>NC_046680.1:20532348-20835378 GCF_009870125.1 Drosophila pseudoobscura | reverse complement strand
CAGATGGTCCCGTAACCACCAAGGAGGAGGCCCTCGAGTTCTGTAAGATGCACGGACTACCAGTCATCTTCAAGGCGGCATACGGCGGCGGCGGACGCGGCATGCGAGTGGTGCGCAAGATGGAGGAGGTCGAGGAGAGTTTCCAGCGCGCCAGCTCAGAGGCCAAGGCAGCCTTCGGAAACGGCGCCATGTTCATTGAGAAGTTCATCGAGCGTCCGCGTCACATCGAGGTCCAGTTGCTGGGCGACAAGGCAGGTAATGTGGTGCACCTGTACGAGCGAGACTGCTCGGTGCAGCGTCGCCACCAGAAGGTTGTGGAAATCGCTCCGGCTCCGCGCCTGCCCATCGAGCTACGTGACAAGATGACAGAAGCTGCCGTGCGGCTGGCTTGTCACGTGGGCTACGAGAACGCAGGCACTGTGGAGTTCCTGTGCGACGAGTCAGGAAACTTCTACTTCATTGAGGTGAACGCCCGCCTTCAGGTGGAGCACACGGTCACAGAGGAGATCACCGGCATCGATCTGGTGCAGTCGCAGATCCGCATTGCCGAGGGAATGACTCTTCCAGAGCTCGGCTACACCCAGGAGAATATTCAGCCCCGCGGCTATGCCATCCAGTGCCGTGTCACAACAGAGGATCCCGCCAACGATTTCCAGCCCAACACGGGACGCCTGGAGGTGTTCCGATCGGGCGAGGGAATGGGCATTCGTCTGGACAGTGCCTCGGCCTACGCCGGCGCCATCATCTCCCCGTACTACGACTCCCTGCTGGTCAAGGTGATCGCGCATGCAGGCGACCTGCAGAGTTCCGCCGCAAAAATGAACCGTGCCTTGCGCGAGTTCCGCATTCGTGGTGTCAAGACGAACATACCCTTCCTTTTGAACGTGCTGGAGAACCAGAAGTTCCTGAACGGCGTCTTGGACACCTACTTCATTGACGAGCATCCGCAGCTCTTCAAGTTCCGTCCCACCCAGAATCGTGCCCAGAAATTACTCAACTACTTGGGCGAAGTGCTGGTCAACGGTCCACAGACCCCACTGGCCACCACCCTGAAGCCCGCCGAGGTCAGTCCTCATGTGCCCGCCATTCCACTGGGTAAGTTCTAGCCTGATCTGTCCTAGGAGACCCTTGGGTCCATTGCATGTGCTTTATACGGGTTCACGCTTGCTTTTGTGGCTACCAAAGGGAATCAAAGTCTGAAGGAGGCGCTTCTATGCGATGCATTTAATGCAAAATAAATGCAACATGTACAAGTCCCTCAATTGATCTTCAATTTCAATGAAAGGAAAGTTACTTCGAATTGATTCAATTAAAAGGCATGCACGGTGGATTTTGTTTCTTTTACGTATCGCTTCTCCCACTATATGCTTTAATCGAACTTTATGCTTTTACTCTTTCAAAATACTGCACTGCAATTTTTGTGTTACATCTGTTATTAATCTACCAAATATTGAATCGTACGCAATGCAATCGTAATCGCAATCCAAACAATTGGGGGAAAAAAACAACCAACAAATATCACACACCTCCAATATCTCAACAACAATGATTCAATACGCACAACAAAAAACACGATATGATATGCCCCACACGTCCATAAACGAAACGTTCTCATGATCCTCCTCATACACCAACCCAACCGAAGACTTGTCGCCGGAGGCACTAGGACGTGAAGAGCGTGGCGAGGCCAAAGGTATGTCTATGCTGATGTTACCCTTAAATATACGGAACATCCAAAATTCATCATGGCAGTGGGTTTTCATCAGAAAGTATTCAAGCTGTTGGTATTGTTATTCTATCATAGTATCACATTAAATGTTTGGGCTTCATAGCTTTATGTTTTCTTTTTTTTCGCATCCAGTTAATTGTTTTATTATCGCTTCTGGGATAATATATGTATTCCATTCACAACACATTAAGTAGAAAAGTAATTTCTGAAATATATTAATGAATACCAGTTGCTTTATTTTAAAAGCTTAAATACAAATTTAAATTCGATTTAAATACATTTTTTTGTGGTTCAGCTAAAGATGTAATTGTTATGGAAACATTGTTTGTCTGAGCTTGTTCCAAAATTTAATTTAATCGCTCTTTTCTGTAGCCTTGATCTAAAGCCATCGAAATATTTAAACATATTAATACTCACATCTCGGTGAAGGGAATATGCGACCATATCGTTTTGGAAGTGTGATCCTTTGACTAATGTTTTGAGTCTCTTGCACAGTTACGGAGCCACCTTGCGGTCTACGCGATATTCTGGTACGCCAGGGTCCCGAGGCCTTTGCCAAGGAGGTTCGCTCCCGCAAGAACCTGATGCTGATGGACACCACCTTCCGCGATGCCCACCAATCGCTGCTGGCCACGCGTGTACGCTCGCACGATCTCCTGAAGATCTCGCCCTATGTGGCCCATAAGTTCAACAATCTCTATGCGCTGGAGAACTGGGGTGGCGCCACCTTCGATGTGGCCCTGCGCTTCCTGCACGAGTGCCCCTGGGAGCGTTTGGAGGAGATGCGCAAGCGCATCCCGAACATTCCATTCCAGATGCTGTTGCGCGGAGCCAATGCCGTTGGCTACACCAGCTATCCGGACAACGTGGTTTACAAGTTCTGTGAACTGGCGGTAAGGATCTGAATCCTCCCTCATTCATATGTGCCTAATTCCTCTGTGTCTGTCGCGCAGGTTCAAACCGGCATGGACATCTTCAGAGTGTTCGACTCCCTCAACTATCTGCCCAACTTGATCCTAGGCATGGAGGCGGCCGGCAAGGCTGGCGGAGTGGTCGAGGCAGCCATCTCCTACACCGGCGATGTGAGCGATCCCAAGCGCACCAAGTACGATCTCAAGTACTACACCAATCTGGCCGACGAGCTCGTCAAGGCTGGCACCCATGTGCTCTGCATCAAGGATATGGCGGGTCTTCTGAAGCCCGAGGCAGCTACGTAAGTCGAGGAAACTGCCCGAGACTTGTGTAAACCCACAGCACTTCTGACGTCTTTCCATTGCAGACTGCTCATCACCGCCATTCGTGACAAGCATCCCGATATTCCAATCCACATCCACACCCACGACACCTCCGGAGCTGGAGTGGCGTCTATGCTGGCCTGTGCGCAGGCTGGCGCTGATGTGGTTGATGTGGCCGTTGACTCGATGAGCGGCATGACCTCTCAGCCGAGCATGGGAGCAGTGGTTGCCTCGCTGCAGGGCACGCCTCTGGACACAGGGGTGGATCTGCGCGTTGTGTCGGAGTACTCGGCATACTGGGAGCAGACCCGCACCCTGTACGCTCCCTTTGAGTGCACCACGACCATGCGGTCGGGCAATGCCGATGTGTACCTGAACGAGATCCCCGGCGGTCAGTACACTAACCTGCAATTCCAGGCCTTCTCTCTGGGTCTGGGTGACTTCTTCGAGGATGTGAAGAAGGCGTACCGCGAGGCAAATTTGCTATTGGGTGACATTATCAAGGTCACTCCCTCCTCCAAGGTGGTGGGTGACTTGGCCCAGTTTATGGTTCAGAACAACCTCACTGCCGATCAGGTGCTGGAGAAGGCTGAGGAGCTTTCGTTCCCCAAGTCCGTGGTGGAGTTCTTGCAGGGACACATTGGCATCCCCCATGGTGGATTCCCCGAACCGCTGCGCTCCCGCGTTCTCAAGGATATGCCACGCATCGAGGGACGTCCGGGCGCCGCGCTTGAACCTCTGGACTTTGACAAGCTGAAGCAGGATTTGAAGGAATCTCATCCCAATATCACCGACCGCGACGTCATGTCGTCGGCCCTCTATCCCCAGGTGACCAACGAGTACCTGTTCTTCCGCGAGAAGTTCGGACCCGTCGACAAACTGGACACGCGCATCTTCCTCACCGGACCCAAGGTGGGCGAGGAGTTCGAGGTGACGCTGGAGCGCGGCAAGACGTTGAGTCTGAAGGCCATGGCCATGGCCGCCGATCTCAAGCCCAATGGAGATCGCGAGGTCTTCTTCGAGATGAACGGCCAACTGCGCACAGTTCACATTCTCGACAAGGAGGCTGTCAAGGTGAGTGAAGACTCCAATTTACGATGGAAAATTACTAACACTTCTCTAATTTCTGTGAATGCTCCCTTCAGGAAATCCACGTTCATCCCAAGGCCAACAAGGCGGTCAAGAGCGAGGTGGGAGCCCCCATGCCCGGTACTGTCATTGACATTCGCGTCGCTGTCGGCGATAAGGTGGAGAAGGGTCAACCCCTGGTTGTACTCTCGGCCATGAAGATGGAGATGGTAGTCCAGGCACCACAGGCGGGCGTTGTCAAGAAACTGGAGATCGCAAACGGCATGAAACTCGAGGGCGATGATCTGCTCATGATCATCGAGTAAACACCTCATCCCGCCCAAGCTTTAGGGCTTACAATGTCCATTGTCCATGCTGCCAGCGCACACCTATTGTAACATTAAGTCGAACAGTGATAATCCTAGGGATTCTCGTCAGTTGCCACCAAACCACCTATAGCCCTGACTGTGCATCTACTTTTTATATATGTATCTGTATCTGTAGCTGAGACTAGTTAGGGAGCACAGGGGCTCGCTGTGTGTGTTCTATGTATATTTATGATAGTTCTTGGAACCATCACGACCGTCATGTTTTGATACCCCGCCACACACACTTTTAAGTACCGTTAAAATTAAACTTGTACGATTTTTGAATTTAAGATTTGCGAAAACTGTCAAATTTCACCTCCTCCAATACATACGTAAGTGGTTATAAATGTCAATATCTATATTGAAATAAATGTTAAACAAATATGATTTGTTTGGGTCTCGTTCGTGTAAATATTGCTACTGCAACGGTTGCTTATAATTAATTAAACATAACTGATTACCAACTAACTTATGGCTACGGTGTTTCAGTATGCAATTTAAAGAACATCATACGAAATTCTCTAGAATCTCACAACAGATTGCAGAGAAGGAAGAATAGGACTCCGCCTGAATAAAAAGGGTTTATACTACAATTTCCATCTTACTACACGCTCTACATGCACTTTACAATAAATTCCAGAAAAGCCAGCTCCTTGTTCATTTCAGTGATCCTTTTGAAATGCCTCTGTACGTAGGGAGTAAGAACCTCTACCATGTTGCTGTTGTTGTAGAAGCGTGCTTTAGGATCCAGCAGAGCATCTCCAATTAAGTGCTTAAGGATTACATTGCCAGCGTGGGAGTTTCGCGAGTTTGTGGTCCAGGCCTTAACGTGCTGTAGCAGCGCCACGCGCTGGTCCACATTTAGTTGATCCACCAGCTGACGGAGGCCGGCTTCATCACGCTCTCGCACAAAGTGGATTATTATGTCGAAGGTTGTTTTAGGTTTGTTCAAGTTCAGCGCCAGAACAAAGGCCTTATGCAGCTGCTTCTGCGCATGGAGGAGGGAGTGCAGGGTCTGCTCCTGCTCCAGGGTCTCCTGACGCTTATCGAGAGCCTCGTTGCGCGTGGCCTGCGTTACATCGCCAAAGCGTATCAGCTTGGAGTCTGCTCCCCCTGTGTAGAAGAAGCGATTACTTCTACCAGAGACCGCTAAGGCCCAGACACGATCGCTATGCTCGTCGAGGGACTGGAGGCAAGTATTGGTCTTGATGTTCCACAGCTTGAGGAGGCCATCCGAGGCGGCAGAGATGATAAACTTTCCGTGGTCCAGGAACTCTGCTCTTAGAATTGTACACTCCTGATCAAAGCGTTTAATGCAAGTAAAATTACTGATCGACCAGAGGCGGAGCGTGCAGTCGGAGGACGACGTGAGCACAACCTGATCGACTGGAGAGAAGCGCACACTCCACACACCGCGGGTGTGGCCACGTAGCACTCCCAGCAACGAATTGGAGTCTGCCATCCAAAGCTTGGCCGTCTTGTCCTGCGAGGCGGTAGCCAAGATTTTGTTGTTCACTGCATAGGCAACACAATTGACCTCCTTGTCATGGGCCAGCGCTGAATATCGCAGGTTGAATGTGTAAGAGTTGCGCTCCTGCTTATCCCTGGTCAAGTTCCAGACTTTCATGCTCCCGTCTTGGCACACAGAGGCAAAACCCGTGGCTCCATTGTGCGTCATAGCCACACATCCGATTGTTGAGGTATGGCAGTTAGTTTGCTGCGTTAGACCTTCCAATGAGCAGGCCTTCTCATGCTCGAGCTTCCACAGTCGAATGCTACAATCTTTGCCCACAGAAATGAGAAGGTTGTGAGAGGCCGCCAAAGCCATGACTGTGTCGGAATGTCCGACAATCAGTTTGCAGTTCATATCGTTCTCCGTATCGTATAGTTTAAAGTGTTTGCTGTTAGTGGCCACTGCCAAGTAGCGGTCGTTGTCTCCCAAGAAGCACATATCCAGAATCTCATCGTTGTAGCCGACCAAGTGCTTAATGGGTTCAATACTGGAGCCATTATAGACGATTATATTCTGTTCTGTGGTGACCAAAGCCAATTGTTTGAGGTCGCTGCAATGTAGCAGACGACTGATTTGAAAGTCCGACTGTGTCAAAAGGTTCTTTATCTTCCAGGATTCGGCATCCACCTGCTGCAGATTTCCTGTTCCGCTGGCCACAATTATCTCCCGGCCCTCGTTTGTGTATACGACTCCCTCCAGCTCATCAAACAGTGGCAGTACTTTCAACTGCTTGCTTTCCACCTGATCTTTTAGCTTCCAAACAATCAAAACCTTATCTCGGCTCACAGTAGCTAGCTCATTGCAGTCTGCTTCGTTGCTCTTGAAGCTCAGGCCGGTCACCTGCGAAAGATGGCCTCGCATTTTGTGTAGCAGCGTCTTCGACTGATAATTCCAGCAGTAAATCGTGTTATCCGAACCCGCAGCATAGATCTCACGTCGCAAGACATTGGGATGGAAGCGCAGGAGCCAGCATGGACCAGGAAAGTCTTTCAGAGCACACAGGCAGCTGTTGTTGTCGAAATCCCACAGTCTCAATGTTGCATCCGCTCCACCGCTTGTGCATACAAGCCTTCCGCAGGGACTAAACTCGATTTTGATGACTGGCCCTTTGTGTTGGGCCTTCCACAGCTTTACAAGCTTACAGGTGGTCAGTAGCCAAAGGCGCAACAGTCCACTGCGATGGGCAGTTACCAAGTGCTCGTGCGACAGGGCAAAGCAGGTGATCGCATCCTCCTCCACGTCGATGTCTTCCAAGTTGGCCGGCTTTTTGTTCTCTGCAGGCGTCGAGCCAACCCCGAAGCTCTGCAAGATTTGCGAGGTCTTGACGTCGACTTGGTTGACACTGACACCGTTCAGGCAATAGAAGTGCTGGCCATCCGAGCTCCACGCAATGTCGCCGCCGCCATAGAAGTTTGTGTACTGGGCCTCCGCCGCGTAGCTAACCCAAACATTAATCGGTTATTTTTGTATACATTTATTTAAATATTCTCTCACCTTTTTTCACAAATATTCGCCAACATGTTTCTCGTTGTTTATAAATAAAACCGCGTGCGCGCTGAATGCTAGGCAAAAGTAGAGCAGGAGACCAAAACATCGCTGAAACATCGATATTTTTTCAATTTTTTGCTTGAGACACTAACCATACAGTATACTGTATGGTTAGTGCTTGAGATAAGCCCATTATGGGTATGAAATGAATATAATAAAAATTGTTTGTTAAAAACCGAGTAAAATGATTTCAGAAAGATTATTTTGGTAAAAAAACAACTTTGTAATATTTCTTAAAACTAAAAAAAATGATTTGTAATTATGAACGCTTTTAAAGTTTATCTAATGTAATCTAAAAACATCGATGCCTGCAGTGTATACCGATGAAATCGATGTTTCTCCTCTCTAGGCAAAAGGCGTCAAATCATTCTCCAAGTTTCATTAAAACAAATTTTTCGCGAAATAAACATTTACAATTTAAATCACAGCCATGAGTACAATTGGAACTGGTGTAAGTAGAAGATAATAATGTTTGAGACTGGGCGGTTCCTATTTGTACGCATTTGTATTGCAGTATGACTTGTCGGCATCGCAGTTTTCGCCGGACGGTCGCGTTTTCCAAATCGACTATGCTTCCAAAGCCGTGGAGAAAAGTGGCACAGTTATTGGAATTCGTGGCAAGGACTGCGTTATTCTTGCCGTTGAGAAAATAATAACCAGCAAATTATATGAGCCCGACGCCGCGGGACGCATTTTCATTGTTGAAAAGAACATTGGCATGGCCGTGGCTGGGCTGGTGGCCGACGGCAACTATGTGGCTGATATTGCCCGCCAGGAGGCAGCAAATTACCGTCAGCAGTTTGAGCAAGTGATTCCTTTGAAGCACCTGTGCGACCGCGTGTCGGCCTACGTCCATGCCTATACTTTGTACAGCGCAGTCCGCCCCTTTGGACTGTCTATTATCCTGGCCTCGTGGGATGAAAATGATGGACCCCAACTCTACAAAATTGAGCCATCAGGCTCGTACTTTGGGTACTTTGCCTGCGCCAGTGGAAAGGCCAAGCAACAGGCCAAGACTGAGATGGAAAAGTCCCGATTTGTCGATTTGAACACTGAGGAACTAGTTAAAAAGGCTGGTGAAATGTAAGTACTTGTTAGTTTGCTTCAACGTTTAGCTCAATATTGACTGCTCTTGAAATTTCAGAATTTACCGCGTTCATGATGAGCTGAAGGACAAGGAATTCCGTTTCGAAATGGGTATCGTGGGCAGTGAAACCCAGGGTATTTATCAAATCAATCCCGCGGTATTGACTGAGTTAGCCAGAAAAGCCGGAGAAAATGCTAATAAGGAAGATGACAGCGGTGATGAGGCGAATTAATTTTTGTATGGCAGTGAATCTAATTCTGGTCCCAAAAATGTAACATTAATATATTTTCTATTCGCCTAATGAATACATATATGTGGGTTAAAACGAGCCTTTTTGTAAAATAGTTTCAGTGTAGTTTAGTTTTTCCTCTTTAGGTAACTCACCTTGCAACCTACTTAGAGATGCACTTTTTGTATCGATAGGCTGTATCCATTAAAAAGCGATAACGTTACCTATCGTCTGGTTTCTGGCGCGAAATATTATCTCCCATCTCTAATTTTACGACCAACCTGAAAAGATAAACAATCAAATTTAAAACATTATCTCTAATTGCAAAATGACTACACTAATTGAACAGTTGATCGCAAAGATGGGCTTGCGGGAAGAGCCTAATGTGTTGGAGTGAGCTACACTTACAATAAATTTTGAATGAATATTTAAAGAGTCCTTTTCAGGAAAACCACAGAGCTGGTTCGTTTACTGGAGCTGCGGTCGACAAATGTGCCACTGCAAATAAACGAGTATGGGAAAATCGTCCTGTGCGCTGATCTAGCTTCGTGTCTGCTGGGCATTGGGTTTGACAAGGAGCAGGCATTAAAGCTGTCTGGCCTGCGGAAGAGCCATTACCTTAACAACAAGCGTATGTTTGAGAAGCTACTGGATCTGAATAAATTGGTCAGCGTAAACGATATATGTGTGCAGCTAAGCCTCAACGAGGTGACTCGCAAAGCCGAGGAGTTGATGAATCTCTTCAAAGGTTTGGTTTCTGCTGAAGACACCGACATTGACACTGCTCACCCACAATACGCCGCTATGGCCGTTTTCCTTGCCTGCCGCCTGCTAAAGAAGAAGGTTTCAAAGCCAAAACTTATGCCCTTCAGCAACCTGCGCCCAACCCAATGGCAACAGCTCGAACAGCAGTGGGAGCGAATGATAACCAAGCATTACAAGGAGAACAAAGTGGTCTCCCCAGGTGATCTGGATGAAAAGCTTAAACCAAGCCAGCAGGAGAATCTCACGAACGGGTCGAAGAAGTCCCTGAAGCCCGAGATCGAAGACTATGAGAAATGGAAATCTAGAATGCTGGCAATGGCTCAAGCAAAGCTGAGAGAAATGGAGGCCCCAAATGACCATCCAGTAGAGGTATAGAGGAAGCAAATGCCTTCATCGATGAGATTATACTTCCTAGTGAACTTGTTGTACCCATTTGAAAACCAGTTGTATCTGTTAGTAAAGTTAGTTTATAATATATTTCTTTCAATTTAGTTTTAATTATAGAAATTATAATTTATAAACAAAATTGTCAAGTGTTTAGTACACATTTTAAAATTAAGAAATTTTTGAAAGTTTTTGATCTGTTAGTTTATCTGAACTTATTCGACTTGTTTTGACAGTTGATTGCAAACTATGACTAGTCTAGGCATACTTATTTTTTTTGTTCTCCATGTGTGCAATTATCAATTCGCCAACGTCGATTAGATTACCATTGGTATGGTGTGCTGAAATAAAATGGACTCTTATAATTGAATGTTACATGAAATTACGAATATCGACGCACAATTATAGATGATTGGCTCCACTAAGTTGCGTGTCTCAGGCCAAGTTTGCAAAAGATCTTTTAAATGCTTGTAGAACTTCAACCAGATCTCACGTTTCATTTCATGCATTTGCCAGGTTGCCGAAAGATGCGACTGCATCGAATCGAAGAAGGATAACATTGGTGTGGCACCCTCGATAGCAAAGTAATAGATTTTTCCATCGATCTTGCGTTTCAGTTTGTAGACAGCATGTTTATAAGGACGATCGACACCAGCCCGTTTTATGTGTACTGTTTCCAATGGCTAAAGGAAATACAAAAGTATACTATGTGTTGGCCAATTCAAGATATCTGTTCATAATACTTCGACTTTCTCCAGTAAATCGCTTTCGATGATGCCATTTACAAACATTTCGTCTGGAATGAGAATGATCAGTCGGTGCAGTCCAAACGTGATGTTATGTGTTTCCTGCGAGGGAATATCTCAATAATAGTTTTGAATTAATTTATAAACAGAGTGCATTACTTCATAGACTGCCATGCGGTGTTGAAGGCCTTCGCCCTGTCGTTCGGGCAGCGAAAGGTTCAAATAGCCGTGAAAGTAATTCGACGCCATTCCCGAAGCATAATCGAGTCCATGTGGTTCCCTTATCCAGTGGGAATAGGATAGTGTACTGCCTCCAAGACTGCTGAATAGCAGCCAGTACAGCGGCATTTGGGCCAAGTACATGGCCGTGGGCATTAGCGATTTGTAATTTCCCGTTGCAGCAAATCGAATGAATCCTAGGACAACGAAGCCCAGAAATATGAAGGTGCTGCTTTTATTGTATATAAACGATCGTCTCAGTATAACCCACAGACGATCCTCTGGCAAATAGTAGCGCGAGAACTGAAAATACTCAATTACGCTGAGAGCCAGGCGCCGAATGAGCTCCGCCAGGAATACCACACCGATAATGCGTACGGAAGTGTCTGTATAATTCCAATTGTTCGTTTAGTGCATTAAATGATTTCATTTTACTCACCTAGGTAACCGCCAAACATTTCCAAAGCTCGAGACTTCTTATCTCTCATTACTCGTATCCGCGCAGACCGTTCTTCTGGTGGTGCCATGGCTTTTGACCATGGAAATATACCAAAAATATACCATATAATCTTCGTTTTTGAAATTCTGTCGAATATTACTAGCGATATATCGATATATATATATATCTAGAGAGAACCACTAACTATACAGTATATAGACGTGCCAGTTCATACAACGTCACACACTGGCTAGCGCGTTGCGTACCCCAGAGTGACGTCATCATGAGAGAGAGAGCGCAGAGAGAACATCTTTGCATGTGTTAGTACACACGCAATATGTTTCGACAAAAATATGTGACGGGAATCTGCAAAGCAAAAATTTAGATGCCGGTCGCACATGGACAATACCCATAAATTTTCTAATGTATAATATTATATATTTATAATATTTTATATTTTGTGGTATAAATCAAACAAATAACAGCTTTTATTTCATTTCCCGCGCCCTAGTTTACCATACCCCCACCCCCTGCCCATTCTTCATTTATTTTGTGGCGGTAGGTCAGCCCATCAAAAGACCCAAAACAAGAACCAAAACACACACACGCAAAGTACGTGAGAATGCATGTGCACCCATACACTAAAACATGCTGGTGGCAAAACAGAACCAGACCGAGAGAGTTCAAAAAATCTGAAAAAGCATACAATTTCATATTTTTGAGGGAAACATGCATAGATGTTCTCTCTCTTCGCTCTCTCTCACATGATGACGTCACTCTGGGGTATTGATCGCGCAAGCCAGTGTGTGGCACTTTCGTTGTATGAACTGGCACATCTATATACTGTATGGTTAGTGATTGTGTCTAAAGCAAGGTTTAAGCAAAAAAAGTCAACGAAAAAATAGTGCCAGAGTGTGGAATGTCACGTTATTTCTTACTTGTAGCTTGTCAACCGGAGTATGGCATTTGTATAAACTATTTCGTTAATTTAATATGAAGACAAACAAAATAAATAAAATATATGTATATGCAGTGGTTGCATGGATGAAAAATTGTACATTACTTTTTGATTTGCCGACACGGAAACACTCCGTACTTCGTTTTCCATCCCACCATATTCACTTCATTGTCTGACACAACCACCTGCCGAATTCCAGGGACTTCCCCGAATTTTGTACCACTTTATATTTCCGTCAAATCATCTCCCAATTTAATTTAAAACATATGTACATATTCATGCTGTCGGATTTATTTGCGGTGCTGTATGTAGGTACGTGCGAATGTTCAGAGAACAGATAACGTATGTGTATAAAAAATGTGTGTACATACATATGTATGAAAGTATAAGTGAAGCCCATTCATTTTGATTTATTTACTTGTTTTTTTTTTGCTACTAGATCTCGGCGCGTGTTAACAATATAATCCCGAGCCCCACCTCTTTTTACATGCCAGAATTTACCGGTACGCGACTTTAGAGCACTGTGCGGCGTCTTCGTAGCGGGTTTTTTAATATATTTTAAAAAGGTTTTTGGTAATTTGAAGAAATATTTCAAGGATTCGATTCTATTCTATATATACATATATATATAAATATATATTCACCTTATAATATTTATATTCTCTATGTCACTTCTAAGAACAAAAGCACCATGCACCTCGGGGGTAAGAACTGAATTAATTCTTTATTCTAGTTTACCTGGTAAGGTAAGCTTGGGGTGTCGTGTGGATCGTGAAAGATGGATCGAGCATCGCTGTTTTTCTGCCGATGTTTACTGATGTTTTCCGATGTTTTTGCTGCTACCGATGTTGAGTGATGCATCGATGTTTTGCAAAACATCGGTAGTTTAATTTCATATCTTTGCGTATTTGTCTTCTGTAAGCAGCAACACAGCAATACCAAAGTAAGTAAACATATTTGACTTAAAATAAATCAAATTTACTATAGATGGTATACATTTGTTTAAATATGAAACTGCGAACGCCGTTACCATCATTCGAAGGCAACCCGTTGTGTGTGCGGGAAGGGTACTGTTCAGTCACAGACATATACCTTATTAATATTACAGAATAGACAGTACAATCTCATACACAAATAATCATAAATACAATTGTCCATGTCACTTCATGTCAATGAATATGACGACACGAAAATTACATTAACAACTAAGAATAGACAATTGCACTTGTAAACTCGAACCCACCAAAAAGGGTGAAGCAATAAACTATTCACTCTATTGCTGCCAAGTACCTAAGTAAATGCACTGAAATGTAACCCCCGCACAGAGTAAGTGTACCCTATCTAAAAATACACTCATTTCCTTCGTTCCTTCGCATACAATAAGAGTACCACTGCTAGCTATATAAGGAGATCCATTTGTTCAATAAAACTCAGTATTAGAAACAGTACCACAACTGCATGTCACTAATTTTCCCATTGCAATCATCAGAGGCTGTCGCCGTCTCTTCAGATCCTGATTTCGCGGTCATACATCGATTCTGTTCTTCTTCTTCATTTTTCTGTCATTTTGACGTCGTTTTTTAAAAATACCAGAAAATACCGAAAATTACTCGAAATAATCCTCGATTTTGATATTCCGTGGAATATTACTAGCAAGATTGATCTCTCAGCCGTTCCCACATAATTTTATCCGATTAGTGAATCAATTTCCTTGATTGGCTTAATTAGGTCAATTTTGACCTCAAAATATACCGAAAAGTACCAACAAAAAACAATTGCAGCTCTGGTCACGTTAATCAGATGTTTCTGGCAGTGCTGGTAAACCTACCCAACTTAGCCGTTTTCCATTACTGCAGAAATTCGTCAGTATTTACGGTATATTTTGATATATTTTATTCCAGAAGTCTCTTATTTGTAAACAAAGCAAGCATTTGACCTTTATTCGCTTTATTTAAAAAACAAGAGTTGTATTTGTATTTGTTTGTGTGTGATTAAATCTAAACGAACAGATGTGAAAAAAATTCAACTCTAGCCAACCAAAAATTAAGATCTCTGTTTTTGTGCATCGTCAGGATATGTTGCACTTTGCCTTCTAGCCTCCTACTCGTGATTTACCGTTGCCGAAAATATGGAATCTCAAGCGTCCAAGACGGGCGACTTTTTCTACGGCTGGGATCTATTGTTCAAGACCATCCGGGCTGATGTCAACAAGAAGGCCGACGTGCTGATGGCACTGGTGCACTTTCTGCTGACCAAGCACTATAAGTTTCGCTGCGTGGGAATTGGCGATGATGTGAGTATTATCCACCATGTCGAATGCGATGCTTGAATAATGCTTTCGTTTCCTTTAGAAAACACTGTCGGAGGAGGAGGTGGGAAGTGAGCTGCTTCCAGACAACTGGAACGACGATGACACCAAGTACTCGCTCCGCTATGAGCACGAAAAGGTGCTCTATCTGCTTATTGCTCACATAAGCGAAGAGGACTTGCTTATCAATTTATTGGACATCAATACCAAGAAGGTATCCAATATTTGCATCGATCCCGAAAACCTGGTGGCCGCCGTTAACGGAAACATTACCACACTGGTGCCAACTGCTTCGGAGGTTGTCGACCGTCTCCGCAAGGAGCTGTTGGACCCGGTGTTCAATGGAAATTCGCGCGAAGTGACCACTCAGACCATCACAGAGACACAACGATCCAGTGCACCGGATCCACTGCGCATAGGGCCACCAAGACATGGCGGGTAAGGCAGTAGCAGATAGCTGAATATCCCGCACTCCTAGTACGATCTCTGTCCCCTTTAGATCATTTATGCCCGGAGGATATGAGCCTCGCCCTTTTGGCTTCCCGGACATCGGTCGCGGGGACCTGGACCCACTCGGTCGCGGTGGTCCTGGTAATTTATTCCCGTTCCCCTCGCATCCCGGCATGCCTGGAAATGGTATCTCATATCCACGCTTCGATCCGTTTGGACCCATCGATCCGAACTTACCCAACCGCGGGCCCAATCCAGACCACATGCGCCCACCCAACTGGGACTCGGATTACTATATGTAAATGGAGGAGCAACAAAAATCAATAGTTTATAATCCATAGTGCAGGTACATGTGGAGTACTTATTTGGAATGCAATGGGATTTAGATTGGATTTTCTTGAAAATAGTTTTATTACGGTTCATACACAAATACAGAATATTTCGATATACAATAAAATTCAATTCAGCCTGCAAATCCAAATAATTCCTTTTGTGATACGATTGCTGGCAAAAGAAAAATGTACAAAAATCTTAACTGAACTTAAGGACTGATGCTCCAGATCTCTCTCTCCTCGATCATCGCTATGTCATGGCTATTCATTTCGTATTATAAAGAAATCAATTTGTGTTTTTGTTCATTGCAAGTGCCAAATGTAAAGTGCAACATAATCTCAAAACATCTACAGAAAAATACATCCAGCGAAATGTCTGTCGTATAGCTAAACATTAGAATGGTTTGTGGTTGGTGTTGCTTTGCTTACGCCTAGGCTAATATTATAAGTATTACCAATAATATTTTGCTAAATTAATGTAATGTATATAATATTTCATGCTCCTTGCTGCTGGTTGACTTAAATTAGCGCTGCTGTCGCCGCCGGGCAGGCATGCATCCAGCGGATTGCTTAGCTGTACAACTAATCGTAATGTTTTTTGTGCCTTGGCTGCTGCTGGCTGCTCCATCCCAAGCCGCGCGGCGACTGCTTATGTGCAAATGTGTGTCGTGTCGGTCTCTCGCCGGGTGCAGTCCCTCGCATCAGTCCCATTCCCCGATAAACATGCGTGGTGTGGGCACATATCCGCGCGTGGGCAGCGGTAAATGGCGGCCATAGATGTGATTGTATGGTGATTCAACAAGCTCCGAATCTACAAGAAGCACAGAGATCAAAGATTACAAAGCGATTCCCAAATAAAATAAGCATTCCCTGAATCATTTAAGCAGATATTAATGTGTATGTACAACGGCAGTAGTAGCTGTGGCTGTCCAGGAGTCTAGGAGTCCAGGTAAGAGTTAGTAAACATTTCGTACAGTTTAGTTCTGTTCACCGGGTTCTCAACGTTGGCGGGTTGGTGGTGGATTGGGCAACATAAAAACTATGTATAATATATATGGTATGGTGGTATTTATATGTACAGCAACCGATCCGAAGGGGTAACCCACAAAACAAGTAACAGAAATCGACGTTGTCTGTGCCAAAATAACCTCATTTTCAGTAAACGTAAACGTATGCGTATGCGTTCGTTCAATAGTCGAGTATTTGAATTTTCTTCAGGCTGAGACTGCGCGGCTTGCGTGGCTTTAGGTAGCCATAAATGGACTCCATGTCGCTGATGTCAAGGCGGCTGGCACTGCGCCCAGTTCTGGCAGCTGGGGGAGGTGGCGGTCCATGCAGCAGTCCATTGGCCGTCGCCTGTGCATTGTTCGCCGTTGGGTCATGTATTGGTGATGCTTTTTTTGATGCTGCTGCTGCTGCAACTGCTGCTCCTCCACTGGCATTAGTGGTCATTGTTGCTGTTGCTGTTGCTGTTGTTGTTGCTGATGCTGCTACTGCTCCACCGCTAGATGATGCTGTTGTGGTCGCTTTCGCTTGTTGTGCTTGGGCTGATGCTGATGTTGCTATACTTTTGTTTTTACTATTGAAATTATTTTTGCTTTTCAAGATGTCGTCATTGTTTTTGTTGCTGTTCGTTAACTGTCTTTTGTTCTTGTTGCTGCTGATGTTGTGGCTGTTGTTATTGTTGTTGCTGTTGTTGTTGTTCGTTGCATTGTCATATCGTCGTTTGTCAGAGTTTTGAAAATGTTTCGCCTCCTGCTGCTGTCGCTTGCCGCCCCGCCAACTGGGCGATGGCAGCACCGGCGCCTTGTGCTGGCTGCTCCTGTTGTGGTACTGCGTCCTGGCTGCCAAATTGAACCTGCCATTCGCATAGCCCCTGTCGGGGTCCATTGAGCCGCGTACCCGATCATAGATGTTGGCCGCCGACGGCGCCTTGGCCACAATGCGCTTGCGCCCGCCGTACATATACAGAGAGCCCTCTTCGTTCGGCTGCTCGAAGAAGCTCTCGGTGGACTGGGACTTGGTGCGCGAGCTGGCCAGCACGGCGGGCGCTTGGATCTGGCGCAATTGTGCTCGATCCACGTACATGTCCACCGTCTCCGGTCCCCGGCTGTAGCCCATGCGGGCTGTAAGGTCGTCGTCAATGTCAAAGTCCATGTCGAAGTCGTCGTACTCATAGCAGTCGTCGTACCGCTCGTCCTGGGTCAGCAGTGTGCTTGCCGTCATCGTCGTCACCGGGTCTTCCTCCTGCACATGCTCCAGCACCGAGACGTCGCTCTCGCTGCACCACTTGACCACACCGGCCTGCTTCTCCACCAGACTGCCGCTCAGCCTCTGATGCCGGCGCAGCTGCTGCTGGCTGAGACTTCGCAGGGGCCGTGGCGGCGGCACGGACCCACAAAGCGGGGCCAATGCATAGCAGCTCACGCAGTTGCAGGCACCGGCAGCGCTCTCAGCCACCGGGCGGCGGGTGGAGAGACGGCGAGACACCTGGCGACCCACCGACTCCTCCAGGTTGTCGTAGAACGGTGGATGGGTGGGGTGGTTGGGTGCCTGGTGGCGCGCATGCCTCTCGCACTGATGCATGTGACTGTGATTGTGATTGTGATGGTGCTGGTGCTTATGATGCGGATGTGCGTGCGGAGTGCGGGTCTGTGGTGGCAAGTGGTGCTGCTGCTGCTGCTGGTGGCTACGTGCTTTGTTGGGTGTGCTTTGTGTCTTGGTTGTTGTGGCTGTTGTTAGGTCCGTTGGCAGTGACTGTGGTTGTTGCTGATGTTGTTGTTGCAGCTGCAGCTGCAGTTGCATTTGCAGTGCGTGCGATTTGTGTTGAGGCGTGCTAGCCACGCCCTGTTTATAAATACCTATGCCACTCTCATAGCTGCGCGTCTGCCAGATCTGATGGTGATGATTCTGCTGCTGCTGCTGCTGCTGATGGCCAGGATGGTGGTGCACAGCATGGGCAGCCGCCGCGGCGGCCATCAGCTGCTGCTGCTGCTGTATGTGGTGTGGATGCATGCCCGACAAGTGGTTGTGTATCATCGAGGTCTTCTTTTGGCTGAGCGTGCTCATGCCTCCGTTGCTGTTGTTGTTATTGTTGATGATGTTAATGTTGTTGCCATTGCCATCCCGCTGATCCTTGAGTCCTTGCCCCGAGCCCTTCTTGCCCGACTTGACAAAGTTGGGCACTCGTGCCCGCAGTCCGCAATAGTAGGGATCATCTGTTGAATTGGAAAGTGCTGCTCAGTTTTGCTTGCCGTTTGTGGAATATGCATGAGAGTCTTACCGTATTTCTTGTTGTCCTTGCCCTTGTCCGACTTGCCGCGCGACAGTTTGATGCGTGTTTCCAAATCAATGTCATCATAGTCCGGCTGTGAAAGAGAATGGAGAGTGGAATCAGAACGATATTTAGCATGGGACTACGGTTATTAGTCAATAATATTCCGCTGCCTGAAGACCTGAAATGCAGCCCCAAATTGCGCAAGGTGCGGACGGCGCACATAAACTCCACATATGTAGCTCCGAGCCCCTTTTTCAGTTGGCACTGACGCGGTCGTTGGGCTCAATTGGCAATCCGCCAGCAGTCGAGCAATGCGAGCAATCGAGCAGCGGCAACAGCATTCCGCGCATATTAATTACACGCGATTCGTTTGCAGTTATTTCTTGCTGAAATCCGAATATTATTGAATGCAGCGAAACGGCCGTTGCCCAGTGAAGCTCAACGGCGAAATCTTCGCCAGTGGCCTGGTATGTCCACGTCTAACCACCTGCCCGCCGACCAGCAGACACCAGACACCAGACAGAGGGCAGAACTGGAGCCGTAGAGGGAGACGAGTGGCACCGGAGACCCATTTTGCAAGTGGCCGCGTTGCGCATGTAACCAACCATGGGCAGGCAGGCAGCTCGTTGTGGCGGCGGTTCCACTACTTACCAAGTTGCCACACTTCTCTTCGGTTTGCTTTATTTGTGTTTTAACGCTGCCAAATTTGTACCCAACACTTCAGAGCAAACGATGCATGGGCCATCGTTGGGGGGATCTCCCTCTCTCTCTCTTACCTTTGGAATCAAATCGTGTGCATAGACATTGTCCCTGGGCGGCAGCTTGGGCGGCTTCTCGCTGCGTTTGTGGGCCAGTTGTTGCGTCTGCAGCAGCAGCTGCTCCCGCGTGGCTGCCACATGTCCGCTATTGCCGTTGTTCAAGAGCTTCCCCAGCTGCTGTTGGTGGCCGCTGCCAAATCCGGAGCTGCCCGAACTGCCGCCGCTGCCATTGCCAGCCACGCTGTAGGGATCCTCATCGGGTATGGGTATGCGCGGGCGATTCTTAATGTCCACAATGGGGCGTTGCACTATTGGGAATAAAAAGGAGAGCGGAGCGGCGTTAGAAGACTCAAGCACCCGATTGTTGTTGTTGTTTTGGTTTTAAGTATAACGGGACCAAGCAGCTGATTAGAACTTATCGATCATCGTGATTGGGCTATCGGAACTAGTTATTTTGATGGCCGATAAAAGGAGCGAACCTGCAAGTTTTCTACTGATGCACTTTTTGCTCGGTTTTCTTTTGTAGATTGTGATATTAAAAGTAACATGGCTAAATGAACACTCGAGTAGCCTGACAGTGCGAGGTGTCAGTGCAGAACACGGCGGGAAATAGTGTCTTTTTGGCGGGAAAAACTTGTGTTGTGGCGTAAAAGTGTGCTGTGCATTAACTCACCTGGTGGCAGCTTGCTCTTGAGCATATCCATGGCTACCACATTCACAATGAGCACCCAAATGGGGCACTCCAAGACATCGCTCTCCGATTTGACAAAGGCCACGGCCGACAGGCACTGCGTCTCCAAGCGTCGGCGATCTGGATAGGCACGGCGCAGCTCACGATTTACATTCGATTGGAACTTCTTCATGTCGAAGAGCTGTGGAGAACAATGCAGACAGACCAAAATTAGCATTTGCCAGTTGCAGTTGCAGTTGCACTCGTAGATGAACGGATTGAACGGATTTATGGCATGTAAGTGGGCTCCTCACCTTGACTATTTTTTCGGATTCGAGCGCCTGATTGGGCAGCTTCAAGATTTCGGCACCGATGGAGGTCTCCTCATTGGGACTGCTGGCGGTGCTCTTGACGTACACATTGCTCTTGGCATAGCGGCGGACGAGTATGTTGCCAGCGTCGTCCATTTTGATCTTCACGCCCTGCATTAGAGAAAACCACGAAACGAAAGTTGCTTAAGTACTTTTGAAATCTTTATTCTTCATTCTCGCGCTCTTTCGGCTAATGGATGTTTCTTGTCACATTTGGTTTGTTTGTTTTTTTTTTATGGTCGATCGCACAAGCTAATTTAATTAAGCCGTTGTAGCTTTAATTGTGCCGTAAAAATCCCTTCTTACCTGCCCGATGACGCGCTTCATCTCGTCCGTCTTCTGGTCCCGCATCGGATTGTCGAAGCCGCACAGGCCGATTCTGCAAAACGAATGGAGAGGGGAGACCCAGTTGGGCAATCATTAGACAATCATAACCACATTTTATTAATTGCGAATCAATCAGCTGCCGCATTAGCCAAGAGACATAGCAAAACCGAATGAAAAGCCAGCAGGCGGCAGTCGGCAGGCGGCAGGCGGCAGACGGCAGGCAGCAAAATGTTGCCAAAACTCTGCCACACTTTGCGGCGGCAATGCGCGGCGCCATTCACTTTCTGGAATTGAGGTTGGCCTATGCCGAGGAGGTGGTGACTCACTGTCGTGTCTGTGCCGCATTTTGTTCCATTAAACGTTTGACAAAACATTGCATTGGCCATGGGCCTGGGTCTGGGCCCGGGACCCGGACAGAACGTTCAATCGCCTGACAATGATTTATGCCACATACTCGTACCCGTACATGCTGCAAAGTGTGGCAGCTGTAGCCGAAAATGTTCATAGTGAACATTTCATATTTGTGTTTCGCCAAGGCCTTCATTTTTCTGCCAAAAGGAGCTGAGTCATTAGTGGATTGGTTTATCGACGGTTCATTGACTGGCCTGCACTGCTTGCTGCCAGGAGAACTTCAAAGTGGTCCAAGCAGTTTTAACAGATTGGAATCCCTTTCTGTGATAGATTTTCGAGGCATAACTTGAAGAAATCTTATTATTGAACTATGAATCGTATTGGTGCTGGTACCTCTGGCTGCACCAACTGCAGCTTTGGCCAATGCGAATGATGAATGTTGCTTGGCTTTCCTCTCACTATCTGCATCTCTGTGGCTTTGTTTTTCGTTTGCTTTGCTGCTAAGGTCGCGCCGCCGAAAATGTCGGCAGAAAATGCTAACAAGAAGCGGCAAGAGGAAGCCGCAAAGGTAAACCCAGCAGCAGGCATCACGGAGCATGGAGCACGGAGCCGGCAGCCCCAGCGGCAACACAATGAAACCAAGCTAATTGTAATTGTCGTTTGCATAAAAGGCCACGGCATGAAGATGATGATGATGATGCTGCTGCTCCTGTCTGCTGCTGCTGATTCTGCCTCTATTTCTGGCCAACTCACTTGACGCCGCTCTGTCACTATTATGTTTTATGTTAATTTGTATAATGAAGCGCTGCCAACCCAGCAAAGCGCAACATCAGAAGCAGCAGCAAGAAGTAAGAACCTCAAGACAGCAAGCAGCTACAATCGCCGTTAGCATCGCGCACTGACTGGCATTTGGCCATGTGCTTTAGTTCTGCCCGTAACGTCTGCCGCTCTGGCGTTGATTTATTGGCTAAATGCTTGTAAAAACCGTTGAAATGTGTGTCAAAGTTTTCCATGAAATGAAATCGACATGGACGGGTGCTGGTGCTGGCGCTGGTGCTATGGCTGCCGCTTACTGCTTGCTGATGTATGTTGTATGCCTTTCAAGGTTGCCTTGCCACCACTGCCGCACACAGTTCGAGTATCTGCCAAAAGCGGATTTGCAGTTCTTTGTTTAGTAAATGCTTCGTTAAATTCAAGCCATCAAAAAAACCCAAATGTTATTAAAAATTGATTGCCCCAAAGGGAGGGCGAAGTGGGCTGGGAATAGCATAAGGAATGCCAATATCAGGCCAGAACTAGAATCGTCTACATACAGAGCATGTCTTGTCCGCTCAACATTCACTTCTATATGCCGATATCTTTATATACTGTAGTATAATCGTACATATCGGTTGCAAGGTCGTCTGGTCTCAGGAGTACTGGACCTGGCCTGACACGCCTAAATGAGCTGAAAGCGAGAGTGGTACCCAACAAACTGGAAACTGTTTCGATTTTCGAGTTCAAGTTAAACGTGTGCAGTGGGTCAAGCTGGAGGACGAGCTGTGGCCGTTGCTGTGGCTTCTTCGAGGAAGCACCACCACCAGCTCCATCTCCATGTCCATGTCCATGTCCATGTTGTTGCAGTAACCGTTGTAGCGGCTGCAAATAAAACTGCAGTTAACGGCAACTGGTTTCGTTTCGAACGGCTGTCGTTGGGAACAGCTTTTGACCTGCGGCTGCGGCTGGGGCTGCGGCTAGTGTGAGGCAAAAAATATGTCCAACCGGTTCAGATAAAAATACCATAGCAATGTACATATGTATGTACATAACAAGGTATATATATAGTAAAAGTAACCAAACGAAAGACAAACCCAACCACAAATCGACACTTTCCAGTGATCGACTAACTAGTTTGGCTCGATTTGGCTTTAATTAGATTATGGCTAATTATAGGCAAGATTTATTGCCCCGCCAACAGCTCCAGCTCGAGCTCCAGCCACTTCTCGATCATTTCCCGCTCCAGTTTCAGTTGAACGGTCACACCTTTAAATTGTATCTCGAAGGCCGCCACAATTTGACTATTGTTCTTGCCCTGGCCTGCCCTGACAAATGTGGCACGTGTGCGGCTGCCGCTGCTGCGGCTACAATGGCTAAAAACTGTTAGTTTTGCAACGGCTCTGGCAGGCCGAAAACTGTCTTTTGTCTGGGGCCCACAAGTTGCGATCAAAAGCTCTCTCGGGAGGGAGCTCCAACCTTGGCTCGCCTCCGGGTCGCGCCTTTTTTGCCTTAGTTTTTTCCGCACGAAACATGCAGCACAGCACAGCACAGCACAAATAAAGTGTGTGTTGCAATCGGAGCACAGCTTGATGTTATGATTTGATTTCCATTTGATTTCATTTCATTTGTCCCCCGGTACTCCACCCTCCACCGCCCCCCCGAGCAGCAGTTCCCAGCAACATGCAAATTTGATTGGCAACGCCCACGCCATGAAGTGTTTCGCAAAGTACAAAAAAATAATAATACTCGTAAGGCTAGAGACGGGAGTCGGTGCTTGGAATACCCTAGAGGATACCCTCGTGGAATGCCCTTCCTCTCCGAATCTCTGCGGCAGGCTGGCTCTTTCGTATGCCTCTTCTAGGTATCTCCAAATGCATATACCCTCTCTCTCTCTGGTAGGGTATTAAAAACCAACTGAAACTGTCATAAACTGCAAATTGTACATTGGCGCCATTTGAATTGTGGCCAAAAGATACGGTCGTGGGGGCAGGCTGGTGCGGGGTGTGTCTAAGTGGTCCGACAATGACCACACAAAGGATTGGCCATTAATTAAAAGCGCTTGTTTCAGCTCAAAGTGTTCATTGATCGCTGGATTGTCTGTGCGTGTGCGGTCTGGCAGAGCGTTGAGCCCACGCCAGCCACAGCCACAGCCACAGCCGCAGTCTGTGGCAGCATCAGTCTAATTAATTAATTTACATGCAGCAGCTGTTGCACATAGATGTGGCGAATGGATGCGAGTTTTGTCTATGTGCGGCATGCAACACAAAAATGGAAGCAAACCTCGTCTTTAATTAGCAATCAGTAGCGATAGGCCCCTTCGCTATCAGGCAGGGGGGAGACTGCGAGGGGAGAGAATGTATGTATGTATGCTCATTGTTATGGTTATTTTCTATGTGTCACAATCTTCCAAACTGCTCGTCAGAGTCGTCTAGTGTGCGTCTCCTCTGTTTTTGTACCCTTCCACCCATTTGCATATCTGCCAGATTTCCAATGAAAAGCATTGCGTGTGAATTAAAATTCTGTATGCATGGAGTAGATGATGGCTCCTGCCTGCCCGCCTGCCTGCCCGCCTGCCTGCCCGCCGGCCTGCCAGTCGACACATTCGGAGAGATACGACTGCTAGTGGCACCAACTAACAAGCACTGACAGCGGCTAATTAAACAAACAAGATGCTGCCGCTGCTGCTGGCCCTAGGACAGGCGATAAACCAAAGACAATGGCAATGACAACGACAAGGGTCTGCTGCCAGACCACAGGCCTGCATCGCCATAAATTATCTTTCGCCTGTGCCCGTTGTTTGTTTGTTTGTGGCTGTGGGGGGGGGGCTGCGGGGGCAATCGAAAATTGATTAACCCGACACTCTATCCGCAGCATGCAAATGCAGTTTTCCAATTTCCAGCCGCTGCTGCCTGTTTTTCCTGATTTTTCCAGGCATATTTAACCTCCAATTGACACGAACAAGCAAAAACATTTGCAAAGAAGCGACAGACGGAGAAAGAGGGAGCGAGAGAGAGAGAGAGAGCCACAGAAAATGACAGAAGACAATAATAGCGGAAGACCAAAAGCTCATTGATATAAGGTTTGGCGTACACTCATTGCCTCTCTCTCTCTCTCTCACGAGGGCACAAGCTTTATCGAGAGAGCCAGCTGCTGTCACGCCGCCTCTGCTTGCTGTAAAACACCTTGCGGGAGAGCAATCGAAACGAGTGGGAGAGCAAAAGTAAGACCGTTAGAAAGATGTGCAATGACAAGAGCAATTTGCATTGGCAATCTGTGATGACCTCGTCACGAACCAAAACAAATGAAAACGAATTGAATGGAATGACTTTCGTTATTATTTTCAATTTCATTTGTTTTCCCTCTCCATCTGCATCTTCATTGTCTTCTCTCCTTCGGACCAATCCTCCAGCCCCTCCCCTTGAGTTTTTGTGCGGTTGACATTTGGTCTGGCGGCAGCAACTTTATTTTTGCGGCCCCAACCACAAAGGAAGCCGCCACTGCCACTGCCATGTTGCCAGGCACTTGATGCCCTTTTTGGGCCATACCAGATCTCCTCTCCTCCGTCTTAGATGTCATTGCGACCCACACATTGCGCATACGTAGGATCCATTGGATAGAATTTATGCTCCCAAAACTTCTTGACATTTGCGATTATGTGTGTGGGGGGCTGTGGCGCAGAGACGGAGATGAAGCTGTGGTTGGGGCCGCGGCAGACCTCCCAAAATTGCCACAGACACAATTGAGCGTACGGCATTTGGCATTTTCCGCCATTTTGTGGCACGCAATAGCAATATTTTTGTTTCTCTTTTTGAAACGGAATATGTTAATAAGGCCCGACAATTGCATGCCCCCCTCGAAAAAACCTCTTGGCAGACGTCCAACCAAAAAAAAATACAGTCGAATTCTTGGCATAAATTGCTTTCGGCCGAAAACGGAAATCGCTCATTTCATACAAAAAAAAAACCCACGAGGAGTACGGAGCATGGAGTACGGTGCAATTATTATAGCATTTTCACTCGGCTTTTTCGCTTTTTCTCATGCCACAAATTGTTTCCACTAAGGTCGGCATTTTGCAATGCCCCTGTCCGTGCTCCGTGCTCCATGCTCCATGCCCGAAGGTTCTCTACTCCAGCGGACAGCCTCTTGGCGGAGTGAAGTTCATCTGAGGAATTAAATTTTAATCGCACGCCCATCAATTTGATGGGCGTTTCATTCATTGCCCATTCGAGAGCACAGCAACAGCAATTAATTATTGTGCGAGTATTACAGCAAAAAGTATTAGTCAAAGGGGAAGGCCATGTGCCACACACATCCATCGAGGCATCGCCCTAGAGGTCTCCCTCCAGAACATTTCTTCGCCTTGAGTGACAAACTCCCCAGCAAAACCATCATACCCTCAGCCACTCGGTGACCGTCGAAGAGCAAGCAGATGGGGCAGCGTCTCCAGCTTCTGCTGGGGATTTTCTTTGCCAGTGGGTCAAGGGCACACATCACATACTTTTGCCAGTGCCATAATTATTTATGTCTTTTCCATCCCATCCTATTTTGTTTTTTTTTTCTGTTTTGTTTTTTAGCCAAGTTCAAAGGCATTGTTTGCTCATGTTTAATATGTTTTCGTTTTGGCGAGTTTTTGTTGGTTTTTCTGTTGCTTGTGGCACTGTGCCTTGCAATGACCGTTAATTATGGAAGTGGGGTGGTGGTGGGGGGGGGACTAACTACTCACCGCATGCCGTCGAAACCGTCGTCGGACCCATTTATGGTCAGCACCGGGGCACGTGCGTATGCCTTGGCCACACGTCGATTCCGCTCAAAGACAATTACTTTGGCCCAGATCTCATCATCGATTTGGGTCCATTTGTCCAGCACTTCCTGTATGTGTTCCTGTTGGAAGAGATGCAATATAAGAGTTTTAAAGACAGTTGTCGATAGTTGAAACAGAAGCTCTAGTGAAAGTTCTTCAATGAATAAATGGGATTCCTTCGGGAAATCTCACCAAAAAAAAACCCCTAACTGCACAGAAATGAAAGAAAAAACAGACCGACCGTCACTAATGCTGGCAATTTTCACTTTCCATCGTGATCTCTATCTCCCTCCCTCTCTGTCTCTCACTGTCTGTCTATCTAGCGGTGTGTGTGTGTGTGTGTGTCTGCCTATGTGTTTGCCAAAGTGAACGGCCTTGTTGGGCGCTTGCGTTTTAAGTTTGTTGTTATTTTGCACTCACTTCACTTTTACTTATTTTGTTGTTGCATTTGTCGCTGCCTGCCATTACAAGCGTCCGTCTGTGTTTGTGTGTGTGTGTGTGTTTGCAGTTTGTTAAATAAAAGTTAAAATCAAATCGGAGCAAATGCTGACACGAACAGCGAGCCAGACCCAGAGACAGACTCCAGCCCCAGCCATAGCTCGCGATTCGTGGTGCTGCAGTAAGACATATAAAATTATAGACAACGATACGGCTTTTCGTTGGTGGCCGCTGCACTGCTTTGCACTGCACTACACTGCACTGCACTGCAGTTGGCGGTTGGGTTGGTTCGAGCTGCTCTGCTCTGCTCTGCACTGCTCTGTTTGAAGTCTCTTTTTATATATAGTATGTACACGAGTCGAGTACTTATATGCATAGATATTTCAAGTGCTGCAAGCTGCGTTTGATTGCAGCTTTGTCTGCTATGCTCGGCTATGCTCTCCTCTGGGCTTGCGTCATGCTTAAGTGCACTTTGAAAATATTTTACATTTCTGCCTTAGATCTGTGTCTATAAACCGGGCTTACAGTGTGTGTGTATGTATTTGTGACTGAATTCCATGAATACTATTCCAATAACTTGATCAGCATCGAACGGGGCACTCTTTGAGGGAGTTTCAGATACAACAGAAGAAAAACCAACCCTTATCAGCCGCATCATGCACATGCCATGTTTTTGTTGCTGCCAATAGCAGTGTTTCATCGCCTTTCATTACCACATATGATGTATGCACTGTTTGCATATTCAAAGGAAAAATCCAAACCCAACGGCCTGGCGGTTTCCCTCGAGACTCGGCCGTAGCTCAATTAACCCGAACAAAGAACCGTCATAAACAAAGCCATTAGCCCAGTAACCAACATGCCCACAATTTCGGTCATATTTTATTTCATATTTTTTTCTTTTGGGTTATAATAAAAATTAAATATGAAAAACCAAGCACAGTAAACATCAAATGTCTGGCTTTGGCTCTGGCTTTTGGCCACAATTCTACTTCTTTTTTTCTCTTTATTTTTTTGGGCAAAACTTGTCTAGGCAGGTCTCGAGCTGGGGCTCCGTCTTTGGCTTTTGGCTGCGTCTTTTGAGACTCAGAGCGCTAGATCCAGCATCAGCATCAGCAACAGCATCAGAGCTTCATGATCAGAGGCGCGCACACACATTAAAAATGCAAATAAATCATGTAGTAAAACTTGTTAACCTTTTCGGATGCTCTGCGTTTGCGTACTTGGATCGAGGCACACTCGGATTGAGACGAGTGCTGCTGGCGGCTTGGAAGCACTTTTGATTTCATTTTCGTTGTGTTGTTCTTTGGGCAGATTCACTTCAGGTTTTCACTTTGCCAAGAATCTTGTAGGCTCAAGTGTCGACCAGAAACTGGTTAATGCTCATATTTCTAGGCCGTGCAGAGCCAGAGCCCACAAAACAGACGACCTCAAAATGCCGAAGTTCATCTGAAGTTGTTTCGTGGCTTTTAATTAGTCCTGAGTTGCAACAGAAACAGCCACAGGCACAGGCGAAGCCACTGCCATGCCACATGCCCAGCGCGTGTTCTCCTATACGTATACGTAATGCTGATTTTTGGCCAGTCTGGTAACAAGTTTCGTATGGCATTCGATTCGTGAACTAAATCGAACCCCAACGAACGGGTTTGCATTCATATTAATCATGATTCGGGCGTACCCATTAGCATATGAAAGAGATTAAGGCCAGAAACAAGTTAGAACAGCTCTATCTACCCCACAAATACCCTGTACCCTGTACCTTGTACCCTGTGCAAACATGACATATGTTGGTCGAAGAATATCTGTGATTCCGGCAGACCGCATTTTCGGGGCGTAATTAAAGTCTATTATTCTGTGGCACACTGATCGGCTTGCAACACGTGCAACACAACAACGAACACCACAGCCGAGAAGCAGACGAGGCTGAGAATCTTTGTGGTTTTTTGCCGCTGCTTGCACTTTTTCGTGTAAAATGTTGTTGAACTTTTGCAGTCACGACTCTCGAGAGGAGGCTTGAGGAGCCTCTGCTGCTGGTGGATTCGAGTTGACATTTAATAAAATGATTTCTATAGTGTTTTTTGCGACTCTTTGGGAGCGCTCCGTAGATACAATCGCCTCAAATTATTATGGTCTTGATAGATTCATTTTTGGTGTGTTCTTTTGTGACAGGTTGCATCTCAATGCCCCCACGAGTCATGTCCGAAAGTTCATTGATGTGTTTATTATTTTCCCCACTCGTATTTGTGTTTGGTTAACCCACATCCACATTTTCGGCCTCATCTGTCT
Source organism: Drosophila pseudoobscura (assembly GCF_009870125.1). Taxonomy (NCBI): domain Eukaryota; kingdom Metazoa; phylum Arthropoda; class Insecta; order Diptera; family Drosophilidae; genus Drosophila; species Drosophila pseudoobscura. The sequence continues at coordinate 20,805,968 of NC_046680.1, read as the reverse complement.
GCTGATAGCCGCCGATGGGGACCCAAAACCCTTATATAATTTATGCAAATTCCATGCAAAAGCAGCGCTGGAGTGACTTTTCGAATGGAGTCGCCTCGGGGCGACTCTTTCGTCAAAAGGTAAATCAATCAATAAATGAGCAGGAAATTCAATTGGTCCTGGGACATTGATGAAATGCGGCATCCATAGAAAACCCGAAACCAGAAAGAAACTACAAACAAACAAAAAGCAACAACAGCAGCAACGTTTCCATTGAATTTATTCGAATCTCAAGCCTCCCATGTGTGTGTGTGTGTTAGTGGTTTTTCCTGCTCCGGCGTTGAGCCAACGCCAACAGAAAATCCTGTTGTTCAGGCCTGGCCAAAACCGACACCGACACCGAAACCAGGTGAACGGGTGCCACAGCAAGCGACAAAAGCGAAAACCAGCCAAAGAAAAACTTTCATTTTCACAAAAAACAAGACACAGCCACAGAGAATTCTATTCTGCATGCAGCATGGGGCATGCGGCAGCAGCAGCAGCAGCAGTTCGTTGCCCAAGTCTTTTGTTTTGTCTTCTTATGGCGATGGCGATGGCGATGGAGATGTCTATTGGCGGTGCGAGTGTCTGGGGGATTTCCCAGACCATAAATTTGTAAGCAATATTGAATATACATAGCACAGAAACGAAACAAGAAACAAGCAACAAGCAACAAGACCAACAGGCAACGACAACTACAGGGATTGCCCAATAAGTGCCCCGAGCAAAAGGCAAATCAAAGGGCCTCCCTCTTGAAAGGGGAGCAACGACAAAAGGAAAATTCAGACATAATTTGTTGCCGTTTCCATCATGGGAAATACAAATTTTGTGAGACGCCTTTGTGTGGCAGGGGCCCGGGCTAAACGGAATTATATAGATGCCACGCTCACGCTAATTGCAACACACAGTCGGCCAGAGAGAGAGAGAGGGAGACGGAGAGACAGAGAGACAGAGAGGCAGCAGACGTACGCTTTTCACTTTTGGGGTGAGGCCGGGGCCTCCGCTGGCTCTGGAATCGCTGATGCAAACCGAAATTTATGCAAATCTCCATTAGAAATAAAACATCAATTTAATGGGCGGCCCTTTGGTTGGTTGCTCGAATGAATAAAGTGCAGTTAACCCGATGGCGGAGTGTGGAGTGTGTGTGGGCCGTGACTGCTTGCCAAAAGCCGAAGAAAATCACTGAGAAAATCAGTTAGAGAAGCTTAAGGCTGGTAGAGGACCAAGCAGCACACAATAAAGCTAAAGAAATAGCTAAAAATCGTTGAAAAAACACCGTAGATCATTTCCGATAGCTTCTAGATGGCCTAGAGCGCCTAGGCATCTCTTTCAGCTTGGAATGGATTTGGTCTGAAAAGCCCACACAAGCACACACGCACACAGAAAACTGTTATGCTCACTCACACTCGCAAAAAGTATCATCAATGGAATTCCCACACACAAGAAACACAAAGAAAACACAAAGAAAAAGAAATAGTAATCGTAATCGCTATCGAAGCGAGAGCTTCTCTGTTTTTGGTGTGTGCTGGCAATGCTGTGATTTGTGCTCCTCTTTGTGCTGCTATCTCCCTCTCGACAGGATCTCCATTGTCGCTGTGCCTCGTCCGGAGTGTCCTTTGTGTCTGCCACTGAATATTCGGCGCTATGCTTTACCGCTCCCTCTTCGTTGTTTGCGCTGGCAACACTCTGGCTCTTTGGCTCTTTGGTGTTTGTGCTGGCAACGCTGCCATCTGCCTCTGTGGGGCCTGGCGCTGAGCTCGTGCGCTGGGCTTGTCCCAACATTAGGGCTACGCTACCCATAACTATTTTTTACTGCTGCCACAGCCCACTGGCTGTTGGCTCTTGGCTGTTGCTTGTTGGCTGTGTTGGCCATTTGCTGCGAGCTGTTCGCCTTTAGCTGTGCTTTTTACTGCCTTGGCCCATAGGCAAATTAAAAATGCACAACGCAATGCGATGGCCTAACGGTAATTAATGCAATTGGTCAATACAAAAAACACCAACAGCAAAGGCAAAGGCAAAAGCAAAAGCAAAACCTCAGCTTAGTGCGTTTCATGCTGACCTCAATGCGGCCTGTGGCTTGGACGTCGTCGCGCACGTGTTTAGAATGAGCCACAGCCACAGCCACAGCCGCAGCCACAGGAAAATAGAAGCAAATCATAGAAGCCCCCAACTGTCAGGCGGAAGTCAGTCGGCAGCGATGGTCGTGCCAGGGCCATACAATATGCATGGATGTTGCAGCACTTTTTTGGTATTTTCTGTAGGGTGGAAGATTTCCGTGATTTGTGTGGACTTACCTTGTAGAGTTTATCCTTCTGATACCAGACATCCTCCTCCTCCTCCTGCTGGGTGAACGTCTGGTCAAGATTAAGATCGTCGCGTGAACGTGATAGAATTTTACGTCGCGACACCATCTTTGTGGTTCTGTAAAGAGAGACAGAGTGAAAAAGAGATGAGATCTCGAGTCATAAAAGGTTGTGAATATTCGCATTATTTGAAAGAACTCGAAAGTTCTGAAGGAACCGCCACCTAACTGTAAATAACGGCAAACACATCAGCGGAGATTCTGACAGACAGGCCCCAAAAAAAAGAAAGAAAATACCCAAATTGCAAAGCAAACAGAATTATGGCATCCCTCGTAACCCAACGTGGATGATACCCATGGAGTTCAACGCACTCCACTCATTCCCCTACCCTGCCTACCATATTGTTTATGACCTGGACTTCCTTTTCACAAGTCATCCCGCCTGCAGAGAAATCTCTGAGCATTCCCACCTGAACTGAACGGGCTTATACGAGTGCAACATACGCCCATGTCCGGGGTCTCTATGTCCATAAATTGATGTGTCTTTAGAGGCCGAATTTATGTGTAAAACATGCAATTTATATTGAAATTACTTGTTTGTGAACTACGCATCGTGGTCTCCGAACCCCATTCCGATTCCGATCACTCGGGCGGGCTATGATTCAGACGCAGAGCGAGAGCACGGAAGAGATACCATCCAAAGCACGTTGACAACAGCCGCAATAAAGGTAAATAATGAAAAAAATCACCTGTAATCTGCAATAAGGAACTTGGACTTGAGCTGAAACGCAGGATACCCTTACTTAAAGGAGTAGTAACCTAGAGGATAGTTTGTCCACCAAATACTAGTGTATTTCTACCTAAAGTACTCGAAAATCCTCAATATTTCCTTGCTTTCCACTGCTTCTATGCCGAATTTCAATTGATTCACCCGTAAACTGCTTGCATTGGTTGCTTTTATCGCCACTGCTTGTTGAAGTTCAGCTTAGAGCTGCTTACACTGCTTTTCGCCCTGCATGTACCCGATGGAAGTGTGTACAGATTCAAGTCGTTTGTTTTTTCACGGCTCGGTTTGTCAAGTTGTTGAAAAAAACGCTCATTGCATAATAAGCATCTATTGGGGCGGCGGGTAGGGGGCTTGGGGCTTGGCAGGCGACGCGTGTAGCGACAAGAAAGAGCTCTCTCTTTCACTCTCTCATCTGTTTGTCTTTCTCGCTCGTGTGCCTCGGCATGCAAATGTTTTTTCGGGAGGAGGTTCGCTAACCTGTTGTCATATCTTTGGCCGTCTTTTTTTCTGTTATTAGTGTCTATAATTGTTGGCTTTCTTTTCGCCAGAAACTGTGTGAACGACTGATTGACGGCCGGAGTGTCTGATTGACTGACTGACTGGCGGCAGTGCTGGGTCGGATGCTGCTGCAAGGGCCTGGCCATAAATATTCATCGCCTTTTGCACAATTGTCAACGATCGACGCCATTTTTTGTTTGCGCCAACACAAAGATTGCAATCGCATAACAAATGTTGGTGCCTCTTGCTGCAGCTTTATGCGATTTATGCAACAAAAGCCGTTAAATTGTATAGAGTATCAGCTCTGGGATTGAGACTAAGACCGGGACTCTCCTGCCGCTGCCGCTGCTGTTGCCATTATTGAGTTGCATTTTCTTTTGTGTCTGCCCCCCCTGCTGAAAGTACGAGCATTGTTATTTATAGCCAGCACAGGGCGACACAGAAACGAGCCCAGAAATCAGTGTATCTGCCGTGTATATAGAACATATAGTACATATGGCATACATGCTCGAAACAAGAGTTCCTCAGGCTCAGCACGTACGTCGTACACAGACGTGTTCTAGTTTGTCTCCGGGGGCGAGGAGTCGCGTAATTACGTGAAGTGCATTTTGAGTGCCGCATATATGGGATCTCGTACATCATGGCTGATCCACACGGATACGCGAATGTCTACGGTTTAGTTTTGGTGCACATTTGTGTCTTTAGAGATGAGAGTGCCCAATGCAAGAATGGATAGGACAGATGATAAGCACCTAAAAGCAGAGGTATCCAAGGGACAGAATTACTGAGGCACGAAGAAGGCATTGCCAGACCTAAAGATTGCCGAATAAAAGTAGGTACTACTTTTTCTGGAATGGATATCTGGATATCTAAAGCAATTGGATATTCATAATGCCATTAAAATCCCCACACGGATACGCGTTTATTCAATTATAAATTCCAAACGAAAAACACCAAAAAAAAGGAAAAGGAAACCTTAATGCCGCCGCATTCTTTATGGGGCACGTCAAATTAAAACACTTAAACGGCATTTCTCAGTGTTCGCGGAACAATTCTGGATAAATAACGCTGACATATCAAGAAAGTTTCTTTATATGATGGACAATTAACGGCCCACAAACGGCCCCAGCTGAAACTGCAGCTGAAGTGGAGTGCAGTGCAGTGCAGTGGAGTGGAGTGGAGTGGAGTGGGCCCCAAGTGGTGCTCGAATATCCTGCACACTCATGGCGGATGGAGCGGGGCGGAGAGAGACCTTGTGTTTTCGTTACTGGACTTTTGAAAACGGAGTAACTGCCGTTGCCTGGACCGCAGCTAAAGATGGCGAGATGGGGCTGCAGATGTGCCCCCGAGGCTGTGGTTGTGGCTGTGGCTGTGGCTGTGTCTGTGGCTGCCACTTGATGGCCGTAAAATAAAGTCATCGAGAGAGTCTTTCGGCATTTGTCTGCCGTGTTGACTTTGCTGATTTGTCTGCTTGATAATTTCCCTGATCTTTTACAGTTATACAGGTTGCACTTTGCCAAAGCAAACATCAATCTACGATTGAATGACTTATGTGAGAAAATGTGTGTTTGTGTGTGTTTGTGTGCGTGTGCGACCATTAGGCCAGCAATTTTCAGCCATCCAGCATTCACTTTCCAACCAAAAATAATAAAATATTTCTCTCGCGCACGCAAAAATGTTCAACAACTTTCACAAAAACAAAAAAAACGAACACAAGAAAAACTAAATATCAATCGGCTGGCAGAAAACTGCTACTTGAAATAATTTAAATAATGCCAATTGATGATTATTTCTTAATACCTTGCTTCGCGTGGAAGGGGGCCAGGGGGGGCATCATCCGATGAACTCAAATTTAAATTTCAAATTTGTTGAACTTTCACAATTGTCCAACAAATTGATATTGAATTATAAGCAGAGATTTTCCACCGATTTCCGATGGGTTCAATAACTTGGCTTCTTGCGTTTGACATTTTGCCAAACGAATCGAAATACGAAAAATACCCGTAGAAAGTAAAATTTACGATAATTTCGATGGATAAGTGGATTTCAAACATCTGTGGAACGTAGCAAATTGCAAAATTAAGTAGCATTATTTACTGAGAGTAGAGTTCAGCAAAGTTGAAGTGTTATTATTTATCTTGAATGTTCGGGTACTTCCCGCAAAACAACTTTATTAGATATTTCAACAATAGATCTCTCCTCTTCTGCCTCGAAACGATCGTCATTGACGGCTGCCCACACACACGCTGCAGAAATAAGCAGTGAGGTGACGCAATACTTTGAAGATCGTTGTTTGGTGTTCTCATAACAAATGTACAAATGTATATTCATATCTATGTGATAAGAATTTTGTTTTTTCGCTGCTTAAACACCAATTATGATGACACCTTGCGTCACCTTGAACAATGCACGCTCGCCTCTCGCGCTCTGCTTTTGTTCCTCCCATCACACTGCATTGCTCTGCACTCTCCCACTTCCAGAACGCAGACACAACAAAACAATTGCCAGAAAAGCTCTCAGTAGCTTTAGTGTGGGTACGCAGTTGCTGTGCTTCCGCATGGCTTTGCTCTCTCTCTCTCTCTGTCCTCCGCCGCTACAGCTGCATGTCTCTGCATGCGTGAGAGCACACACACCCACACCCACTCTCTCAGCTTTGATGAGCAATAAGCATTTATTATCGCTTGCTCAACTTTAAGAACATGCTTTCACCGTTCTTGCTCTCTGGAGCACAGCTTCGTGTGTTTGTGCATGTGTAAGAGTCCCGCAAAGCCTCGTTTAAGCAGCGCTTAAAACTGCATACCTCTGAGAGAGAACTCAGCTACCTCTCCTACGCTTCTATCAATGATGAGCAATAATGCCCGTTGTTGTTGCTGCTTCCCTGATTGACAAGCGGAAAACTCGTTTCAAAAACTTTCTACAGAACTTTCCTCCAAGCAGCTTAAATGAAAATATGCATAACTTAATGGCAACATTCACTGCATATTCAACTACAGCCCAGACGGCACGGCACGGAACGGGGAGACAGACAGCGGCAATAGCGCACTTTATGAATGAAAGTCCACGTCATGAATTATTGTAGTTTTTACGATAGAGTGGAGTCGGGTCGGCTCTCGGGGGCAATCAATAAAGAATTTTGATGATGACAATCGCACTGACAACGCTAGTCGCATATTAATTGAATCGAATGGAAATGGAAATGGAGGTGGAGGTTGACGCGGACGTGCACGTGGAAGTGGGCCCGGGGTTGGGTATGTAATTCTAATGCAGCTCTAGGCTGCCGCCCCTCCTCCCTCCAGCCAGGCAAACGGTGTGGTGTGCCTTGCCTGTCAAGAGGTCGTTGGCTGCGGCTGCTGTCTGAGACGTCTCCGGAGTGCAAATAGTTTTCAGTTCGTTTACCCCCCACCGATTGCATTGTTGGAGCCGCGGAGAGTTCATCAATTTGCGAGTGCGTCACGAGACTGCAAATATTGTATGTGGTGTCTGCCCCATCGGCGGTGTGGCAGCTGCTTCAGTAGTTAGAGTGTGAATCGTTAGTGGATGATTTGTTTGATGTTACCTCAACGACTGTGGGGCCACAAATCTGCAAATTCATTTGCCAACTTTTGTGACTGCCTCACAGAAATGTCAGGGTCAGACATGATAAATTTGCTTTCCTTCAGGCCTGTGTGGGTTTTATTTGGTTTTGTTTTGTTTTTTGGCAAGAAAGTATTTTTGGCACCCCTAATGGTTCCCATTATGTAACCAGAAACTGCTTGAAAGTCGATAGACCTAATGAAGCAACAACAAATTTGATACTTTCGCAGATGGAAGCGAAGAAGAACCGAAGATTTCGGACCAAGAATGCGTGTAGAGTCGGCTTGATTGATTGGCCCAGACGGCAGAGGGGCCCAGCCAACAGAGAATAGAGCCCGAAACGAAATGGCTTTCACAGGGGTCAAGCGAGAACTGAAAATATGTACATATCTTTGGCCAAATTAAATTAAGCAGTCATTGACTTTTGGCTGGCAAGGAGACGAAGAAAGAGGTTCGGTTCGGTTCGCTTCGGAATCGATATGTGTTGAGATAATAGCCCTGCTGGGAAGACTTCAACAGAGTTTCATTATCCGCTTAATTTTACATAAGGAACGTGTCGGCACATTGTCCATTTATCATCGCAGATACGGATACATTTCATGATATACTTGCAGACTTTTCCTTCAATATAAGTACACCCCCTTTTCGCCGAAACCAGTTCATCATATTTCTTCAACACTTGTCTGCACGCGGCATTGTCTACGGCAAATGCCTCAATTTGCATAGCGTGAAAGTGGCGTGGAGTGAGCCGTGCCCGTGTCCGTGTCCGTGCCGTGCACTCGGATACGGTTCAGTTCCTCGTTTGGGGTTAAGGTTTTCATTATGCGCTGCGAATTATGCAAAATTGCCTAAATCGGGAAGCGAAGCTAATAATGCAAAAATCAAAGCACTTAACTTCGGAATCGCATTGCGGAACTTGTTGGCCAGGCATTTAACACCTCAGCGCACCTCGGCTCAGTATCGGAATAACATCATCAAACCATCGACGGACAACGGTACAACGAAACAACAGTACTTTCTGCATTTCGATTTCGCAAATATTTCCCATCCATGGCACGCACATCTGGCGCCGATCATTCAGGCAATTATTAAACCCGAAAATATGTTAAATCATATCGTATATGCATTCATGAGATAATTTTCAAAGTCATGTAACTGTCAGCGCTTTGCGCAATCCCCAAAAAAACCAAAACGAACGAACGGATGCATAGATGGATGGATGGATGGTTGGATAGATAGACGGAGATGGAGATGGAGACGAAAGGCCTCACATAAAAAACCTAAAAATTAACATTTCAATTTTGGTAGATGCTCGAATGGTTTAGCCTTTGTCTCCCTCTCTCTCGCTCTCTCGCTGTCTCTGTCTTTGGCGGGTTTTGATTGATTTTTACTGCTGCCGCTGCCGCTTGCCGCTGCCGCTTGCCGCTTGCCGCTTGCCGTTGCAGCCACTTTCAAAATGTAAATTTACAAATCGCTTGACACCTTTTGAAATCGTCTTAGGGCATTAAATCAAATGATTCGAAATAACCAAAAATACGCCGAACATTAACAGAAAACTCTTGAAAGCCGCAATGGTGGAAAAGGTAGTAAAATTAATGGAAAAATATAATGTGTACACTGTACAGCGTAGACACTAAATCTGTTGGCAAAGGACTTGTAAGTGGATTATAAAATGTGATTATTTCCTGGTGTTTTTTTTTTGTTTCTTGGTCGGCAAATCCATCCTAATTTGTTTTCGGTTTTCGTTCAAGCACACACGATGCACAAACAGCGATAAAAACAAGTTGACACTTTCGTTTAATTTTAGTGAATTTTTTCCGCATGTTTTCGTTACGTTCCAAGTTGTTGGCCTGACCAAAACGCGAGACCAGTGCAGCAATTCCGCTGGCCGAAAACATGGCTAAAACAGCCTGGCCAAAACATGTACAGCTTCAACTAGAGTGAAAAGAAGAGACAGCAACAAAAACAGCAACGGAAAAACACGAAATTCAACAAATAAAAAAAGTCAAGAAAGAAAGGCTATGCCTAAGAGGCCGAAAGATCTGATACCCTTGAAAATATGTATGTAAAATATTTTGTAATAGTTTTGGTTGGTTTTAAGATTGATCTTTTATATTTTGAAACCTGTGCGAAATGTTTTAAAGCCCATAAATATCCCCCTATTCCTCAACAGTCATTGATTCAGGTCTTACTCAATTCTTTGTAAACGTCTTATCAAAGTGCATATACCCTCTGTGTAGAGGGTATGCACAAAATACAGAAAAGGAGTAGAAGAAACTGCAGCTTTTTTTTTGCGCCGCTTGCTTCTGCTTTCGTTTTCGCCTGCACGCTTCAACTGCTTCGAAATGCTTTCCCCTCCATCTCGCTCGCACCAAGCGGGCCTAGCGACCCGTGGGAGGAGAGCAGCGAAGAGCCTGCTCTCTCGCTCTGTAAACGAAGCAATTTGCGGCAGACCTATGACAGCGCCGTTGCACTACATTTTCCACAAGCGAGTGAGTTTGAAACCGAAACCGAAAATGAAAATGAAACCGAAACTCGATTTCTTTTAGCAGCCAGCGAGAGAGAGGAAGAGAACGAGAGTGGTACTTGCGTTACGTTGACCATCATTAGTTGGCTTAATAAACGACAAAAGCTCTTACTCGATCTTACTGGATGGGTCTCTCGGTCTCTCAGTCTCTCAGTCTCTCGGTCTCTCAACCTTTCTACCATTTCTTTCTTCATTCAGTTCGGGGCTTATCAAATGCTTGTAATCAACAAATCATCCAAGTTTTCACTTTTCAGCTGCCGTTTCTGCCGCTGCTTTGTTGATGATGACGTCGAGCGGAAGTTTTGTGTGCTACAAACAATCAGAAAGATCATAATATTTTCATTCAGCTGATTGAGTCAGGGCATCCCAGTCCCAAAGCCTGCTGCCTACGCGGGAGTGGCTACAAAAATCGTATTTAAAATGCAATTTATTTTTCAACAATGCCAAATAATGTTTTAATAAAGACAGACGCCTTTGTCTGCGTCGGGGCCTGGCTTCTATGGCTCTTTTGGGGCCGCTGTGCGGTTGCAGCCGAGGCGTTAAAGGCCATCATCTCCCATGTATCTCTATACCTATCTATCCACGAGTATCTATCCATCTGGCTGGCTAATCACCGACAAGCACCGACACGTGCTCTCCGTATCAGCATTAATGTTTCTTTCACACTTTTGTGGCGCCACAACATTAACGGCTTTATTAGCTCTTATACTCGCACTCATACTCTGGGTAATGGATCTCCAAGCTCGTCTCTGCTGAATGTTGGCACTCCAGCCCAACATTTTGTGGCCACAAGTCTCTCTTTCTCTATAAAGAATGCTGCCTGCATGAAATTAACCCACTTTGGAGCTAATGAACAGTTCCCATTTTGGCAATAGGCAGCGAGGGAATGCCAATCGATTGGAATACAATGAAAGAGAGCCATTGACAGCCAGCTCATGAAATATGCACAGCGCGAAAAGAGCTGTGATGGGGGGGGTGAGAGTGAAAGAACGGTTAATCGGTCACATGCTAATTCCCTGCATACCCGATGGCAAAGGAATCTAGCGAAGACACATTCCCTTCCTTTTGGGATTTGTACAAAAGTTACAAAACGAATCTGCGATTGCGCGACCTTTTTTTTCTGATTCGTTGGGGACTTCCAGCAATTTCGGCTCAAACTCATTTGTTCATTCATTTGTTGCTGGTGTTGCTGGTGTTGTGAAAATGTAAATGAAGTCAACTGCTGTCTGGTCTGGTCGCTGGCTGAATGAGTGACTGACTAACTGACATTTCCCATTAGGTATTGTCTGCAGGTTCTGCTGAACTTTTGCCCAGACAGATTTCAGCAATTCTTTGAGGCAGCAGCCAGCCTCCGAGGAGGACCGCATTTTAGAGGTCTTTTACGCGATTGTTTACATTTATGGCTGCATAATTGGGTGCCATGGCAGCGGCACCAGCCACCAGCCACCAGCAACTGCTCTCCTCCTTGGTTTTTGCACACTAATTGACTCCCACAACAAAAAACAACAGCGATACAACGATACAACGCTGACGATGATGATGATGTTGTTGATGAGAAGCTGTAACTGAAGACCGACCCGAAGGCAGCCAAAAGCCAATGTGGAACTGCCAACTCATTCCGACATCGACTTCCTTCCTCCCTTCTGCGAGCTGCGATCTTCGAGCCGAGTGTCGGGGCAATTGTCGCAATCGGAATCGGAATGGCAACACCTACTGCACTTTTTAGCTGAATCTTTTTAATGCATTCGCTTTCGAGGGCGTGCTGACTGCTTGCAAGACAGACAGCTCATCCATCTGGCCGTGTCTGGCTGATATTCAGGGCCATCTACCCTACAGAGATATCCCAGACTTACAGATCTCCAGAGAAACAGAGAGAGCGCCCGTGGAGTCCACATAACACTGGACCGCTAATTCCGCATTAATAGTTTTAATTGGTGGCAGCAAATCGGAACTATTTTGGAAGCTTAAAGCATTATCATATTCAAATACAATATGAATACGCAATCAAATGCGAGGAAACACGAAACACACGAAAAAAAAAAAAAGAAACCTTGTCAACCTTGAGGGAGCCAGCTTTAAGTTGTAGTTTTGGGCTCGGTTTCTGTTTCTGTTTCTGTTCGCATTTAAATGAAAATGAAACCCCGAGGCAGAGGCAGAGGCAGAGGTAGGGGCTGAGGCTGAGGCTGAAACATGGCCTGAAGTGTATCAAAAGCAGCTCAAAGGGGTTTGGATTCGTTTAAGCTTCTTTTGCTGCGTCTCAATCCCCTCGTCGAAGCGGCTAGGGTATGGAAAAGACAAAAACGCGTAAGCAGGAAGTCCAAAGCCGTGCACAACAGTTAGACCATAAAAGTGAGAGAGCGAGGAAAAAGTGCGATTATGAATGGCATTCTCTCTTGTCTCTTCCTGGCAGGCGGAAGGCTGTGAAGGTGTGACGGCGGGCGCAGGTGTGTGTGCAGGTGTGTGCCAGGGCTAGGGTTTCCTCTCTCCCCCTCTCTTCTCTTTGCATGCGTGTCGCGGGTCTTGGGATCTTTCTCTCTCTTGTACTCACCTTTTTGTTTTTGTTTTTGTTTTTGTTGTGCTCAATTACTTTTGCCCCTGCTGCTGGTGCTGCCGCCGCCGCTGCTGTTGCAGTTGTTGTTGTGTTGAAACTGTTGCAAAATTGCTGATATTTTCCCAATGATTACGTAGCCGTGGCAGACGGACGACAGAGACGGACAGGAGGGAGCTGCGTTGCCAAATGAGTTTGAGGAAAAGTGTTTGCCCCCAAACTGTTTCGTCCCGTTGTTGTTGTTGTTGCTTTTCTTATTGGTATGCAGTTTTTGTTTTTGTTTTTTTTTTATTGCTGTAACAATGATTTTGCTATTATTATTTATATTGATTTTTGTAATTTTTGCTACAATTTCATTTTATAACGATTTTATAATGCCAAACGCGTTTCTGCTTTTCACTTTGTTAATTTCACTTTTTCTCTTGTTGTTGTTGTTTTTGTTTGTGTTTCTTTTTTAGCTTGAAGTTTTTGTTGGACAACAAACGAGTTTTAGCAATAATTTTCAATATTTAATTTGGCATTTAATTTTTGACAGCCAGAAACGCGTATTACCCACAGTATTTATAGGTCTATTAAACCCGTCTAATGTTCGTTGTTTACCGTTGCCCGGATTTGGATCGGATCCGTGGCTGGCACACACACTCACATGGACACACGCGAAAATTTCTAATTTCAAATATTAATTAAATCAAAGGTTTTGTTGTTGTTGGTTTTTTTTTTTTATGGTTGCTATCGAAGCTTTTTTGTTCGAACGCACTTCAATTGCATAACGATCGCGCACAAGATTTCGTGAATGTGGAATGACGATGATGATGATAACGATGATAATGATGATGGTTGTTGTTGTTCACCTTCTGCTTTTTCTGCTACTTCTTTCTCTTTGCCCTTCTTCTTCTTCTTCTTCTGCTGCTGCTGGTGCTGGTGCTCTTTGACTTTGTTTTGCTTTGCCCACACGAAGAGCGAGAGAGGGTGGGGGGGAGGAGAGAGTGCTGCTTTGCTGCTGCTGGCCCGACGGACGACGACTATCGATCGAACGGGGAACCCAAACGCACTCGGGGACTGTCGCGACTCGACTGAAGACCTGAATGGAGCCGAAGTTGGAGCTGGCTCAGAGCAAAGCTAACCGTAAGTTTGGTTACGTTGCTGCCCTGCTTGCTGCCAGCTTCGGTATTTCTTTTCTCTGTGCTGTGTGTGTGTGCTTTTGTTGCCTTTTTCGTTTTTCGTCGCCTTGCCGCCTCATGGCTAAGTTGCCTTAATAGCATTAAGCGTGTCCAAAGCTTGCCGCGATCGAAAGCTCTTGTTGTAGCTTAAGAGTGGTCTCTCTTGCTCTCTCTCTCTCTCTCTCTCTCTCTCTTCGTTTCGGCTCTCTTAAGCAGAGGTATGTGGTGCACTGCTTGTGGTCAAGGCATTTTTTTTGCTGCTGACACTGACAGGCCATAATTCTCATTGAATCTCATTTACATTTCGGCGGTCATCAATCTCTCTTTCTCTCTCTTTTTATTAGCTTAGCTTTCTACGCCTTAATTACATCATCAGAAGAAGACATCTCTCCCGGTCTTCCTTTTTTGATCGTTTTTACAAATTAATTTGGTTTTATTTATCATTTATCGTTGCTTGAAAGCTCCATTCACCGACATTCGACAGCGTATAACGGTGCTTTGTCCGTCTATATTTGGATGCTGATTTTTTTTAATGGACGATGCGCTGCTTATTCTAATGGCATTCTGAAGGTCAAGCCAAATGTCAGAGTGCCTGCCCCGCTTCCACCTCGATTTGCGCAGAGATCGTTCCATGGAATGCATGTGACAGGCAATTAAAAATGTGTAAGAAATAAATAACGCTTGAATGTTGAATGCAGCAAGTGCACGCCACGCCCCACGCCCCACGTCCCATGTCCCACGTCCCACTCCGGGGGCGAAGAACATGTCCGAACCTGTTTGACTGCACAAATGAAAACGCGCCCCCACCCCCATCTCCCCCCTCCCCCCGGACAGGTTTGAAGCGAAACCGAAACCGCAACCGAAACCGAAACTGACAGCGAGGCAAAAGTGCACCGATTCCATCAAAATGAAATGAAAATGTTCGCACTGCTCTTCCCAGATGGCGATCATCATTGCGATCATCATCATGATCATCTTAATGATTGACGAATCCAGCAACAATGATGGGAATGCTGCTGTCTAGAAATCTGCGGCGCGTAAAATGATGGATTCAGTGGCAGAAGTTCGTTGCCTAAGTCTTTCGGTTTCCCCCCCCCCCCCCTTTTCCAGAGGGTATTCCAGTTTCAGTCCCACAGAAAGGAAGTATAGCCGTAAGGCCTTCATTTGAAGATATCTGCCTGAAAGTCTACGATATAGTTTGAAAAGGGTATTCATAATTCGCTGCCCCGTAAACCCTGCCTCTTGCATTTCCCCCACTTAATTTGCTGAAACGAATATGACTTCATTGCTGAGAAGAATGTGGCCCGAAATCTCGGTACTCGCCTAGCTCATCCCCAACTAAATGGCACTGTCTGTAAGAAGTTTTGACTGCTGCCTTATAAACATCTGAGCTTCAGTTGGGTGCTAATTATGAGCCACAAAGCAGCCAGCAATCAAGTTTAATTGCTGCCATTATCAAATTATGAACACTTGCCCACTGTCCGGGTAGATGGCATCATAAAAGCTGATGGCACTGTCCCTCAGTCCCGCGTGGGCGTAGTTTCCCTCCCAAAAATATCTTAGTATGCAGCCCACGGGGGGTTCGTTTTGCACTTGTTACAGTTTGGTAATCCATACTCAATGAGACCTCATATGAAATGTGTGGCATGCGGCATTGCATAAGGCAGTTCACAAAAAGTGAAAGACGCCCAAAAGCTGGGGACAGAGAGACAGAGAGAGAACACAATCCTCATTGTTGGCACTCTCGTGTGGCCCTAACACTATTTTTATTGAAAGGAAAGCCAATTAAAGTCAAGTTCAAACAGCCGCACCTCCATCGGGCCTGTGTTTGTATATTTTTTGGTAATTAAAAATTATTAGGGCCTCCAATCGAGCGTTGCCAATTCGCTAACCAGCTAAAATGCCTTTGGGGTCAGCACCTGTAGATATAGGGGGTGCCGCGACAATCCCACTTGTGTTTCACCATAGTCGAGTGCTTACTGTACGACGAGAGCCAGAGCCTTGACAAACACGAAACATGATGAGAAAACCCAAAAAAACACACGCACAAAGTTCAAGTCCAACCAGGGGGCAACAGAAGATACGATTTGGAGGGAAAAAGAAACCCAAAGAAGATCAAACAATGAAACAGAAACATAAACAAAGGGTAAGAGCACAAGCAATCAGCCCCCAAGAAAGCCAAAGAGCTCAAGAGAGGGTGAATCGTTCAACCTGGGAAGGAGTTTTCCCAGCTCCAAAGGGTACTCCCCTGGTCTATAACAAAAGCTGGCCTTAACTGTTGACTCATTGAAGCCGAGTACGTACATGCTCGTAAGTGTATGCCGTAATCATTCAATTGGCAGGCAAAAAATTCCCTTTTATTCTTGGACCAAAGAAAAACAAAAAACTTGAGAAACAAAACGGAAACACTGCGAGTTCGGTGATCAGAAGGCAGACCAGTTTCTGCACAATCCAATCCAATCGAATCGAATCCAATGCCCGAACGGAGAGGAGAGGAGAGTTCTGCTATGGCCATAAGTCTCTTGGCTCCAGATCATCGCAATCAATGTCGCCCGATCAGCGCCACTTGGTCGCCTTTTGTTCAAATCGGAATGAAATAAATTGTGAATTATGAACTTGACGCCAATATGTCACACACTTGAAAAGCACTCGAACCAATTCGAGCCGAGTCGAGTCGAGTCGAGCTGGGCCGCCAGAAAGGTGTTGGAGACTGGGGCTGGGGCCTGGCTCTTGGCTCTTGGACGAATGTTGTTCGACTGTTTAGTTTAATTAAATCATTTACCAAAATGATTGTGCGCTATTTTGTAGCTATTTTCTTGATGTCATTGGACGAGTCTCCCCCTCAATGCGAAGGTTATGGGCATTGCGCAACCTGGAGCCGCCGATCCCATGCCTGGCATGTAGGTCAGTGCGAACCTCCTAATGTGGCGCATCTCTCTCTCTCTCTCTGTGGCATGCCGCAAACGCAGGAAACGGGTTTGGTCGCCTGCAAAAAAGAAAAAAAGGGCAAGGCAGAGTCACTTTCGCTTGCCGCGACCTTTGACAAGCGGCTGCATCTTGTGGCCACAAAGATTGGCAGAGACTTTCCCTGTTTGGGGCAGAGGCAGGGCTGGACCTGTCTGGGCTTCCTGCATAAAGAAGAGAAGATTTATGAGGGCCCACCAGCAGACTACCTTTCGGGGTCTCAGTTCCTGCTTCGATCTGGGGTCTTTGGGCAGCTCCGAAACCACAGCTGTTGGTGCGCCAGATCTCTATGTATGTACTTTGTACATATTGTATGTAAATTCCTATCTGATTCAAAGCCTTGTCACGTGCCCCCAAAAAATGTGGCGTTTGGAAATGATATCGTGTAATTTGAGAGACAATGCGGCTGTGGAACAATTCATTATAAAAACCGCTGACAGCTGCGCCTTGTTAAGTGATATTCAATAGATTTAAAGCCGCCATCTGGGGGGGAGGCCTCGGTGGCGTTAGAGGGGGGGAAAGCGCGTGCTCTTTGGGCCAGGATTTGTGCCTGCCTTTCACCTGCAGTTGCACTAATTGTTGCACAACTTCTAGCCCCTGGATGGATGGGGGGGAAAGCAGATCTAGAGTCAAGTGCCCTGGCACTCACATTTGGGCAGTGGGCGGGAATTACTTTTGCCTTTCTGCCGCTGCTGGCGCTGCCGTTGAACTAATTTCTATGGCCTATACAAATAAATTACAGGCCAAAACGAGTGTCTGCTGGTCTTTTGTGTGGCGGCTGCGAGTGAAAGGCACCCCCGGCTATTACCTAATCCGGACGGGGCATAACTCGGGCACTCGCGGACGACGGCATGACCCGATCCATTCCATAAGGCGACGGCGCCAGTTCCTACAAATTTTTATTGGAATTTCACATTTTGGCGTACAACAATGGCAATGGCGGGGGCAGGGGGCAGGGTACAGTCACTGCAGCTGCAATTTCAGCTCCAATTTCAGTCGAAGTCGAAGCCGAAGCCAATTAATTTGCCAATAATCGACCGAATATGGCTTTTAATATTAATTATGCAGCTCCAATTGTTGCCACGAAATGAAGCTCATTAGCGGGGCCTCAACAGGTGAAGGGGCGGACGAAGGCAGTCTAGGTTGGACTCCCTCCCAGGCTTTCGTTATTCATTGATGCAACTACTGGAACTCCGCTTAAAAGAGATCTCTCGGTGGGCCATCAGGCCTGTCGTCTGGCTGTTGCATTTCTGGCAGCTGTCCGTCCGTCGAGTATTCACTGTGGCTTTGCATATGCCCAGAGTGCGCTGCCCTGATAGATTCATTTGAATCTCTTTCGTATATTTCTTTTTGCTCAAGGTTACGTGTGGAAAATTATATGCCCCAACGAGGCAGAAGTTGGGTTGGGCGCGAGAAGTAGTTAACCAGCAGCAGTGGCAGCAGCAGTGGAGGCAGCCACCAGAGCCGACAGTTTGCTGATTGTCCAGACTCGGTGCTGGGTGCGATGGTGCAACATGGAGCGGCAGGCAGCGGCAGTTGCGGTTAATTTGCTTGTCATTGCCCAGTTGAGTGGCTGAGCAGCAGCAGCGGCAGCAGCAGCAGGCGTCTGTGGTCTATTTGAATACAAATTTAATTTGAAATTGAGTCGGCTGGCCCCAAAGTGCTTTTCGGGGCACTTCGGACGTGCCGTAAATTAGCCAGGCAGGCAACAAAAGCTCCTAACTGCCGCTGTTTGCCCGTAATTAGAAAGTAAATCCACATGGTTATGGCCGACCTTAGTGTGGGTCCCGCAAATCGGCCCAAAATATCCGCCTTTGGCCAATCAATTTATATCAAATTTAACCTACTGACCCGACCCAACCCGACCCCATACGACCCCCAATCGGATCCCGAACCCCCAGCCAATGCAGGAGTTCGAAGCCCCAAAGTCAAATAATTTTGCTTTAATCAAGTCGAAATATTTTCCATCCACCGGTCCATTGTCCGGCATCACGAATACGAGGTACCAGCCAGGTAACTGCCGCCAGGGCGGGGTGTGGATCGGCCAGGGGTTCGATCCGGTCTGGGGACTGTGGACTGGGGACTGGACTATATAATGTACTACCACTAACCCGTGCTGGATTGGAGCTCGCCTTGTTCAGTTATTTTTGCGCAATTATTGGCCCCTTAAAGAGACACAAAAACCATGTGCAAAAAAGCCGTCCGGCAGCTGTCTGCCTTCCTCTCGTTGCGGTTGCTTTTCAGCGGCAATGCGGCGAGGCAATACTTTTGCTTTCGCTTCTAGCAAACTGCCGTCTTAGTGGTTGCCCCGTCTTAGTGGTTGCCCCGTCTTAGTGGTGGCCCCGTCTTGGCGGTTAGCAGCGATCGGCACTTGTGTCTGCTCCAATTTGCCACGCTTGATCTCGTCTCTGATTAGAGCTGGACAGGAGATCGGGACGGGGCCAGATCTGAGCTAAATAGTCGCCTAATTTATGTGGCGATGGCGTAATCGTATCGCCATCATCATCATCATCGTCATGTGAAAATTTGCGCTCTCAGAAATGCGTTCACAGTCGTTCGAGTTGGTTAATTTATTCTGTGCCGGCCACCAAGGTTTTTTGGCTTGGGCGGGCTCCGACTTTTAGGCCTTTCGGCCCCCCACCAAAAACGGTCATTGATGTGTTCATTTCACACAGCTTGATGGATGCTCGAGATCCGCAGCAGATCTCTGGCTTTTTGCATGTATTTCTGTTGTGTCCGTGTCAGAGTCAAGTTCGTTGCCAAAGTCTTTTGTTGCTGGGCAAACAAATTAGTTAATTAGAGCGACTTGCAGCACACTTTGCCATTTGTTTGGTCTCAGCTCGAGCTGCACCGCGTCCTAATGAAGACAAATGGACGCGTCCCCCACACAGATTCGCTATTTGCTATTTAAAATTAATCAAATCTCGCATACAGTCTTTAATTAATGCCGATAAACGGGTCGCAGAGACGAAGTCGATGCCAAAACCGAGCTGAAGAGAAGCTGCAGGTTCTCTCGGCCAAAAGGAGACAAACCAGTTTCCAGTTTCCATGTGAATGCGGGTGTCATCTGGCTCATAAATCTCCCGCTGCCTGACCTTGAGTCCATCCCCATACCCATCCCCATCCCCTTCCCATGGATCTCATTCGCATGACTCCGCTTTGATGGTTTCTGTCTCGCTATCGCCGACATAGCTGTGTCCTGGGAAGAAAAGAGAACTTCCCTGGAATTTGATTGTGCCTCCCCGCGTGATTAATCGCCGACTAATGTCGAATTCATGTGAGGCCACCGATGCACTCGGCCACCAGTAATCCGACAGCAGGGGAAGGCAGGGGAGGGGGCCTGTGGACAGGGATCGTTAGCGTGGGCAGCCGCTGCCGCTGACCTGCCACTATCGCTGACTGTCAATGGGATGTGGCGGGCGAGTCAAAACACACGGGGAACTGTCATGCTGTCAGCCCATGTCACCCCGCTGCTGTGGCGGAGGAGCTGCAGCGGGAACTGCATATGGAACTAGTTCCAGCTTATGCAAAGTCAAGTAGAGGTGACCTTTAAGGAGGGAGTATAACTAAATAAGACTGAAACAACCTGTTAAATACCCAAAGACATGATCTTTTATTGAAAATGGAACCAGTTTTCAGAGTCAAAATTAATGTAGTTGAGTTTTAAAGTCCATTCCAGTCTCTCTTATCGCTAGTCCTTTATTTCGTACCCCCTCTAACCTCCTAAACTACTTGTAGTTCCAACTGGAACTAGTTCAAAGCACCATAGGTTCAAGGCGGGGTATCAGTGCTATGTTAATCTATTGCCTGTGCTATGCATAATCTACAATCTGCATATCTTTGCCAGCAACAACTCCATATAATCAAGAACGAGGGGCTGCGCTGCCATTAATTGCCGCACTCGCCTTTGTTTTGGCATTTAATTAGCGATCGCAGACCGGGCGGGATTACAGCGCAGACAAATTCTCGTGGCCAAGCACTGGCGGTGTCTCTGCCGCTGGCTATGGCATGTGCATTGCAAAATAGCAAGCGAAAAGGCGAAAAAAAAACGCTAAAATTAATATCAAATCGATAATGTTAAGGCCCGTAACAGAAACAGGTAAAACGAGCTGCCAAAGCGATCCAGCGTCAGACGGCGACAACGGGAACTAAAGCTTTAGCCCCGCCATGCAACAGCGCACGCCCAAAGCTCTCTCTCTCTCTCTCTCTGGCTTGGCCTCTCTTCAGCTGCGCTCGCTCTTAAGCTCTGCTGCAGTCGCTGCATAGTTTGTGAATTGTTTTTGTGTTTAATTGCTGTAACCTGCTGATCGCTGTCGGGCTTTAAGCTTTGCATAGTTTTAGGCGGGGCTGGACTTTGCATGCAATGTAGTCGAAAGCTTAAGCGGACTGGGCGTGTTTGTTGTTTTTGGTGGAGGAAGGAATACTCGTGAGTGTGTGGGCTTGACGGGGGAGGAATACCATTAAATGGACGATATAAATTGTGATTGGGAGTGGAATGATTGATATGCATGCCTATAGATTCCACAAACCAGTTCCGCTATGATCTATAATCTATACTATGAGAAAGAGATATTCAAATACTTCAGAAAAGACATGGAGATATGGTAATGGTCTATAATGCTCTAATACTTATGATAGATTGAATACATAATCGTTCTTAATGATATTCCTTAGAAGAAGATATACTCTGCCATTCCATCCTTAAGCCCTTGTTCATATATTTACTGATCTGATCCCTTATTTCCATTCGATTCTCCTGCCACAGAGCTGATTTCTCTCACGATAAATTCAAGATTATTGAAGATTTTTTTGCATCGATTGGCCTGGAATCACATCTCAGACTCATCCTCGGGCCACTCGAACGATCTTGTCCAGCTCTGGCCTCCATTTCGCTTTCGTCGGACTCGGGCCTGTCGCTTTCTAATATCAGTTCCAGAATGCCAGTGGAGAAGAGTGGGTAAACAGGCAAAGTGTGTCAGATTATTTTTAAAGGCCCCCCTTCGGAGCATTTAAGAACGATTCAATTAACTCATGACCCGCATTGGCCGGAGTGGCTCTCTGGGCTCTGGCCCAGTGACTGTGTAAACACATGTTCTTGCAACCGATTTACAAATTTACGATTACTGTCGATTTTTGTTTCCATTTGCCCGAGTTTTGTTTAATGCGCTTTTTTATTGCAACACCAGAGCGCGAGGCCCAGCAGCAGAGAGCGCAGAGCTGCCATGCCACCAAGTGGAACAAAAGGAATTCAATGGCACAGAAGTGCCAGAAGAAACAGAAAAAAAAGAATGGAATCTCAAATTGCATTTGGTTAGTCATGCGCGAAATAATGGAATAGTAGCTAGCTCCGTAGCTCGGAAATAAATACGAATATATCACAAATAATAATAATTACTGCTCGAGTTGCCAGCTTTTGTGCGGTGCTGCTGTTGCTGTTGCACTTGTGGCAGCTTGTGGCATGATGGCATGGATAGCCTTTGTGCGATCTCCCCCTAGCCCCTATCCCCTATCCGCCATCCACCATGCTTTAATTCTTCATTCATTTTTCATTGTCTTGCTGGTGATTCTGTACAGCTTGTACCACTGCCCAAGGACGCATCAATGCGTCAGAGATTGGTTTGATTTCTGCTGACAATCGACCTCCACAAAGGCTGAAACACAGTGGAAGTTCCCGCAGGCGGACACTCCAAGATATGCTCAACAATAGCATGGTGTCCATGGAGTGTCCTTCAACTAAGATAAAAGGCAGGTTCAATACACATTTAATGAGGCCTTGTCCCTAAAGGGTCCACCTTTGCAGAGTTTCCATCGTATCGGAACCTGCCGATCGGAACCTTGTCCGCAAATCTAGATGTGATTTCGTTTATCGCAAGTTAAATATTGATCAGAACTTTCACCGCAACAGGCCCGAGACGATGATGATTCAGAGACAAGCAGATACCCGAGAGCAGACTCATAATTGAATGGGTATTCACGTGGGCCCCATTCGACTTGTGGTTAGAACTCGCTCGTGGGCTTCCCAGGGCCCGGACTGCCAAAGAATCAGGTCGCAGTCGAATGATTACAACAGCCGAATGGTACACAGATTTGTTTTTTGGCAATGCCCAAGACAACAATGACCCCGCATTGATCATGAACAATTTGTTCTAATTTTGCACACAAAACAGGAAACCCCATTGGGGCGGCGGCTCCAGGCAGGGTCCATGACCATGATGATGCAGCGCATTCCAGATGCCCCCCGCCCCCTCCCCTCGCTGCCCCTGGTGGAGCTGTCTGACCTTGTTGCTATTTGCATAACGGCAAACGGTGACTTAATTGCCGGCCCAAGAGTCGACGATTTGGGAGGTTCGAGACCATGGAGCCATAGAGACTCATAGAGACTCAGGGGCCCAGCTGATTGCCTGATTAGGTGAGCAGGAGGTGGGGGAGGAACATGGTGCTGCGTCTGTGATGCGGGCGCCACGAGGCCCCCAATCGAATGCCAATAATTGAGCATGCCTCATAAATAACGGTTGTGTGCCTGCCTGCCTCCCGTGATCCGCGGCAGGAGAGGCAAGTTGTCAGCAACAAGTAGGACACGGAGGCGGACGCGGATGCGGACGACGAATAAAGTTATTAACAATGCCTCAGCGTGTACGTGTTCCTCTCGAAATGGATGAACGTGACAAATACCAAGAAGGCATCTGCATTTGGCCCTACACCGAGAGAATCTCTCAGCGTTTCCCCCCAAGTCATTTCTGCCCCAAGAACATCGGTTTCCCCTCAGTGCACCGGCCTGGCCAAATGTTTGTGTTGCCAACAACAGGCACTACCACAACATTGTCCATCATATCAGGTCCCGGAGTGGGAGTGGGAGTGGGAGGGGGTCTGAGTCCGAGTTGAAAAAGGGCAAAGCATGCCACAGCCAACGACGGGCTGCCTGGCCAAGACCGTTAGCATTTTATTTGGCTAAAATTGCCTTTAATTTATTGCTAACGCCGCTGCCAAGTGGGGGGAATGTTTTCATGGCTGATTCTGAGTGCCGTGCCGTGCCGCCTCTCGAGTGGCACTTGCTCTAATTTTCCACACATTTCAGAACCAATCAGAGGGCCAGGCAGCCAGTCTGCAGGCGGGACCGGTGCCTGGTGGCCGGTGGCCGGGAGAGGCCCTGAAATCGAAGCCTCTGGCACATAGTTCACATCATAAATAATGGCCGATGGCAGGCATTTTAATAAATCAATTAAACTATGGCTACTCAAGTTGCGGCGCGACGATCGTTTCCCGCGAATCTCCATTACTCCACAACCGGCCTGTGGCACAGCCCCAGGGCCTGCCCCAACCTTTGGCTCTCTGCCCAGCCAGGAAGTGTGCTGTGTTCATCGATGTTAAGTGCAATCTAAGGACTGAGGAACAACCTGTGCAACCCGCAGCCGCAGCCGCAAGAACACGTGTAACATGTAAGGCCTGCCTCTGCAAGAATCTCTGGCACGTACATGAAAATATTACACAAGATAAGGGATTGGAGCTGGAGCTGGAGCTGTTGCTGCTGTCCTCATGGATATATCCGCATTGTAATTGCGAAT
The DNA here is from genome assembly GCF_009870125.1 of Drosophila pseudoobscura. NCBI lineage: Eukaryota > Metazoa > Arthropoda > Insecta > Diptera > Drosophilidae > Drosophila > Drosophila pseudoobscura. Next base: position 20,782,029 of record NC_046680.1, on the reverse strand, counting down.
TAGAATGCCCCGCGAGAGCGAGTGCAGCGTAATTAATGCCGCTCCACACAGTCCACAGACGGGGGCAGCCTGTCAGACCGACTCAAAATCAAAATTGTGACAACTTCCACCCACGCCCCAGGGCCACGGAGCAGCAGAGCCGCTGAGGCCCAGGCCCAGGCCCACGCCCCATGCCACATGCCGCATGACACCGAATGAGATGCAATTAGCGGCCGACTTGACCATCAAAAGTTCAATATCACAGACAGAGACTGCTCCAAATCGAAGGAGTCTTGGCTCATGCCTCCAGAGAGCCAGCCAGAACTGGGTCAACGCGCTGTCAGAGAGATGTCAATGGCTGGCCCGATATGCCAACCATATGGCGATGCTGTGGAGGAGGAGCACCGCCGAGGTGTTTGACATGCTTTGACAGGCCCCTGGCACGGGCCTCAGCACCCAGAACCAGAAGCCACCATGGAGGCGGCGGCTGGGGGCTGTGGTGGGAAGGTGCTAAAATATTGGGAAATGGTTATGCATTTGGTCGCTAAATGATCGGAGAATGCACGGGTGCCATGCACAAAGAAGTCTTTGTTATGGGGCTGGGCTCTGCCTTGGATAAAAGAACCATAAACACTGAAATAGAAACACAACTTTTCAATTGCTCCACACAGAGAGGGCGTGCAGTGGGGCCCTAAATTACCACATTATCAAGTACAAGGGGCTGGCGGCACGATTGGCCGGCAGATTGGTACATGACCCCACACAGCAGGCATTGGAGGAGGGCGAGAGTGGGAGCCGCGATTTTCCTTCTCGTTCGCGGACGATTTCGACACTTTCAAGATTTTACTATAAAAATTTGCCATAAATTTGTTTGTGCGCCGCTTTCCTGCCGCTTTCCTGCCGCTTTCCTGCCGCTGCAACAGACTGGTTGTAGCCTGCTGGCCAGAAACCTACACAAACGCATGTCCGAGGGCCTGATGATATGTACTTTCGCAAACATAACTGACATGTTTGGCTAAGAGGCAATCGAATAAATTCCAGCGCCGAGGAAGGCCAGAAGGGCAGGCCAGCACGTGTCTTGTCTTGGCCAAGTCAAGCAAATGAAGTTAACTCAATCACGGCAGGAGAGGGAGAGGGTAGGGCAGGGCAGGGCAGGAAGGGTCCTGGGTGTCGCCCAGAGAACACTCGGGAGTAGTAAAAATGTTAGAGTAACTTGTATGAAATTTATCAAGCGGCTGCTACTACCTCTCGACATGGGATGGGGGACAGGCAAAGGGCAGGCCCTGGGACCTCGAGTTGGCTCTGATGCTGCTGCTGCTGCTGCTGCCACACGCTCAAGGGAGCAAAGTGATATTTATGCCAATTGTTGGGCCAGAACTACATGCGTGTGTGGGTCTTAGAAGTGCCAGTAGATGTAGTCGCTGGTCCCCGGTCTCTGGTCTCCGGCCTCTGGATAGTGGCTCTGGGAGCCAGAGGAAGGGCTCTTGTTGTTACTTTTAAAGCAAACACAAACGGACACAAAAGGTGAATTCAATTTATTACGAGAGCATTTCAAACTCCCGGGGGCAAGGTTGAAGTCGGACGCGGACTCGGACTCGGACTCGGACGCGGACTCGTTGTTGGAGGCTTATCAGCCGATGGAATCCTTTGTGGTGGGCTGTGGCAGGAGGCTAAATGCAATTATGTGTATTTTATGCTCCGACTGGCTTCATACTTTTGCCTGATTGACAAATAAATTTGCGATCCATGCGTGACGATACCACTCCGTAACGAGTTCCACAGCTGAAAGTGTTCTTGGGGGAGCCTCCAGTTGGAGCTTGGAGCTTGGAGCTTGGAGCTCGGTGCCCGATAGCCATGATAGTTTTCCATTTCATTGCCAATGTCGGTCTGCTCTCTCGGGCCGGTTAATTAAGCCAATCAATGTTTTCACTGAAGTGCAAGTAAATTTCACCTTCCTCCATCGTCCAGATGCATTTTCCATTTCCATATCGACAGCCAGCTGCCGAGGCAGCAGCGCCAGCAGGAAGAATCTCTTTGGACAGCATTTGTTTGATGTTAGACAGCCTCCTGACTTTGACTGTGACTTAGTCGCTGTCTTAGTTCTCCTCTTAGTTTGTCGCTGACTTTGACTTGGTCATTAGTGGACCTGGTGCTCGTTGTCAATGTTTTCGACTTGATTTGTTTGGTTCTTCCTGCAGCAGCGACAGTCGGCCAGGCCCAAACTGGGGATGCCTCTCGATGCCCTGGAGGGGACGAGGGTATCTTGGGCATGGCCTAATCTGCGCTACATATCTGCCTTCTAATGGGTATCTGGGGGTCGGCACGCTTTCGCTGCGGGATTTTTTAATTAAATTTCTGCATAGTTTTGCGTAAGCAAAATCACATTCAAAAGCAGCCGCTGCCCACGTAGCTGGCGGCCAAGAATTTATGGACAATGCAGCTGCTTCAATTACGAAGATAAGTCCTGCCCCAACCCCCCCCCCCGCAATCTGGGACATCGTCCCACCCAAATGTCTTTGCATAAAAATGTCGAATGTCGTGCGGCATTTGTTACTTATTACATGTTGAGAGGGGCTTTGACTGCAAGTCGGACGGCGGCTCTACGATATCGATATGCTGTGCTCTGATCAGGCACACACACAGCCCCTGGGATGGTGTACGTGCTGTGACCTTCAACTTCAATGGCCAGCAGTTGGCAGACCTTGTTAGCCAAGGGAGCTCTGTCTCTGTCTGTGTCTTTTACTGTATTTCTTTCGGCGGCACAATCGCGATCACTTTTGGTGATTGCAAAGAGAGGCAACGCCTCCGTCTACGACGTCATCAACGGCGCAGGCAAGCAACACGCAACTGACAGCGACAGCAAGACACCCCCAACAAAACAGAAAAACAACAAAACAACACGACAATAGACCCAGAGACAGGCTCAAATTTGTTGAACGTTGTCCGGACCACGCTCCAGTTCCCCAATCAGAGGGCGACAAGGGTTCTAGCCATCATTAAATTCGAAATAAAATAATGCGCCTGGGTCCCCCTGCCGTCCGGCTCTGTCACGCTTCCAGGTTCCAGGTTCCAGGTTAATAACTCTGTTGGCCGCCTGCTATCGTTGTCAACGCATCTCCGTCTGCCGTGCCGTCTCTCGTCCTGGTGCCTTACCAACTTATTGCTCTATTTTCGCAAATAGTTTTCGATTTCAGTTTCACTTTCTGGCTGCCCATTTGCTGCCCATCATGTTAACAAGGGAGCAACGCCAACTCCAGCTCCAGCTCCAGCTCCAATCCCATGCCATGCCATGCCATCCCATCCCATCAACTATGTAAACGAGCCCCAGAGGAGCGTCCATAAACAACTTAAACGAGCAGATATGTGTCTGGGCGTAGACGATTCTCCTGCGAGTGGGCAACGAGTGCTGCCAGTGGAGAGTCCTTGGAAAAGGCCTGAAAATGGTTCGATGGAATTGTTACCCAAAAAAGTACCCACCAAAGATGAGTAATACCCCGTCATCAGCGGCGGCTTATAGTCGATGGTGTGGCCCGCATGCCGAAGAACAGGTACTACATGAAAGCCCACACGGCTTCATCATTATGAAATATCGATACCCATATGTGTGACGTCAGAAGAGCAGCAGCAGCATCAGCAGCAGCAGCAGCAGGGGCAGGGGCAGGGGCACAAGCAAGGTCATCCCATGACATTGCCGCCAGTCAGCGGGAATTCCTGTAAAATAAAATGAAACAAAAAGCCAAGAACCGATTGCTACATTTTATGGCATATACATATATCGTATATTTATTGTGTTTTATTGCACTTGCGGTTGCCAAGTCGAGATCAGGTTGAGAGCTAGAGATCTCTCTGTTCTGGGTATCGATGGGTGTACAAATATTAAGGCGTTCTGGTTAGACTCGTTTTCGATTTCAGTTGCCTTTTTTTGTTTCGTTTCGGATTTTAAATGCATAACGGTAAATGTTAAATACTTAATGCAAATTCCCCGATACGAATCGAACCAGTTTACCAGTTGATAAATATTCGAATAGAGCTGAGCAAACACTCGAAGAGTAAACGTTTGTTGAACTCTCAAGATGCGTGTGGATGCTCGAACTCTGAACTTTGTAGTGGGAGCAGTCTATCGAACTGTTATCGAAAGCAACTCGTCCAAAGCCTGTTTCATATTTCTCGAAAAAAACTAGTTTAGTGCCAGAGAATTTAAAAACCACTAAGCGGCGAGCATAAAACTTAATAATTGTATTATTTTGGCAAATGTCCGAACCGGATACGGGGGTTGGGTAGAGAATAGAATAAATTGTTGTACATTATGTCATAATGCCAGCAGCAGGCAGGGGAAAAACAAGTTTCTGTGTCGGCTGTGTGTGTGCTTTTCAAATGATAATAAAAGTGAAACCGAAAAGTGAAATTGACACTAAGCAATCGATTACCCGATAATAATGATCGATTGGGCATTTATGCAAATTATCTTTTAGCTAAATGCAGCATAGTTTTGGTTAATTCAATTAACGTGTGGACGTTCCATTGCCGGCCCTAGGCGAAACGCCGAAACAATCATTGCCAGACAGCAGTTCTTTGTCTCAATTGTATGGTATTTTAAGCGCTTGTTTCACCGGCAAACCGTTTAGGCCAAGAGGATTTCGCTACTTGTTCGGGCCTACGAACGTTGTCGAGCAATTAACGTCGCTTCGAGTGAGAAGAAATCAATTAAACCATTCAGCAGAGACAGACCTCAAGACCACAAGCGGAAGTAAAAGTTTGCCAAAAATGCCGCTAACTGCATGAGAATCGAGCCATTTATGACAGGCCAAAACGGTTCGGTTCGGTTCGGTTTGGGTGGGTTAGAGCGCCATTAACATTGGATTCGCCAGATCTGTGCATGTCTCGAGTACATGTTCCATTAATCTTCCGCCACTCCGCGATTCCATTCACGAAGCTCGAATCAAATGCCAAAATGCTATACAGCGCACACCCGTTTTCAATTTTCTGCAAATTAACCAAATAGGAAATGCCACTAATTGCTGGGCAGCCAATACACTTTTGGCTGGATTCCTTTGTCTTTTCTTGCGATCACAGCCCCTATACCACGAATAGGGTATTGCCCACTTCGACTCGATCTCGTTTCTGGTTCAATTCCGAATGCCCACGCCCACCCGACCATCGATTTGCAGATCGATCTTCGCTTTTGCCCCTTCAACGCCACAGCAAAAGGAGTTGGACCAGGAGGCGTGGGTCTCTCTCACATATGGGTATTTGATTTTGTTTTTTGTTCATTTAATTATGCCATTAAAGAGCAGCAGATTAATAACAATTAAAGCGGCCACAGTGGCGCATTCATCAAACAGCTGGAACAAGTTTGGCCGATGATATGTTGGTGCCATCACAAAAGTAAAAATAAACACACTTTTATTTTCTACAAACTACACGCAGGGCGGGACTTGAAGAATTCATTTAAAACGAAGCTATCCCCAGCCAGGGGATAGAAACCAAGAGTTGGTAACCTTTCGGTTTCTTTCGGTGGTTCCATATGAACCATAAAGATTGATATCATTCCCCGATGCTGGATCCGTGCGTTAGTCTTTGACGTAAGCCCAGAGTCAGAGGCAGGGGCAGGGGCAGGGGCAGGGGCAGAAATATGCATAAAATTCAGAAAACAGGTTACAATAGAATTTTCGGCTGCCATAAAATAAAACTGATTGTCGCTGGTTTTCATATGTACGATCGTTTTGTATTGTATAAGATTGTGGCTGGCTGGCTGTCTGGCTCTCTGGATGATGGTTATTCAAGGACAGCCTGTTTGGGGGCCCACAGCATTTGCATACTCATATGGCGGCTTAGAGCGACTTACACACAGTACACATGTCTTTAGTTTGGCCAAGTATATGTTATAGATCAGATTTAGCTACCAGTATGCAGATTTGGCTTAGAACATGCTCATGAATCGAGAGAGAGAGAGAGAGAGTGTGTGTGGTGCGCCTGCACCATAAATCATCTGTCTATAAATAAGTCAAACTTAATGGAGGTCCCAGCCAAAGTCCCGATAACGCGCCACAATCACTCACCCATGTATTTATAGAGCTGCAATTTGAAATATGGTCAATGGCAGATGCCACTGGGAGTCCTCGACCGCAGGCCGGACAAATCCCTAACGCCAGAGCATCCTGGGCATATTTATCGCCTGCTACTTGTAATTGCCACAAATTGTATGACATTTTTATGCCCCTCTGTTGTTGGGGCATGAATAATTGATTTACACGGTGTTTGTGTATTTGCCCTGCCATGCAATAAATTTATATGGCATTCGAGCATATGGCCACAACGGTGGCAGTAGCAATCCTTATCGTTTTCGCTTTCTGGCCCCCAAGTGGGCACATTAATCAGAAGACCCCCGCCCCCGCGCCCCTATACAGATCAGTAGTACCAGAGTACCAGATCAGTATTGTAAGGCGGCGCCCACGCCAGAGCTCTGCCCCATGGGGGGATGCACTCTAATGACTTCGACTTGGAGCTTCCTTCTCTCTATTTGCATCTCTGTGTGGCAATGGCGGCGCATTTATAAATCATGCAAGCGGCAGTGGGGGCACCATATCGATGCCAATCGCAACACGCGTTGAAACTGCAATTAGCGCAATCTCTCGCCTTAATCTTAGAACATTAATTAGTTTATTTAAAGTGACTTGAAGTCGAGTGATGTTGATTTCAACTTTATTGCATAGACGACAGCTTAATTGCGGTAATTATGCATTAGCCCGCATTGGAATGATGTTTGATGTCACCCTGTCCCACGGCGCAGATGGCCTGATGACCTTCGTACTAGTTCTTGTTCAGTTACGGTATTTGTGGAACTAGTACGAGCCTCATTTTGTATCGATTACAAGTGCTGGGTAGTCCTTTTTTGAAAGAGAGAGCTACAGTCCAGTTCCAGCATTAATGAACTGACGAAATGGAACTAGTTCTAGCTTCAGTGGTCATCGATTACAACACTGGACAGGGGAGGACTTCCGATAGATGCCAAGAACAGTGCTGCCCCATAATCAATGTATATCGATTACATTGTTTGCCAGTGCTGCCTCCGTTGATATTTGTAACTATTATTCATAGTTTTTCCTTGCCTTTTTTACTTATAATTTATGTTAATTTCTGTAACTTCTTAATTTTACACTCGTCAGGGGCCTTCTGATCGAGTGCATTCAATTAAATGCGCTTCTACATTTGCTTTAATGGCATATTTAAAGCCGACATTTATTATAATTAAACTTACATCGCCGCCTGCAGACAGCCTTCTCCGATCCGACTGGACGGATGCTCATTCTGGGGCCGACTGTTTCTGCTTTCGGTTTCAGTTGCCACCGCACTGTGCTAATTTCGCCAGCAACTTGATTAATAAGCTGCCATAACGTGCTATCACAGAACAGCAGCCCCGCTACCGGGGCCATTCATCTTCTAGACAAAGAGCAGAGCCAGGTCCGGGCCAGAACGAGGCTTGGAGCCGCCTCCTCTTCCTTCGGTGCCTTCGGTGTCTTCGGTGCTGAGTGAGGTGCTGAAAACGAATTTCATTTGCTTCAACTTGGCCTTGAGCCATGAATTATGTCTGCAATTACTCTTCGGGTTGTCATGCCCCAGCACTGGGGAACTGGAGTGTCCGGGTGCTCCTTCTGGTTCTATTTCTAATGCCCGTGGGGGGCAGGGGAAGGGGCGGCAAGTAAAAGTGCAAGTTGCCAGTTACGATTATGGAACTGTGCCACTTGCTGCATGCCCTGTCTTCTTTCTAATGGGGAGACGGCGGAGCCCCCTGGCAGTTAATTACAGCTTGTTGGCCGTGTTGCAAGTCAGCGTGTTGCCGATGCAGATGATGATACCGATGCTGCAGTGGCGATGCTCCTACCTGCACCTTGGCACGTTGCAGCGTGTGAAATGAATGTTTGTTGTCAGAGCGTGGCGCATGTTGTTGATATCATCGAACAAGCCAGCCAGCCAGCCTGCCAGCCAGCAAGCCCCCCCAATTGTCGCTCTCCCTGATCGCGGATAACCATCGGATTTCAGCATTCTTTGTCCGTTGACATGTGAAAAACTCTTCGTCTGAGTCACCAACCATCTCCTCCGTTAAGCCAAGGCCAGGCCTAGCGCTGCTCTGGAACTAATTAATGCCAATTACCGCCGCAGAATTGGCCAGTCCGAGTTCTTAACATGATTGTTGCCGCCTCGGGCTAATTGAGTATAAAATTATGGCCAAAAGTGCCTTACATCGGGTGCCCAAATGTGTTTGCTCTACAGTTTCCCAGGCGCCAAGGCCCCCTTCGACACGCGGAAATCGCCGTCAGTTCAATTAACACTCCCCAAACGAGAGAATAAACCTCTTTCCCACCAATCGCAAACGACGGAGGTGTCTGTGCTACCGTTTCGATTTTAGATTTTTGTTTCGTATTTCGTATCGGAATCGTATCTCTTGCTGGGCGTTAAAAAGCTCTTAAATTGCATTGCGTACCGTGCATGCCAAAAAGCCAAACCTGTACCTGAAACCGAACAGCATTTTGTGAAATTACTGTCCGAAGGCCGTCGGAGCTGGTCTGACCTTTACTTTTGGTGTCTTTCCAGGCGGTGTCGTTGACATTTCTGGCGGCTGATCACTTTTCGTATCAACTTGTTGATGATTTAGTTTTAATTCGCGTTGCGTCACAGCTGAATCATAAGATAGTTCCGTTCTGCGAAGGATCGATGCTCGGCGCCCACCATGACGTATGCGCAATGCTTATCAATCATACGCCACTTCGGCCCACACCATTCACAGAGACCAAGAATTTGCCTCTCCTTTGCTTTGTGTGTGTGTGTGTGTGTGTGTGTGTGTCAGCACGAATTAACGATTGCGATTTAAATCGCACGATCATCCCGAGTTTTGGCTGTGGCTGCGCCATGCGGAAATTGTTTGTACAACATGGGCTAAAACAAAGGCGCCTCCGAACATCAACCAAAACAATTCATTATTAATTTTGTTATTGTTATTTCAGCGCCAAAAGAGCGACCAAGTAATTGAATCTTCGCCTAAGACCGCTTTTGGCTGCTTTTGGCCAAGTTTAAACAAACAGCGGCCAGAACGAAGAAGAGCAAATGTTTCTCCCCTTCCGATTAGCAAACTTCAGCCGAAATGCGGTGCGGCTGCTGCTGCTAATTTCTCAAGTCTCAAAATAAAACCAACAAAAAATGTTGGCCAAACGTTGCCCACCCCGTTTTCTCCCACTTGTGGCCCAAACGGTTTTCGGTTTTATTTTCGTGTGTATTTTTAATGTAGCAAGGTCGTTCGTTGGCCGTTCGTTCGGTCGCCGCAAAAGCTATTTGTAATGATTATTAAAACAACGACCCACCCGACTCCCCGGCTCTCCCCACCAGCCTATTACCCGAACATTCCCATTCACCTGGCCATTGTCTACTGTAGCCACAGCTGTTGCCATTTGCCGTTTGCTGTTTTGGCTTTAATTGAAATAACAAAAAACAGTAACAAGGCAGTGGCTGCAAAATTATACTGGATTACAACAGGGCCGGCCAGAGGGAGGCATTCTTGGGCAATTATTGCCACACATCGCAGCCTTTCGTTAGGTTTCATTTTGTCCAAGATCTAATGTGATTGAATACCCATGAACATTGACTCTGACAGCCGGACACTTGAGGAGTTCTATTTAAAGCCGCAATCCGTCGGCATTCCTTCGGTGTTAGCTCAGCGCCGACGACTACTGGCCAGCAATGCCAAGAAAACAACCAATTTGCCAGCATGATAATTGAGTTGTGAAAGGGAAATCCATCCACAATTTCGGATGGGTACGTACACACACTTTTGGGGTGCCGCCACACCCCCATGATTCACTGTGCTTCCATTTCAATTTTAGATTTTTAGCAAATTGCATTCGACTCGGGCCCACCATATAAGTAAAGTGCCATAAACGGATAAAAGTCTGGGCCTGAATTATGTCGCTCGTTGAGTTAATCAAAAGAAATCCCAAGCCAAATAAAGTAGCTTGAACGGAGGGGAAATACCCAGCGATACATCCGCCACGGGAGCGGCAGCGGCAGCGGCAAGGAAATCAATTCAAATCAAATCAGAACTAATTCACACGCTCAAAATGGTAAAATCAACACAAAAACCCAGAAAGGAAGGCTCTGTTGGGTTGTATAACTTAAAGATACCCTGGAAGATCAGATGAATATAGTCTTTCAATATGGTTGAAACATGTAAAAACATTTTCTTGGATTATCTTTAGAAACAAAAGTGATCTTTCGAGATAATATCTGTATGATATAATCCGATTTATTCTGACCTTTACTGTGGGGGAGAGAACAGTGCGTCATGCCGCTCTCCAGAGAGTGTAACTTCGCTGCTCGGCTGTCGACAAGCTTCTGAAAAGACCGAAAGCCAAGCTTCGGTTCGGCCCCAGCCTCGTCTTGCGCGGCAGCCTCGTGCCGCCTCGGCCGCTCTTCGGCTGTGGTGTGCGCGCTTTTTGGTGCTTTTCTGGGCTGTCTTGCGGCCTGGCACACCGTTACTTCGCCAGTTGAAACACACAGCTTGCGGCGAGCGGTTCTTGCGCGCGCTTCTACCACGCCTAACTCCCCAGCGAGCGACTTACTAACCATAAAACAGCAGAGCCTCAGCAGCCAGCAGCAGCAGCAGCAGACGACGACGCGTCTGAGTCGCGACAGCAGAGTTCTGAGAGTGCTGTGCAAATACAAAATATAAGAAAGAATATTAACAAAAGACAAAACCCCACGTATTATTTAAAGAGTGTAACGCAACACAAAAAAAAAGGAAAAGAAAATAAAACAATTGTGTGGAGAAACCTGGTCCGGTGATTGATTGGTGGTGTCTCTGGTTGGTGGGCGTTACGAGCCGAGTTCTGAATCAGACTCAAGAATCAAACCCCCCAGCACACAAGAACAAACAGTGAATATTCGGATACAAGCGCTACGACGGACATTGCGCATACGCCGCATTGCACATTGCAATCAGGGTGAGTAGGCGAGAGAGACAGAGATCTCTTCCAGGGGCGACCTTGGCATTTGGCTAAATTGATTTAGTCGCTAATTGAAACGAATGCAGCATGCTCGATCGGCCAGAGAAGATCATTTGATGGGCAGTCAATGTGCTCAGGCATTTGTAATTAGCATTCGGCTGTGTCTTATAAATAAACATGGCTTCTATCAGTGTCTCAGTGTCTGCGTGTGTGTATCAGTGTATGTGCTAAACGCCAAAGGCCATAGCCAGCTGTCCATGAGTGTGAAATAAAAGCTAAAGAGAATATATATCATATACTATATACTGAAGTATATAAAAGTGAGCATATCTGGCAGAGCACCATGTATTTGCATGTTTTACAAAATTACAAAATCAAGTTCGTTGCCTGAGTCTTTTGTTCGGGCGGCACAAAAGGTTCTGTGGACATGGAATAGAAATAGAAACTAAGCCGCATGCAACAGCACCACTCATTTAAGTCTGTGGAAAACAGTTCAAGCAACAGCCTTCATCGCGGCCCAGTCACTTTTGTGGGGGGAAAACCAGTTGTGGCCCGCAATGCGTGTGCTTAATTTACACGCAGATTAGCATTTGCATTAATATAATTTCATATCTTTATTAACCGAAAAATGTCAGCTCAGCCGCAGCCTCAGCCGCAGCCTCAGCCCCAGCTTCGAAGTCGAAGAGCTCCTGCCTTGGACAGAATTTATGAGCGATACAATCGCGGCTCTCGGCTTCGCCCGAAACACTTGATGCATACAAAGTTCCCCAAAACTAAAGGAAAAAAAAAGATATAAGAGATATAAGATTCGCTATAAAATTGCCCTGTCGGTTCGCGCTACACGTCATGTGATTTGTATCTGCTGAGTGTTCTACCCTTTTGGCCAACTATCGGCCAAATCTTGGGGGGGGTCTTTGGCCTATGCGCCGTTTGGGGCTTTGTTGTTGAATCATAGCATCTGCCAGAGTTCCATCGAGAATGGGGAGCGAAGCGAAAGACTTATTTGCATGCCAAATGAAAGCTTAATTAGGCCACCAAAAGACACAACACATTTGTTTAGCCTGGCTCTGATGGCCTACATTTGATGGCTGCTTGGGCTGCGGGCTCGGGCTCGGGCCAATGTCTTCTCATTTGTCTAGACCGCTGTTAAGTCTTTTGCCCCTGAATTATGTCCACGCCACGCACAGATCGCCGCAGATCGGCTGTGCTAGAATTTTACACTCAATTATCCACGCAATTGTTAATTATGCGTTTGATTGTGCCAGCGACGGCTCTATTTCAATTTGAAACCGAAATTAATGAAGTCTAATTAAGAGCGAAAAACTCGTACTGCGGGGCGGCCTTTGTTGAAGTGGTTATGCGTCTTTTCCTGCTCTTTAATTATATTTATATACAAAACCGAATACCGAACGAATGCATTGTGCCTGGGCTGGCACATTGATTGGCAGAAATCAGTCTGAAGAGTTTTCATTTCTATGATGTAATTCGGGGCTGGAGTGATTGTTGAATCTTTGGTCTGCCTTTGCTCTTTGGTGAATCACAAAACATGGCCAAATGCCAGCTGGCAACTGTCAATTATCCACTGCCAACTGCAGTTGAAGCCAACGAATTAGCATAGCCAAATTGTAGTCGCACTCGAATCGATGACTAATTGAAGCTCAAGATCCATAACGAGGCACTTTTAATTAACCGAATCTACCCCCGTCATCTGGCTCCATCTCTTGGCATCTCTTCTAATTCCCTTATTCCACATAATATTGTTTTAGGCACTATTTTATGCGATGTTCAAGAACGTTGTGTGGCCCGGGCACTTGCTTGGGCCTAAGAATAGACCGGCCATCGAGCCCCGAAACGTGCCTGGCCACGTACAAAGAGATTTTTGCAAGTAATTTGAACATTAAAAACAATGTCGGAGCTGTATAATAATAATCACTCAATAGCAACAGCAAAAGCGGAAGTCAAAGGCGATGTTGAAGCCACACGAAAGTGCTGTGCAACAACTCTTTTTCTCTCTCTGTCTCTGTCTCTGTTTTTGGGTTTTTTGTTTTTGTGATTTATTTTTGTGTCTTTGACGCCTTCCTGGCACGAAATACTTTGGTGAGAATTGCAAATTCTCAGCGGGCAATGGTAGAGAAATAAGTGAAAATATTATGAAAGCCGTGGCGGCAAGTGAAAATCGGAATTTATAATTTTCGTGTGCCGATTTTTCAACCGCAAAAAAGGTGCCCCAGGCAGCTGGCACTGCCACTGCTGTTGCCAGTGTTGTTGTTTCAGCCGCTGATGTTGACGGTGATGCAATCCGCTCGACATGCACATCAAGTGACAGAGCAGACATTGCGCATACGCCGCATTGTGCAGAGTGCAAAAAAAAACTCCCGCCCCACACAGATGAAAGCCAAGTCGCGCCACGGAGGGCGTAACCAAGTGGAGTGGTGCATCTGCAAAACAAGAATTGGAGCACAAGACTGCAGCAAGTTAATACAGGGCTTCAGACAGATGTTTTTGATCGAACTTTAGCTCAAAGACAGGAGAGCATAAAATCCAGATTAATCCAGTACACTCTATAGGGCATATGCCTACTATATAAATATAAATATAAATAAACAGACCCCCCGATGGTTATGACACTTACACGTGCCCCGTCTGGCCCTGGGTGCGTGTGTTTCCCACTTGAGTTTCCATGATGTTGCGTGCCCTCCCATACATCATCATTGTCTTCTCATTCTGCTTCATTGTGATCATCATGTAGTGCAGCAACAATATGTAATTTTTGCTTCTTTTTTTTATCGCCATGGTCTCGTGGAGAAGACTCTGCGGACGAGGAGGTGGCAAAGTGCCAACTCATAAATATGTAAGCCGCAGACGCCACTGTTTTTGTTGTTAATGTTGTTGTTGTTGTTGTTGTTGTTGTTGTTGTGTTTGCAACAATTGAACAAACACCCCCTCAACACCCGCACGACAGACATTGTGCAAACAATTCAGAGATCGCTTTTTGTACGGGAGTACGCGCGCTCTTTTTTGTTTTTCTTTCATTTAAATCATTGTGCCATTAAAAGGCGATCTCGCATCCATCGCTGGCAGTTGAAACGAAAATTTTAAATTTTTAATATAATTTTTTTGGATTTTGCTTCAAACAGTCAACAGACTTCCAGTTAATGCAAACAAAAGTAAGAGCAAAATATTGCTCCCGAGCGATGATAAATGCCAAAAATTAAACCCGTTCCAGCCGGACATGTAACGAGCGTTCAGATCCGTTCAGATCTGTTCAGATAATGCGTTCGGTTCGGTTCAGCACTTTCAAGGTTGGGGCGTCAAGAACTTGCAGAAACACACAAACAGAAAGGCAAAAACCAGACCAGACCAGGCTGCAATTGGGTGCGGGTCTCCGGTTGACAAGTCGGACACCGACACGCGCTAAGCTCTGAAAGGCCCCCAAAATGCATCTATGGTAAGAGCACTTATATGTATGTATGTATGTATGTACCTATATATGTAGTGTGGCACATGCCAGAGCCAGAGCCAGGGCCCGAGTTGCGCAATTGCAGTGAGCGCCATGATTCATAGGCCCCCAATTAGCTCCAGTCGCACCGCAAGTAAGCCGCTTAGCGAGCACAGACAAAGGAGTTGCTGCTGCTGGTGCCAGCTGCCAAAAGACTTCCTTCTGCGCCACGGCCTTGGGCGTACTGGTGCCCCGTTCGTTCTACGATACGCGTCGCATCCGCACGCACAGAACAGTTTCAGCGCTGCTGCTGCTAAAAATACCCGCCAACGACCTTGGGGCGGCTCCGCTCCGCCTTACATAATTAATTGCAATCGGGTTATGGGGACTGCGGAAAGGCACGATCTGAACGGAGGGGGGATCAACGGTTCGATTGATGCACTTACGAGAGGGAGAGAGGCTCCCTTTCCAATGGATTACAGGGTATGGATTCATAACTAAGCAAGTAAACATTCTCCCGCTCGAATACAACATACCCTTGATCTCCGGGAGTACCGTGTGTGATCAGCGGATAAGATAAATCATTTTTGGGCATGTTAAAAGAAGCTTTAATTGTTAAATGCAGTTTACGCTTTTGCTCGAACCAAAAGGCCAGCTAGATAATTAAATTTCATGCCCCCCTACCCCATCACTCTGTCTTCCTCTGTCTTCCTCTGTGGCTGTTGCTGTGGTGGCTCTTCTCTGGCGGTTGAATGCGATCATCGCCAAAAAATTAACATCACGTTCGGCATACAAAAAGATTTTATATACTTATTAGCAAAATCCAGCCACCAGCAGCAGCAGCAGCAAAAATGAAGTTCTCTGGTGGATGGGGAAACGGGATGAAAAGAACGAAATGTTATGCGTATATATTATACAATATACATAATACAGTCGAAGCGGACGACCGCTGCTTGGCATTTCGACCCATTGACGTAGGAAACCCGAAAACTTAATCACATCATTCGAAAATAGCCGATGAAACAGACAGAACTGAATGATACTCGTACGGCCTTTGGGGTTTCTACTCGCTCTACTCCATGAGGCGAAGAGGTCAAAATCGTGGCTCGGCAATGATATATTTGAGAATCATTAGCCACTCACTGAGTCATGAATGAAAGTGGAGGAGCCAAATGGGCGGACGATGGCCGATTCCTGAGGCATTCCAAGGGTTAGGCCACAATAGCTGCCCGCACAAATGAATGTGAGAACTTGGATTTGGCACAGTTTTTTCCATCTCCATTTCAGCTCCATCTCAATTCAAGATTCAATATTTCCCATCTATTGTAGTGCAGAAACTAGAACAAAGATTTTTCAATATCCCATACACGTCGGGGCTTGTGGGCGTGTCTACATTGGCTTACAGAATATTATTCGCCATAAATCTAAACTTTGGCCAGAACACAAAACAGACCACAGACGGAGAAAACCAGTTGTGTTTTTTGGAAATTTCGCTCTGGCCAAAACGGATCTTCGATCGCTAAGTTCTTTGGAGACAGCCAAGTGCGTGACATTTATCAGGTTTTATGGCCACTCTGTCCGTTAATTAAAGAACCAACGCCAACGCAGTCGACGAGCAGGGCAAATAGAAAGCCAAAGCCAAGAAGGGGTCGGCGGCTTCAATGGACTCGGATTGGGATTGGGATCTCGCTAATCTTTGATTCCGAATGCCAAACGGGAACGGGACAATCGTTAAACCCAAGCCTGCAGTTCTGGGTAATTGAGAAAACATTTCAATTGGGCCACGGCACGACGCTCTGGTATTGGATCTGCATTAGAAAATGCAATGCGTGTCGTGCCCTTAATTTGACCACGCTCAGAAATGTCGCATCTAAGATGCGGCATGGAAATGGGAATGGGAAGTCGTGGAGTTTTTTTAAGGGGTTCATCGATACAGCTTAATGGGCAATGGAACTGGAATCTGTTCCAGGCCAAGACTCACTTTCATTGCCAGTCGATGTGTGTGACACACATTTATTGGTAAATCGCATGAAGCAACAATTAATGCCAATCACGTGTCCGGCCGCCACTACACCTGACGGACGGGCCCACAGCACGGTAGAGCACTACTGGATTTTGTCACAAAACGTTGGCAATGGTGCGACGCATAAACAAATCAGTTTGACTTTGAAGAAAACCCCAAATGGCCAATTGAAATGCCATGCAAGTGGCTCTGACCTGACAGGCAAACGAAGAAGAAGAAACCAATTCAAAAATGCAAAACCAACTGTCCAACAAAGTGTTTAACAACAATCAAGGCATTGTCAAGGCATCGGCACTGGGTGTGGGGATCGGGACTCAATTCAATTAGAGGCGGTGACATTGGTGATTCGATCAATCAGAGTCGACTCGGATCGGCCAAAGGAGTAGTGTTGTAGTGCTGTAGTGTTGTAGTGTTGTACCCAAGCGCCGATTGTTCCATTCCGGTCCGTTTTGTAGAGTTCATTGGCTCACAGATTGATTGGACTGATTGCTTAATAATCTGTGGAGTGCGTGTCCCCTTCGCTGGAGGTAATCACTTCGCACCAGAACCTCGGCCAGAGCCCACAACTTAATTGTCCGTAACTAGAAGCGTCGCTCGTAATTATTTATAATAATTTGTTTGGAAAATGTTCTCTTCTTTCCAATCGGCAGACAGAGGAAACGCCAGCAGCAGACACACACAAAGATGATTTCACGCCGCAAGATCATATCGCGTTCCCTGGACAATTTGGACGCCATCGGGCAAGATGAGCCGGAGGAAGACGTCTGGCACGATCGCGAGAAGCTGTTCAGGGTGAGTTGTAGCTGAAGTCTGTCTTAGAACTAGCGCTTATCCTTTGACCTATCCCTGGCAGGATCACATCAACGAGGTTCTGGCCAAGTGGGAGCAGATCGACGATGAGATCTGGGCCAAGATAATCGTCTTCGAGAAGAACCGACGCGTGGCCAAGGCCTATGCCCGCTCCTCTGTGATAACCATTAACGGATCCAAGAACGGTTTCGACGGAGTGCGGTGAGTAGACCCCTCCGACCATCCAAAGAATGTTTTCCCTAACCTGATGTCTCCTCTAAACAGCATCGGTTTGAATGGCTTCGAGAATCCCATGCGCGACTCCGAGACGAAGGTCATCAAGAAGTCCATTGGCGATGGCTTTAAGGTCAAAATGGACGAAATTGGCAACATATTCATCAAGCGGTATGGCAAGAGCAACATCTTCGTGAACAACACATCGTCGGGCAACGAGGAGACTGTCATTGGCGGCGACATCATGCAAATGCCGCAGATGTCCCTCAGCGGCGGTACCTCGGCCAAGCTGTTCGACATGAAGAAGTTTCAGACGAACATTAACCGCGAATTTGCTCGCACATATCCGGAGAGGGGTCGCCTGGAGCGGCAGTGCCTGTCGGCCGTGTCGCTGGTCAAGTCAAACAACAATCTAATCAACACTCCAGTCTGGATACTCGTGGTCAACGTGGTGGCCATGGATATGCTGAGGAGTCGCCTTCAGACGATGCCCAAGTCGCTGGACGCGCTGGGCATGCGGGTGCCACTGACGCAGAGCAGCGAGGATCCCTACTCGACGATCGAGAGCCAGGTGGGCCTCATCTACCCGACGCCCGCCGCATCCGATGACTCGCAGAACTCCCAGCACTCGAGCCACTCCAGTAAGGGACGCCGCAGCGTGTTCAGTGCCGCCTTCCTCAACGAGGGTCCCTACGTGCCCAAGGTGAGTTGCTCTACATGGGCCTAACTCTCCAATTCCTACTCACATGGGCCCTTTCTTCTCTCACCTAGCCGGACTACGAAGCTGGCGGATCCCTGACACCCATTTATGCGGACAAGAAGCGTCAGAAGAGCAGCTCGCATCAGCGTAAGAAGCAGGACGATCCCTACTACTGCGGGCTTCTGGCACGCATTCCCAACTTCATCAAGTCGTCAAAGCAGCCGTGCAGCGGGGCCAGCAAGCCCAAGAAGGAGCCGAAGATCTCGCGCAAGATCTCGGCCCAGCACCTGCAGCAGCAGCATCAGCAGTTCCTGCAGCCACCGCAGCCCATTCCCATAGCCACCTTCCACCACTCGTACTTCCCCTACAAGCTCTATCCGCCACAGCATCGTCTCTCGCAGTCGCAGATGTCGCTTTGGGATGCCCGCAGTCTGATCAGCGCACATGGTGGGTTAAACGAAAAATACTTTATGCTGGGAATCTCGTCTAATTATGTTCTCTCTTCCCACAGAATGACCAACACGGATGGCCCTAATTTATTCAACGTGTAGCATTAGTTTTACAATTATTTAGTCAAAGCTATTGATATTGGATCAGTGGATCGGGGGATTGGTGGAGTGCATTTCGGTCAGTTTTGTGATAAATGATGCGAAATGCAGCCATTTTACTACAGATTAACAGCAGATTACTTTTAGGGAACCAGAGAGATTTAATGATTATGCAATTTGTAATAACTAATTAAAATTTTGCCATAGTTTTTTAAATCGTTTAAGACTGAGAGAATGTCCTAGAGCCCAATTAGGCGCGAGAGAAGGAATAGCAAGATGGGGAATGATTCCGTCATAAGCAAGTGTATTGCTACTTTAGGCAAGTCCAATTTATTGTTTCTTTTTATTATTTTGCTGTATATACATTTCATATGTAAATAAGTTCAAATAAAATATCTATGTAAAATAAATTTGAATGCATTTAATTTTTTGTTTAATTTGAATTTTCTAGAGAGGAGACGGTATATAATGGTATATTTAGCCAGTTTCATCAATCATTGTTATATAAAGAAGAAGGCGGAAAAGAAGAAAGTAGAAAAGAAGGAGGAAGAAAAACGTAATATGTAAAATATAACTTGAATTCGTCAGTATATTTACGGTAAATTTGTTCAATGAGACCGTATATTTTGGTATTTATTTGAATCGGGTAGAATCTGTAATAACCGGTTCACAACAATGAGTCCCATTCCATGCACACATACCCTGGGGGAAATGGATGTTATAGAATTATGAATATGTTTGTCATCCCAGGCAAAAACAATTTATTTCCAATACATTTTAATATTATTCAATATTATTTATATTATTTTTAATATTTCAACGATATTTTGAAGCTTATTGTCTTCTTGTAGGGACCAAGAATAGGTATCAGGATCGAGATATATATACAAAACACTCATCATATACATGAATATGTCTAAAAAATGTCAATTTGAGAAAAGGTCTTTATTAGTTACGTTTTATCTTCATATCACTATATATACTTTCATATACAATTAACAAAATAGGGTATACAAAAACCTATACTACGGCTTAAACGGAATATAGCGACTCTTTTTTTGTTTAACTTTTTCGTTTAAACCTCTTTTTACACAAAATGCAATAAAAGCAAGTATTAAGAATACACCAGTTAAATAGAAAATCGATTCATCAATCGTATAAAATTATGTGGGCATGGCTAAATGTTCTATATAGCTAGTAATATTCGTCGGAATATCAAAGACGAGGAATATGTAAAACAGAACTTGAATTTGTCGGTATATTTACGGTATATTTTTTAAATGTGACGGTGTGTTTCGGTATATTTCTGACGTTTGGACGGTATATTTTATCGATGTATTAATCGAATCGAGACGCTGTTTTTGTTAATTTGTGCAATAAATTATTTATTTTGTATTTTGCAATTTCCACCTTCAAAAGGCGGGAGGCCAAATAATCCCACGCTACTCACGAGTAGTATGGTAGCTTAAACCCTCAAAAAAAAAAATATATATATATTTTGTATTAAATAAAGTCCGCGCGTGCGGAAACCCCTGCAGACCATGGATAAATTCGTGCAACGCAAACCCTCATGGAAAACAAAAACTTACGAGGCGGTCGTCGCTGAAGCAGCGCAGAAAACGCAGAGACTGCAACATCATGCGCCACCAGTGCGTCGTCCGTTGCAGGAGCACCCGGCTTCGAATGTCACCCCGAAGCATCTGAATCAGCCTCAGAACACAGCAGGTAGGCTTTGTATTTTTGTTGTAATATTTAGTAATATTTTTGGATACGGAGCTATCAAAATTAGTAGTAACTAAAATATATACGCAATGTGGCAAATAGATCAAGAAATCGCTAACCAAATTTGTTCTTCTTGGATAGATACCATGCGTGCCTCGGAGAAGATGCCGGACGTGCACACTAGTGCAAAAAAAACGTCCAAACCTTCTCCCGTGGCCCGCCCGATCGTTTCGCAACCGATGACTCCACGTTCGATCAGCGAAGGGCCTTTTGTGGAGACAAAAAACAATGTGACAACGCCCACGTCCAGGCCGGTTGGACCCTGGGCACGTCTACAGAATGATCTCAACAGCCCCAGCGCTTCACTTCGAGTTCGTGCCATTCGCGCTCTGAAGTAAGTAGTACCTCCATCAACGTGCTAGAGAAATTTATTTCCTTTTTTTGTCCTGCAGAAGTCCCGCCCGAAACGCATACAATGTGTTTGATGTGCCGCATACCGAACAGTGTATCATCTCTGCTGACGAGCGTACTCCCAAGCCACCACCTTCCCTCCAGGAGGTCATGAGCTCCGTTGTAGTCTACGTGGATGTGCGTTCCGGCAACGACAATCGTTCCGATGGTGTCAAGTCGATCATAGCCGACATGGGGGCTCAGATCAACGATCGTCTACTGCGGTGAGTACATCGCTTCGATCCAGGTTGAATTTCCAGCTGAAAGCCAGTTCTCGCTCTTTTTCCCTAGAAACACCACGCATGTGATCTTTAAGGATGGGTTACTCTCGACTTACAAAAAGGCCGTGGAGTGGAAAATACCGGTTGTCTCAGTATTGTGGCTTGAGGGCTGCAAGTCGCAACGAAGGGTTTGCGAACCCGAAAAGTTTCCCATCACTAACATGCACAAATATGAATATCCTGAGCTCTACGGCAAGATAACGGTGAGTGAAGATTACTTTTTGGGCGTCGAATACTTAGATAACACTCTTTTGGTTGGTTCTTTCCTCCATTTGATATCTATTCCGAGTCAGCCCCGTATGTTCCCAACTTGATCAATCAAAATTGTCAGCCAAAAGGTCGACGCGCTATTTGCAAGATATTTGTGAGGCGGGGGAAAGTTAAGAGAGCCAAACTCGGAGGTAATCAATAATTTTTAGTTTATGGCAGTGTTCGAACAGAAGCATTAGCTCCACTTAATGGGTAATTCAGGGCTTAAATGGTTTCCTTTATTGGACACATAAACAAATTAATAGTGTATGTGGAAATGGTTTAGCAGATAGCCGCCGCGAAGTCTTATCAGCCACTTGTGTTGATGACCAAGATTGGCTGAAGAGCCAGCCAACGACGGCTGTGACTGTTGCTCCGTGACACTTTTGAATATACATCAAAATGATTATTTAATCCAAAGAAATACCGAAGCAACGCGGGCCATCGGCCGTCTGAAATTGCACGTACCCCAAACATAGAGCGCCGACTATTGGGAACTCTTCGTGTCTGACAGATTCTTATCAGTGACAACCATTGTCAAGCGGTTTGTTGGTGCCGTGCGTTATCTAATTTAATTTGCGCGAGGTCTGAGTCGCTGCTTATCATAGGTATCGTAGGGCCAGGGCCAGGAAGTTGAACGGGCCAAGGAAGCCTGTCCAGGAGAGATGAAAGGAGCTGATCGTTTGCATACATCAAGTTTTATTGCTTAAATGTTAGACGGTTTAAAAACATACGAGTCACTGGACGCTGCTGACAACTTAAAACCTAATTCTCATGCACGTCTGTTTGTATTCTTTCCGAGAATAGTACAACAAATCTTCACGTCATTTACATAACTCGCTGGAATGCGTTCGTAGATGCAGATGCACTGCAGCCCAGTCCTCAGACATATTTATAGAACATTAAACTCTAAGTTAGATTATTAGATTCACGATTCACGGGAAACTGCTTGCTGGGTGGCGCGAGGCAGGAGAAACGTACCACGTAGCGCTACCTGGGCCAAAGTGCCTCTGAGATTTGTACAATGCTGCATGCACGCACATGCGAGTCTGGTTCTATTTACATAAAAGGAATAAGCGTTAAGTACAATGGAATCCTTGCATTACACTATTTTGTAAGTCCTGCGGTGGCGGTGTGAGGCAGGCATTTTGTAGTTTAGGTATGGGATGCCCCCCTCATGAGAGCGCCACCTCAAGGCACATCATTATCAGAAATCCAGATACAGTGCCCCACGTGGCAATCGTTCCATTTCCGCTGGCATGGGCCTCCGGCAGGATGTCATCCGACACAATGTAGATCATGGCTCCGGCCGCAAACGACAGAGCATACGGCAAGATCAGGTTGGCAAACGTCACCGCCACGGCGCCCAGCACACCAAAGATGGGCTCCACCATCCCGGACAACTGTCCGTACCATAGCGCCCGGCCCACACTGAAGCCGGCGGCATGCAGGGGCAGACTGACGGCCAAACCCTCCGGAAAGTTTTGAATCCCAATGCCAATGGCCAGGTTGCGGGCGCTCTCGAACGTGGATGAGTTCGAGGTGCCGATAGCTCCGAAGCTCACGCCCACCGCCAGTCCCTCGGGAATGTTGTGCACGGTGATGGCCACCACCAGCAGCATGATGCGCTTCCATTGCGAGAGTGCCTCCTGGGCGCGCTTCTCCTCCTCGGTGGTGGTGTAGGTGCACTGCTCCATCTCGTTGATGCTGCCCTTCTTGCGGCGACGTGACTCTCCGCTGTGCTGCACGCTCAAACAGTCGGAAAAGCTTTCCAGACTCTTTGAAGCGAGGCGCTCGCCGTTCCCATTCCGCTTCAGGTCCTCGATGGCAATGTCCGCCTTGTCCTTGCTCGACTGCGTCATCTGAATCATCATTTTGGTGCTGTTCAGGCCCAAATAGGACATCAGCTTGTCGCAGCCGTAGACGAAAAAGGATCCGAGCAGAAATCCACCGGCCACGGGTACAAACGAGTACACTCCGTACAGGTGCGAGCTCTCGGCCATTTCGATAGCCGGCTTGAGCAGGGACCAGAACGAGGCGGCAATCATCACGCCAGCCGCAAAGCCAAGGGCCGCGTCCAGCGACCTTCTCTGCGTACCGCGCACAAATATCACAAGGGCGGCACCGGCGGCCGTCAGTCCCCAGGTGAGCAGGGTGCCCAACAGGGCCTGAGTTACGGGTCCGTAGCCGGGAATCATTCTGTGCTAGTCGCTACCTGGTATTGTGATTGGATCTACCTTGTCGCGCTTCTATAAATTGGGTATGTACGCGTTGCGATTGAGGCGACAGTTATCGGAGTACTGGCAGTTGGGAAAACAAGTTTCTTAATTGTTTCCCTAGCTGTCGCTCCACTGCCAGAATCTTCTTGTCTGTTAATTGTTTACTTTCTCGTACAACAGATGCACACGCCCTCGAGCCAAAGTGCCACGTTCCGTGCACTGATTCGTGTCTAGTATTTCAGCAGAATAAACAAAGGGCTTGCAGCTGGTGAACCGAACGTTAATAGCGTAGTTTTGTTTTCCAAATTTCCTCCTTCTGTGGCGTAGTCCAGTCGTGAATGGGTGAGCACTTGTTGCTTATCGCTCACTCGAGGAAGCCTCCCGGAACAGATGTGTGTGTGTGTTGACAAGAATTTAAATGGGAATGCGTAATACTGTTGGGTTTACTTAGTTTAAGAGAAGAACTAATTGTGCGCAGAGGAGTGGGAATGACTGAGCTGACAGCGCTGCCAAGAGCAATTTTTATAGGGCAGCCCCGGCTGAGAGGCTGGCAGCTGTAAAGCTATCGATAGTATCGTAGCTGTCTGCTCTATGTACATATATCGTCTCTAGTGGCCTATACTTGGTGATGGGAATTTTTCGAACGATGATTTCTTTGGCGTCTGTTTGAACTTCCCACAACTATCATTTTTGTTGGACGGACATCTACTTTAGTTGAATAAATGAATTGTTATTAAAACCCTATTCTTAAAAAAACCTATAAAATATCGATGACCGGAGAGTATCTTCCCTTCTTGACAGCCAGTGAGCGCTCAAGAGATAAGCGCTAAAAAGATTAAACAAAGCCAGTAACGGCACTGATATCACGTAGTTATAAACAAATAAAACAGTGTTTTTAGCCAACGTGTGACTGACAGAGTCAGTTGCGCCAGCATCCGCCGCAGCAGGAACAATAACAAAGAGGGCATGAGCTCCATCGTAATTAAGCTGACCGACCGCACTCATTTATTTATCAACTCTTAAATCCTTTGCAGCGTGTTCGGTGCATGCAACCGGGCTCGGAACTTGCCATACGTCCGTCAAGACGCCCAGTAACTCCCACATCATCGAAGGAGAGTGGCCCAGGATCGGGCAGCAAGGGAACTCCAACCACAACGGCAAAGGTACGATCGTAAGGAAAACGACACAGTAATCCTGTTTAACCCTAGTTCTTTTGTTTCTTTGCAGAATGACATCAGCCGCTTCTTTAAGGCACTCAACCACAACAAGCAAATTGCCGGAGAAGACGCGGTCGAGTCGCCAGCCACTAAACTACTCAACAGGTTAGTTAGGGCTTGTCATCTTTTGAAATTGATGTCCCATAACCGATTCAATTTCCACAGGATAGCCAATGGCAGCTATACGCCGGTTTCTCAGCGTCCATCTGCCTTGCAAGCTGGGGATAGATTGCAAGTGCAAGAAAAACCTAATGACAGTGGTGAAAAACTGCAGGCCCAGAAGATTTTGAGCTTTAATGAGAAGCCAGGCAGCGATGAGCAGCAGTCTGCCAAACCACAGCACCGCCGTAGCACTGCAGAGCCCTCTCCTGTGGCCACGCCAGTACGCACCAGTCGTCGACGCAGCTCTGCACATATTTTCATGACCAGCAATGCGGATGCTTCTCAGCCTCCTCAGCCAGAGCAACGGATGACTCGCCGACGCAGCTCTGCACGTATTCCGCTGGCA
The DNA here is from genome assembly GCF_009870125.1 of Drosophila pseudoobscura. Lineage (NCBI taxonomy): Eukaryota > Metazoa > Arthropoda > Insecta > Diptera > Drosophilidae > Drosophila > Drosophila pseudoobscura. The sequence continues at coordinate 20,756,677 of NC_046680.1, read as the reverse complement.
AGAAATCAGGATGATGTTCCGCCGCCTCTAGAGCCACCCACGACGCATGGCTGTAGCTCAACTCACAAGCCCATGACAAGCAATACGGAGGCTGCTTCAGAGACAGAGCCACGAATGACACGTCGCCGCAGTTCGGCTCATATTCTCACGACTATTAATGTAGATGATCCTCCGCCTGCAGAGGCAGAGCCACGTCTGAAGCGTCGGCGCAGCTCAGCCCACATTCCCATAGCCAGAAATACGGATGCAGTTGCGCCTCCACAGCCAGATTTACGAATGACACGTCGTCGCAGCTCATTGCTTCAGGCTGCCAAGGAGCCTCTGGAATTGGCCCCGCAAAATATATTTGCATCAATTGCCGAGGAGCTGGCCCCAATACATGAGGACAAGAATTCGATTGCCGAAGAACCTGCAGGGGATGCAACCGAGTCAAATTGTCAGACATCATTGATAACCAAAATGAACGAGCGCATGGCAGATGCAAAAATCCTTAACAAAACAGATTTCGTACAACATTCTCTGGAAATAAGCGTCGGAAATCCTTCTCCGTCGAGAGTTCTCTATCAGGCGGACAAGCGAGGCACCCTGTACACCTCAGAGCGTATGGACATCAGCAAGGAATTCCAGGACGTGAATTTGACTGCCAGGAAATCGATGTCCAATGTGACTATGCAAACTTCCACACTCTTAGATGAGCACTCGACCCCGCCGATGTTCAGCTCGACTCGCCTGCCAACCAGCAGGTCCAGCACCACCGTAAATCGAAGGCGCACCCTATTCAACTTGGACATGGAGGTGATTAACGAGAACATAAACAGGTTGAACTCATCCCATCGACTGTCGCTGTTGCTGGCCAATCAGGCCGAGTTGGGAGAGTGCGACAAATCAGTTGTGCCGGCAGAAAAATCTCGGGCGGAGGAGAATCCCTCGAATCAACCAAAAAGGCGTCGACTATTCACGCCCAACGAAGTGGTGGTGACCTCACCCCCAAAGACAAATAAAAAACAGCGTTTAAGCTTTAGTGGAAACAATGCATCCACCCAGTCGGGGAAAAAGAGTCGTCGCTCATTGGCCGTTCCCGCCTGCCCTTCCTCCGAATCCAGCTGCCTTAGTGCTCATGTTGAACGTGAAAGCACCGACAAATTTCACACCCCCGATGGATCTCTAAATGGTCCTAACGACATTGATACTTCCGCCGGAATGAATGTAGCAGGAATGGAGAAATCGGCGACCAGCAAACGCCGCTCACGTGTAATCCGCACACTGGTTCACACGAACATGCATCAGGGGCAGGTCCAGGTGATTCAAAAGGTTGGTAACACTGTGGAGACACCAACTGAGCCCTAACCTTGGTAGCCTAACCTCTGTAGTACGAGTTGGGTGGATAAACATAAACTCCTACTAACGCCCAACTTTAGTCAGTAGAATAGACTATAATTCTAACGTAGCTTAACTCTGTTTGTAAATTCTCGTTAATATGCATATTCAATAACCACTAATCGGCCATAATAATTATTTATGATACATAAACAACACGCAGTAAATTTGCAGAAACCTTCACCTTCATTTGTAATACTCATTTCCCACACTCAAATAAACCGTTTCCGTATCCGTATCATAATCCCCGGGGCCCTCTTTAATCTTACCCCAAATCAACTGAATTCGTTGCCTTCAACCTTAGGCCATACGGAAGTTGCGTGGAATGCGGCTGGATCCCACTGTGACCAATCGGACCACTCATTTGGTTAGCCTGGAGCCGCGCCGCACGTTGAATCTGCTTCGCGGACTCATGCGTGGCGTCTGGATAGTCAACTTCGGATGGATCCAGGACTCGCTGAATGCCGGCAAATGGTTAAATGAAGAGAAATACGAATTGAAGAAGTTCTCGCGTGCCATTGAGGTGAGTCTAGTGAAGAGCGTGAAGGGGTGAAGAGCTAGTAACTCCCTCTACTCAAATCAGATTTGCCGCACTGAGCGACAGGCCTTTGGCATCCACTACCACTGCGAGCTGTTCCGCTACATGGAACCCTTCTATGTGTCCTCCCTTTGCCGGCCCATAGAGTTCAACAACATGAAGGAGCTACTTTTGCTCGGCGGCGCCAAGATGACGGAGAATCGCTTTAAGGCAAAGTACATTATTGGCGACAAACGACGGGTCGTGGACGATCGCATTTATCTGACGCCCTACTGGGTGCTGGATAGCATCACTGCGATGCAAATCCAAAAGTTCGGCAAATACCTAATGAAGAGTGCCATTGTAACGCCCAGTGGCATACGGTACGAAGATCCACGGTCGCGTTCTACCATCCGAAGCGACTACAATTTCGTAGATCCCCCACTGGTAATGGACAAATAGATAGACACTTTATTTTGTTTTACCTTTGGTTGGTCTTCAAAAGGGAATTCTATAAACTAAATTATCCAATGAGTTCAAAATTTACACTACAATTAGGCCATTTTTAAATTAAAACAGACTGAATCCATACTGTCAAGTATATTTTTCTTGATAATTGATAATCAAATATAGCCGAAAAATAATAATTAAAAATAGAACAAGTTTCATTTAATCGAAAGATTCAACAACTGTGGCCGGAGAGGATGGAAATTAAACAAATATTTAGTCTCTTCAATGGCAAAAATGTCCACTTTATTGGAACGATTGAGGTATATTGTGTTGTCAGAGTTATTTCATTATTCATTTCTTGTACGTTATAATTCGATTCAGATTCACTTTGTACTTTGAGGCATCGTCGGCAGGGCGGGCGGTGCATGGTGTGTGGAAGAAAATGCGTCTGGGCTGGGAGAAAATAAAAGCGCTCTGAAAATCAAAAAGCAACAAACCAAAAAGATGTTGAAAGGGTTTTGTCTCGTTAAAAGAATAAATACAAAAATAGGGTTTTTATTTTTTGTAAATAAAGTTATCGCTTCTATTCTGGTTCTTTTTTTTTCATGTATACAAAGTAGTTGTGTGTGTGTGCAAAATGAGGGTAAGATAAATGATACAAATCAAAGAACAAAGGTTAATTTAATCGATATAAATGCTACGCGCGCTCGCTACTCAAGACATCTAGATATGATGGCACATCATATCCATACATAGTAAACTAAAGATCGATGGAGGGAGGATGGTTGAAGGAGGAGTGGTTGTGTTTCGTGTGCGCTCCTGCCAATCCACCATCGCATTCAGGCGGCTTCGACAGCGTTCGTTGACATTCGTATCCTACGAAACTCTTTTCGATGGAAAAAATTAAACTTTTGCTTCTTCTGGAACTTCATCTTATCGTTCATTTTGCTCAGGTCAGGGACAGGTGTTCTTGCTATACTACTGTTGCTGTTGTGCTTGTTGCTGGTATTGTTGAGTGTGGGTTGTGTCTGCATTAGGTTGTTGATTATATGCTTGCTGCTTCTGCTTGCGCTTCCGCTTGTTACTGCTGCTGCTGCTAGTGTTGTTGAGTGGGAGCAAACCAGCTACTTCTTGCCCTTGGTGGCCTTCTCGGCGGCCTTGGTGACCTTGCCACCGGAGGCATCCTTGAAGTTGACAGACTTGATGACACCGACAGCAACGGTCTGCCTCATGTCACGGACAGCGAAGCGACCCAGAGGAGGGAACTCCTGGAAGGACTCCACGCACAGAGGCTTGGAGGGCACCAAGTTGACAATGGCAGCATCACCAGACTTGATGAACTTGGGGTTCTCCTCGGTGGTCTTGCCGGAACGACGGTCAACCTTCTCCTTGATCTCAGCGAACTTGCAAGCAATGTGAGCGGTGTGGCAATCCAACACTGGGGTGTAGCCGTTGGCGATCTGGCCAGGGTGGTTCAGCACGATGACCTGAGCGGTGAAGTCGGCAGCGCCCTTGGGTGGGTTGGCCTTGGAGTCGCCAGCAACGTAGCCACGACGCAGCTCCTTGACGGAGACGTTCTTAACGTTGAAGCCAACGTTGTCACCGGGAACGGCCTCGACGAGGGCTTCGTGGTGCATCTCAACAGACTTAACCTCAGTGGTGATGTTGGCCGGGGCGAACACAACAAGGGTACCGGGCTTCAGGACACCGGTCTCCACACGACCGACGGGTACTGTTCCAATACCGCCAATTTTGTAGACATCCTGCAGGGGCAGACGCAGGGCCTTGTCGGTTGGGCGAGCTGGGGGGAGGATAGCGTCCAGAGCTTCGATGAGGGTCTTGCCGTCAGCGTTGCCATCCTTGCGCTCCACCTTCCATCCCTTGAACCAGTTCATGTTGGTAGAGGGTTCCAACATGTTGTCGCCGTGCCATCCGGAGATGGGCACGAAGGCGACGGCGGCTGGGTTGTAGCCGATCTTCTTGATGTACGAGGAGACTTCCTTCTTGATTTCCTCATAACGCGACTCGCTGTATGGTGGCTCGGACGAATCCATCTTGTTCACACCAACGATCAGCTGCTTCACACCCAGGGTGAAGGCAAGCAGGGCGTGCTCGCGGGTCTGGCCGTTCTTAGAGATACCAGCCTCGAACTCGCCAGTACCGGCAGCCACAATCAAGACAGCGCAATCAGCCTGGGAGGTACCAGTGATCATGTTCTTGATGAAATCTCTGTGGCCGGGGGCGTCGATGATGGTGACGTAGTACTTGGCAGTCTCGAACTTCCACAGAGCGATATCGATTGTGATACCACGCTCACGCTCGGCCTTCAATTTATCCAAAACCCATGCGTACTTGAAGGAGCCCTTGCCCATCTCCTGAGCCTCCTTCTCGAACTTCTCGATGGTACGCTTGTCGATACCACCGCACTTGTAGATCAAGTGACCGGTGGTCGTGGACTTGCCAGAATCGACGTGTCCAATGACGACAATGTTGATGTGAATCTTTTCCTTGCCCATGTTGGATTATAGGAGAGCTGCAGTTGCGTGTGTGTGTGTGTGGGTGAACGGGTACGGTTGTGTTGGACAGCGTGCAGCAGGTAGAATTTCGAAATCGGGTTGAACAGGAACGGTAACGTGGGAAAGAAACAAATGGGTAAACACATTTCGTTAGCAATTGGTTAGAAATTGTATTATTAATTAGTTGCAGGTTTAATGGGCACAAATAAATTTCGTTGTCTACAAATAAATCCACTAATCGGCATTCGTACTTTCGACTTTTGCTTGCGTGCTGACAGCGCAGCCACTCAACCTAACCTCACAATCGCCGCAAAGCCAAAACGTGTTTTTTGCTCATCGCCTCGGAAGCAGTTTGAGGTTAGGTTAGGTGCAGCGCCGCATGCGATGGGAAGTGGTGGTGGAAAAAACCAGCCAGAGGGGGGAGGAAGCAGAACAGAGACAACTAATTGTTGAACAATGAAAGTACGCATACCCGCATACACATAAATATATGTACATGCAAATTTACAACAAAAGAAACAACCTATTTATTTGAACCATTCTTAAAGCAAACTCGATTTTTTCAGTGGTTTGGTATTTATGCTATCGTCAAAGTTCTTCAGTAGCAGAACTGAAAATAATCATCATGGTAAATCGAGTTGCTAAATTGAATAAATATGCGCAAGGAAATTTCCAGCAAATTTAATCGCGTTTGTATTCACATGAACACATGTGCCTGTCCATGCGTTCGTGTGTGTGATGCTCAGTTGCCGGCCGGAGCGAGCGAGGGAGAAAGCAAAGAAAAATGGCGACGACCCATACCAATGTGAATGTGACTCTTGCAAAGGCAAATGATCGCCGCGGTGGCACGAAAGAGAAAGAAAATTTTCAAGAACCGAATGCATTCCGAGTCTTTAAACCAGACCCAAGCAAGAGGTCAAACCAAATGCATCGGAAATGTGTGTGCACCTTATTTCACAACAGCTGGCAACTGGCAGCGTGCAGAGTAAGATTTTAGAGAGAGTAAGATTTTTTTGCTTGTTGCTAAGAAAGATATCCGGCCACTTGAGTCACACCATGAGTCGCCATTTTGAAATTCTATGCATATAGAGAAAGCGGAAAAATACGCTTGCGAAAACCACGTTTTCGGCACTCTGTTTCAGCGATGTTTTGTGCTTTTACTAAGCAGAACGAGTATTAATAATGGAGCAATTAGCGGCACTAATGAACGACCCAATGAACGATGCCACACATGCCAAGTGGGCGTGGCGAAGAAAATTACAAAAAAATTACACCATATTGCGAACTAAAATTACGCATTCTGGCGAAAATTGTTTAAAACAATTTGAAACGGTGCAGCAAGGGTCGTTGCATTGGTCACAGCACTAATTTTCTTCAAAGTGAGCACACATTGCCACGTGTTTGCTTTTCGCATCACTATGCCTCCGTCAGCACCTTTCACTCTGCCAGCCTCATTAGAGGTTATTTTTTCAAGCACACACAAATGCACCAGAACGCACATATTTGTTTATAAATGTTCATTTACTGCAGTTTCGTTGCACATATTCACTAAATCCTCTAACATATACTTGTATATACACCACAATTAATTCACTTTGGATCCAGAAACTTACTCTCGAATAAATTGAATGAGATATCACAGTCTATGCGATTCCGGCGACAGACTTGAACAAAGTGAACGAGTGTTCGGCATGCCGGAAGCCAGGAAGCCTCGCTGGCATTTTATTTATCGATAAGATATACCGTAATATACCGTCGCATTTTCAAAATATACCGTAAGCATACTGACGAGTTCATGTTCAATTATACATATTCCCCGTTTTTTATATTCCGCCGAATATTACTAGCTAGCTAAGACTTCCATGTGTGAACATATAATTTTCTCCGATTAATGAATCAATTTTCTACTTGACTGGCTTGTTTTAAATACTTGAATTGTTTTCCTGATACGGCGATTGTTTTGATTGTTTTTGTCAAATGTATGATGAAAAAACGACCTTAGCCCACTTAAGCCCCTCTGTTTAAATAATTGAACTACTTGAGGTAAATGGCGGAAAATATCAAAGATTGTAAATTCTTCTTGTAGATCCATGCCATCATTCATCTGAACTAAAAACCACGATATCTTCGACCTGAACTGCGCCAAGATTATTACATTTTCATTATTTTCGGTGGAATATTAAAATACCCGCAGGCCGGCATGTCAACGCCGACCGGAAACGCGAAAAAATACCAAAAAGTACCCTTAACTTGTTATTAAATTATTGTTTTGTGCTGTTTTAGACGGTGAAACTAATCGCTTTTGTTAAGTCAATCTGAATTTTGTCTATATGCCGGCACAATTAAGTTTAATTAACAAATGTCAGGATTTCCGCCCATTGCGAAATAAGCGCTGAACACTTTCGGTATATTCAGCACTGCCTTTCTTTGCTGTTGGTCACACAGTCAATAAAGTAACGAATAGCGACGTGGCGACCGACGGGAAGCAAAACCAATCGCTATAAAGAAATTTACCGGTCTAGTACACGGCTACATAGCACAGTTAGTCTAGTCGCAGCAGGCAGTTGCCGAGTCGAGAAATATATTTGCTTCAGATTGTAGTACTGACTAAACATGATTAAAATGCGGTGTCTGGCAGCTGCCATGCTAATTTTCGGCTACATTGCCACTACATTAGCCGCCGAGAGTGACGTCCTGGACCTGGGGGACGACAACTTTGCATCCACACTGAAGCAGCAGGAGACGACATTGGTTATGTTCTATGCCCCCTGGTAAGTGCGTGTGTGTGGGGTAAGGGGAGCGGGCGTGGCTGGTCGGGAGTGCAATTACCTTAATCAGCTTGTTGCGTCTGCTTTTTAATTAAATTGCGCTGCGATGAATCGAATCAAAAGTACACGTCAGCGTTAAGAAGAGGGTCGAAACAGAAGAAAAAAAAAAATCAGCGACTACAAAGTCGGTATCAGAGCGGCCATTTTAAGAGACGTAGGGTAGAGGGCAGGCAGCTTCAACCAGCGAATGTGTCAATACAACTATCTCTTTGTTAGCGTATGAGTGTGAGTAGATTATTGGGAGAAAACTTCAAAGCTATCATTTCCAGATACGAGTGCATATGGGTTTTTGTACGGGGCTTGCCGGCCGGTGGCCGGTGGCCGATTTCCATCTCCCCGGAGAGCAGTGAAAGAGTTTTTAAATTACATTTAATCCCCGCATCGTTGGGCTTATCAGCTCTGGAACATAAGCAGTTTAATTAGACGTTGTTAGCAATAAGAGTGCATGATAAGGCAACCCAACTGATAAGTATACGCACCCCATGCTATAATTACAAACTATTCGACTTTTTGGGTAACATGTCTTCCTGTTGTCGTGATAAAAATGATGAACTAGCTAAATTTGTTCGAGAAAAGACTGTGACGTGTCCTAATAGACTGTTTCTGTTCTTATAGGTGCGGCCACTGCAAGCGCCTCAAGCCTGAGTACGCCAAGGCGGCTGAGCTCGTCAAGGATGACGATCCGCCAATTAAGCTGGCCAAGGTTGACTGTACCGAGGCTGGCAAGGAGACCTGCAGCAAGTACTCAGTGAGCGGCTATCCCACACTGAAAATATTCCGTCAGGATGAAGTGTCGCAGGACTACAGCGGACCACGTGAGGCCATCGGCATTGCGAAATACATGCGCGCTCAGGTTGGACCTGCCTCTAAGAATGTGCGCTCTGTGGAGGAGCTCGCCAAGTTCCTGGACACCAAGGAGACCTCAATCTTTGGTAGCTTTGAAGACATTGACTCCCAGCTGGCGAAGATCTTCCTCAAGTTTGCCGACAAGAACCGCGAGAAGTATCGCTTTGGCCACAGCAGCGACGAGGAGGTGTTGAAGAAGAATGGTGAAACGTAAGTGATGCCATCTCAAGACTGCAAATGCGTTTATTATACTTTATACAATTTGTTACGCCTCAGGCAATAAAAAATAGCTATTAAGTTTTGTCCCTTGTCACAAATAAGCAAAGTATTCGATGGCTCTTGTCTTCCGTACAGCGATAAGATTGTGCTGATCCGTGCTCCACATTTGAGCAACAAGTTTGAGGCTTCCACAATCAAGTTTGAGGGAAGCACTGAGTCCGACCTGACCACCTTCATCAAGGAGAATTAGTAAGTGATCTCTTTTCTATATCCTCCCCCAAGCACACTCTTAATTTACGTTCGTTCAATCTATGCAGCCATGGCTTGGTTGGTCATCGTACCCAGGAAACTTCGCGGGACTTCCAGAACCCCCTGATCACCGCCTACTACAGCGTCGACTACCAGAAGAATCCCAAGGGCACCAACTACTGGCGCAACCGTGTCCTGAAGGTGGCCAAGGAATTTGCCGGCCAAATTAGCTTTGCCATCAGCTCCAAGGACGACTTCCAGCACGAGTTGAACGAATACGGCTACGATTTTGTTGGCGACAAACCCATCGTTTTGGCCCGTGATGCCAAGAATCTCAAGTACTCTCTGAAGGACGAGTTCTCCGTAGAGAACCTACAAGATTTTGTTGAGAAGCTGCTGGCCGACGAACTGGAGCCATATGTCAAGAGCGAGCCCGTCCCAGAGTCGAACGATACTCCGGTCAAGGTGGCTGTAGCTAAGAACTTTGACGATCTGGTGATCAACAACGGCAAGGACACGCTCATTGAGTTCTACGCCCCATGGTGCGGCCACTGCAAGAAGTTGACTCCCATCTACGAGGAGCTGGCCGAGAAACTGCAAGACGAGGATGTGGTCATTGTCAAAATGGATGCCACGGCCAACGATGTGCCACCAGAGTTCAATGTGCGTGGATTCCCCACACTCTTCTGGCTCCCCAAGGACTCGAAGAATAACCCCGTAAGCTACAACGGGGGTCGCGAGGTCGACGATTTCATCAAATACATTGCCAAGGAAGCGACCACAGAACTGAAGAGCTTCGACCGTGACGGAAGGCCCAAGAAGACCGAGCTCTAAGCTCCAGGCTCTAATATTAACTCTTACTGCTGACTGCGTCGTTAATGTGGTGTAGTGGCGGTGTAACTAGCATTTCCATATTTTTGTAAAAGTCGAATGCATTCTCTTCAAATTCTTGATGGGACAAAAATTGTATTAAATTATATATAGTAGTGATGATGATAACGCAGATGAACACAAACCCAACCCCATGAAGATGTCACAATAAACTTAAAACTTCATTTATCTACTCAACAATGAAATGAAAAATTATTTTCTTTAGTTCTTATGAAGTGTTGTGGGGGTAAAGTCCTCCATGCGCTCGTCCAACATGATGCGAAACCAATCGGGAATGAAGGTATACAGGTTCCTGCCAAGATACGATGTGTACGAGATCTCCCCCCGGCTAGCATCAAACTTCATCAGATACACGGTCCTGGGGCAGTCGACTACCGACATAAAGCCGCGAATCTGGTCTACCAGCCGCAGCAGGAAATTGACACAGACATGCGGTGACCAGGCTTTTTCCTGCGTAAACAAATTAAAGTGTTATTTCAATCGGAGTATATTGTATATATGTACTAACGCAGTCCTTCCAAAGTTGGCGCACAGATAGCTTGTTAACGGTGTGCGCGATGGTGTGGCGGTTAACATTAGCAACGTAAATGTTTTCGATGCCCACCAGAAAACACTTGGACCACCACTTGAGGGCGTCGCAACGGTTGTGCGTAGCCCATTCATCCACGCTCATACTGTCTTGGCGAAACTGCAGCTCCGTAAAGACATAATTTGAACTAGCAGGCGAATAAGAGCAAATAAATTTAAACCGATTTTAAATGTACATTCCCGTACTTACCTTCTGTCACTTCCTGTGCAAAAACCTTCGGCCAGAACTGGTGAATCGAAAATAAAACGTGTGCCATTTATGCTGAAGGAAAACACTCCGTTGTATTGTCCAGTCGGATCCATTGGGTCGCATGGTTTCGGCATTGCATTTGCATTCTCTGAAAAAAAAAAATACTAAATAGTAATATTGGATGGTTAATCCAATGCCCTACCGGATAGGAAGTGCCTCCGAAGCTTTGCGAGCCAATCAGCATTCAGCTCCTTCATGGGAGAAGTTTTTAGATCCTCAGGAACCACGGGGCTGATGTAAATCGTGTTTCGATACTTGGTCACGGCGAGGGTCCAGTTCTCCTTAATTTCGTAGGGAGTCCTCAAGATTAGTTCAAGAACTTCGGTGGTGCTCACAATGTCGTAACTGACTTCCACCTCCAGTTTGGCGCTTAGATGGGATGTCCCAGTGCTCTCCATGTACAATAGTATGTTGTCCAAGCCTGGCTGCGATAAGAGTAAACTTCGCGGAGGACTCGGCTCAGAGTCCCCCAGGTGCACTTGGAATTTGTCCATTTTTGGAACGACTACGTAGCGCAAGCGATTTGCATTGTTCTCAAATTTTCCATATGGCGATAAGCTGAAGCCCCCGTGAGCCACTGGCTTAGAAAATTCTGGAAAGTCACATCGGTCCGCTTTGGTAATAACGTGAGGTTTTATATTTAATAATATTTCATCAGAAAGCATCATGGATTCATCTGAAAACGCAAGATTTAATTTTCCTAAAATTGGTTTTACCGTTGCTTAACAAAAAAAAGTGGCCGCGTTAAATACTATACGCATACTTGCAAACATATTAATGTTTCTTCCAATATACAACTTTCGTTAATCGTTCAAGGTTGCAATGTGTTGTGTAAACAGGCTTTTAACTTTTACAAATCACACTGGTTCAGTAATTATTTTCGAGGCTCTACTGTGCTTCCCACTACCACTCACAACAATTTGGCGCAACGCCGGTTTTGGGGATGCCAAACGTAAACAAACCGGAAGGTTGCCAGACTGCCGCACACAGATGTTCGCAATGAACGGTGTGGCAACCATTGCAAGGTGCGCTGCACGTGTTTCAAATTCGCGTGTGTCATTCCCGGGTCTGAGCTCTGAAATTAATTCGAAAGCAGTTAAAAGTAGCTCGAAAGAAATAACAGTATCCGAATACAGTTGACCGGCTACCAAGGCAATGGAGGTAAATGCCAGCAAGCTACGATTTTGTGCACAGCGGCTTCTGCAGTTGACTGCCAACGAGCCCCAAGACAATTTGTTTGTTCAAAATGTACAGAAGTTCATCAGAAAGAAGGTAAGTGTATGATCATATTTTAATAAAAAACAAACTTTACAAACCTTTGCTCTACTTTAGAAATATGTGCCTCAAGACGTGGAACGTCTGTTCTGCAGTCTCAGCGAGGAACTTGCGTGTCCGGCCTACACCGTTCCCTTGGCAGTGAGCTTTGAGGAGCAGCTGTTGCTACTTCTTAGCATGGCCCTGCGATGGGACTCGGCTGGAGACGATATCCATCAATATCATAAAGAGTGCATCGCCCTGTCAAAGCTAATGGACTTCTCTGTGGATGCGCAGAGGTGAGTAGAGGTCCCTGTATCGGATGACCAGTCTCAAAAGCACACATTCCCTCTGACATCCGTATAGGTTTGCAAAGAGCTACTTCCACAACAAGCCAGCACCGTTCGAGAAAAGCCAAAGTAATTCCAGCAGTGTCCCCAGCAAAAGGGCAAAGAACGCAAAGGCCAGCCAAAAGTTAGATGAACTGGAGCTCTTGAAATGTTGCTACCAGTTGCTGCGAAGTGACACGTCCTACTTCCGTGAGTTGTGGGACTGGTCCGGCTTCATTGCCACCTACTCGCAACTCGAGACCCCCTGCCCGATGATACAACTCTACTGCAACTACATCATGGCCATGCTCACGAATATGAGCCCCACACAGCTGAATGCCCAAAATGCCATGATATCCACAGAAGCACAGCTCCGATTTGAATGCGAGAAGGAACAGTCATGGGCCGTAGCCAGGCAGGCCGAGGGCTGCTGCTATTCTAACGAAGACGAAACGCCTGAACAGATTTTGAGCCTGAGCCCCGACCAGAGTGTGACCAACATTGAGGGCGTACTCTTGCCGACATTCAACAAGCAGAATCAGGAATTCTATGGCAGCACTGACGGCTGCTACGATCGCATTGTAAAAGTGGATTCGACGGTTGTAAATCTGCGGAGCATTGCCCTTGGTGTCGCAGCGGCCAAGCCGATTTGCCTATCCGGTCCTGTGGGCTGTGGCAAGACGACGCTTATTGAGTATCTGGCCCGCAAGACGGGACGCATTTGCCCCAAGCCCAAGGAGATTGAAACTCGCGAAAAGGCGCTGCGAAAGGCTGAAGAGGAGGACAAATTGTTGACACCAAAAAAAGGAAAAAAGGGGAAAGAAAAGAAGCGGAAACTGGAGGAGGACCTTCCCATCGACCAGGCATTGCTGGATCTGGGTGAAATGTCGCAAAAGCATGGCTTTCTACGGATACAGCTGGGCGACCAGACCGACAGCAAAATGCTATTGGGCCAATATCGCTGCACAGATGTGCCTGGGGAATTCGTTTGGCTTCCTGGTGTCCTCACGCAGGTGAGAAGGAATTGATTAAACTGAACGAGGGTTCTATTATATGAATGATTATTTGCACTTTTAGGCTGTCATGCATGGCTACTGGCTGTTGCTGGAGGATCTGGATGCCGCCACCCAAGACACCTACACAATTCTGAGCAGTTTGCTGGAGAGGCAGTGCCTGAGCGTTCCCGGCTTTCGCGACTCTGTGAAGATTGAGCCAGGCTTCCAATTGTTTGTCACAGTGCGGTAAGAGTCTATGGAGCATTCAAAGCATCTTTATCCTAAACATTTTCTCTGTTTTAGGACCAACAAATCGGCCAGCAATTCGGGACAGAAATCGCTCTATTCGCTACTGGATAAATATCTGTATACGATTAACGTTCTGCCGCTCTCCCGTAACGAGCTGTGCAAGGTGGTCAGCACAAACTATCCCAAGCTGGCGACCGTCGCCAATCGAGTGGTGGACGTGTTCCTTACCTTCTCCAGTGGCAATCACATGGCCGCCGACAATCTGCGTCAGCAGGAATCGAACGACAAGGCGGACAACACGGAGAAGTACGTGGCGCTGCCCTTTGAGCAGGTCACACTCTCATCCAGTCCCAACTCGGGCCGCCTGGTCTCGACCCGGGATCTGGTCAAGCTGTGCCAGCGTTCGAATGCCCAGTTCTCGGTGACCAGCGCCGAGTGTGCCTACTTTGTGTTCCAGAATGCCGTCGATGTATTCTGTTCGTATCTGCCGCAGAGCAGGGAGAAGATCACGCTAATCACAAGCATCGGCGCCAAGTTGGGCATCATTCGCTCCAGATGCGAGCATTTCGCCAATGAATACAAACCGGATGTGGATTTTGGACTGGAGATTATCAAGATCGGACGTGCCAGTCTTCTGGCCAAGTCCGAGCTGCTGTCCAATAATGAGAATGGGGAGCAGCTCTCAGAGCAAGACCTGAAGCGACAGAAACTAACCGAACAGACCAGGAGGGCCATCGGCCAGACCAGCGTCAAGCGTACCACCTTCTCGTTTACACGTCTCGCCAGCTGCATCTTGGAACGGATTGCCGTCTGTGTGAGCCACTCGGAGCCCGTGCTGCTGGTGGGGGAGACGGGTGTGGGCAAGACCTCCTCCGTGCAATATCTGGCCGAGCGCACCGAACACAAGCTGGTCGTCGTGAACATGAACAACCAGTCGGATGTCTCAGATCTCGTGGGCGGATTCAAGCCCGTCGAACTCAACTACGTGCTGTCGCCGCTGCGCTGCGAATTCGAGCACTTGCTCTGCGAGACCTTCAATGCCGAGAAGAACATGCAGTTCCTCCGGATCTTTGCCACGCATTATAACAGCGGCCGGCACAGTGTCATCATACGCACGATGATCAGCCTGTGCCATCAGGTGTTCAGGAACAAGGATCTAAAGAGCCACCAGATGGTGCCGCGTTGGCGCACGCTTTGCGAGAAGCTGCAGAAGCTGCAGACACAGCTGGACAAGAGCATTAACATTTCGTTTGCCTTCATACCCGGTTCCCTGGTGAACTGCATCAGCAAAGGCGAATGGGTGCTGCTGGACGAGATCAATTTGGCATCGGCCGAGACCCTGGAATGCCTGTCGACCATCCTAGAGCCAGAGGGATCGGTTGTGCTGCTGGAGCGGGGTGATTTCACGCCCGTCAAGCGGCATCCGGACTTTCGCATCTTCGCCTGCATGAACCCCAACACGGACATAGGCAAGAAGGATCTGCCCGTGGGCATACGCAATCGATTTACCGAATTCTTTGTGGACGAACTGACGACGGACGCGGACCTCAGTCTGCTGGTGAGTGACTATTTGGCCAACACGGGCATCCAGCGGAAGTCCGTGCACAGCATTGTCCAGCTCTACAAGTCACTGCGTCGCCTCTCCGAGCTCCAGCTGAACGATGGCCTGGGCAATCGTCCCGTCTACTCTCTGCGCACCCTGTGCCGCAGTCTGCGCATCTGTGCTCGGAATCTGTGCGGCTCCATTGAGCGGAATCTGTACGAGAGCTTCTGCCTGAGTTTTCTCACCCAGCTGGATCCGGAGTCGCATCATGTGGTGCTGCTGCTCATTCGGAATGCCCTGCTGAGCAATGCCAAGGCCGTGCTTAGCAAGCAGTTGCCCCGATTGGGAGAGAACTATCTACAGTTCGAGGGCTACTGGATACAGCTGGGGGGCCTGGAGCAGCAGTCCTGCTCCCACTACATCCTCACGGAGAGCGTCCAAAAGAATCTGCAGGATCTCGCGCGCATTATATCGATTGGAAAGCTGCCCATCCTGCTCCAGGGACCCACCAGTGCCGGCAAGACTAGTCTTATCGACTACGTGGCCCGCCGAAGTGGCAATCGCTGTCTGCGCATCAACAACCACGAGCACACCGACCTTCAGGAGTACATTGGCACCTATGCGGCCGATCTGGAGGGCAAGCTCACCTTCCAGGAGGGTGTCCTCGTGCAGGCCATGCGTCAGGGTTTCTGGATCATCTTGGACGAACTGAATCTGGCCTCCACCGACATTCTGGAAGCGCTCAATCGCGTGCTAGACGACAATCGAGAGCTTTACATTGCCGAGACGCAGACACTAGTGAAAGCCCATCCGAATTTTATGCTTTTCGCCACACAGAATCCGCCGGGACTCTATGGCGGTCGCAAGACCCTTTCGCGTGCCTTCAAGAACCGCTTCATTGAGCTGCACTTTGCGGATATTCCACGCGTGGAACTGGAAACCATACTCGAGAAGCGGTGCCTCATCCCGCCCTCGTACGCCCGGAAGATGGTCCAGTGCATGACGCAGCTACAGCACCACCGCAAAAACACCTCCAAGCAGGTGTTCACACTGCGCGATCTCTTCCGCTGGGGCAACAGATATACGCACGCGGACAAGTCGCTGCACGATGATCCCCGATACGACTGGAATCAGCATCTCGTCGAGGAGGGATACCTGGTGCTGTCCGCGAAAGTGCGGACCTCCGACGAGCACCAGTTGATCGAGCGGACGCTGTACGCGAACTTCAAGAAGACCATCGACCATCAGTTGCTCTTCGACATCCAAACGTCGAGCGAGAGCTGCTCCCCTGTGAGCAGGCGCATCCTGCAGGCCATACGCAACTTCAAGCTGCGCGGCGACATCGTGTGGACGAGGAATATGACGCGCATGGCCGTCCTGACGGCCAAGGCTCTGGAGTTCGATGAGCCTGTGCTGCTCGTGGGTCCTACGGGCTGTGGCAAGACCACTGTCTGCCAGCTCCTGGCCAGCATAGCCGATGTCCAGCTGCGGATACTAAACTGTCACATGCACACGGAGGGAGCGGACTTTCTGGGCGGTCTGCGACCCTGTCGCGGCCAGGATAGCACGCAGCTCTTTGAGTGGGCCGACGGACCGCTAATCTACGCGATGCAGGAGGGCTCCTACTTCATGGCCGACGAGATATCGCTGGCCGAGGACTCGGTGCTGGAGCGTCTCAACTGCATACTCGAGACGGAGCGCACTGTCCTGCTGGCGGAGAAGGGGGGCGTGAATCCCGACTCCGACTCGGCCTCGGACTTTGTTGTGCAGGCCAAGGCGGGCTTCCAGTTCCTGGCCACCATGAATCCCGGCGGGGACTTTGGCAAGAAGGAACTCTCGCCCGCGCTCCGGAATCGCTTCACCGAGATCTGGTGCCTGCCCTCCGACAACAAGGCGGACCTCATCGAGATCGCCCACAACTGCATGTCGCGACAGGACAACGGATCCAGCCGCAAAGTGGCCGAGTACCTGGTGGAAATAGTCCTCCACATGCGTCAATCGAACGACAAGTTTAGGTTCTCTGTGCGCGACATCCTCGCGTGGGCCAACTACATTGCGAGCAATCGGCACCTGAGTTTCGCCGAGCGGGCCATCTTTGGGCTGGAGACCATCTTCCTGGACGCCCTGGAAATGCTGCTCCACGAGCCCCAGGCCCAGGTGGAGCAGCTTAAGCGACGTATCATCGAGGAGGCCATCAAGCAGGCTGCTCTGATCCTAGACGAGCACTTCACCCTCGAGGATGTGACCCAGAAGCGGGGCGATCAAGTGGAGATGGACGCCGCTAGCTTTGGCCTGCGACCCTTCTACATTGCTGTGAACCAGGAGCGCTTATCGGCCGCCAAGCAGGATGCTCCCTTCTTCTTTGATGCCCCCACCACCAAGCAGAATCTATTCCGTCTGCTGTCGGCGCTGTCACTGCAGAAGCCCGTGCTGCTGGAGGGGCCGCCGGGCGTTGGCAAGACATCGATTGTGGAGAGCATCGCAGCGGCCATTGGCTATCAGATTGTGCGCATCAATCTGTGTGAGCACACAGATCTGGCCGATCTCTTTGGCACCGATCTGCCAGCCGAGGATAATTTACTCGAGTCCAGCAGACAGGAGGCATCGAAGGCCGCCATTGGCAGCTTTGTGTGGCGCGATGGCCCCCTCTTGGCCGCTCTGAAGGCGCACAATACCTGGATACTTCTCGATGAACTGAATCTGGCGCCACAATCGGTGCTCGAAGGACTCAACGCTGTGTTGGATCATCGTGGCGAGGTGTATATTCCCGAGCTGAACAAGAGCTTCCATTTGGCTGGCAGCACGCGCATCTTTGCCTGTCAGAATCCCCTCAAGCAGGGCGGCGGACGCAAGGGTTTGCCTCAATCCTTTCTCAATCGGTTCACCAAGGTCTACCTGCGTAAGCTAACCACCGAGGATCTTCTGCATGTGGTTCAGGTCAAGTACGGCGCCTACTTTGAGCAGCTGGGCAGCCATTTCCACTCGCTTTTGGACCAGGAGGCGAACCCTGTCCAGGGCAACCTCTTTGACCTGTACAATGGCAAGGGAACCGAGGAGGAATCGAGGAAAGCCTTCGATTTGGCCGCTCGTCTGGTGCGCTTCTCGGAGCAGCTGGACGGAGGTGTGGCCACCATGGAGTTTGCCTACAGGGGCGGACCGTACGAGTTCAATTTGCGCGATATCCTGCGCTGGTGCGACCTGCTTCACAATCCGCAAACGGGCTACATCATCAAGCCGGCGGCGACTCAAGCCACCTTTCGGGTCGCCTTTCGCGACTTTCTTCTAACGCTGTATGAACGCATGCAGCTGGTCTACTATCAGCGGATGCGCTGTGACCAGGACAAGATCTACATACGGAATGCCTTCGCGAGTGTGTTCCAATGCGATGCCGATCAGCTGAATGCCGTGGCCGAGGATGTGGCTCTCTACTGGACGGCAGACAGGGTGTATCTCAATGATGTGGTGCTGCAGCGAGAGCAGGACGACAGCCCAGACATGGATATGGCTGTGCAGCAGCAGGAGCACACTGCTCCTCTGCTGCTCCAGAGTCAGCGACAGTTGCTCAAGCAAATTGTCGAGACGGTGCACATGGAGAAGCCTCTGCTGCTCTGCGGGGCCACGGACAGTGGCAAAACAAAGCTGATTGACGCACTGTGTGTGCTCTCGAATCGGGTGTGCAATACGGACATCATCGATGACTCTGTTACGGGCAGCTTCCAGCAGGTAAATGCAAATGGAATCCGCTTTCAAAAGTCTCTTCTAACGCCTTCCTTTGTTCATAGATCGATCTAAATCGACATCTGGAAGCCATTTACAAGCGAGTGGAGACTCTAGTCTTCGCCTCAGTGCAGAAGGCATTCGTGCAGCGTC
Organism: Drosophila pseudoobscura; assembly: GCF_009870125.1. Classification (NCBI taxonomy): domain Eukaryota; kingdom Metazoa; phylum Arthropoda; class Insecta; order Diptera; family Drosophilidae; genus Drosophila; species Drosophila pseudoobscura. Next base: position 20,737,706 of record NC_046680.1, on the reverse strand, counting down.
TACAAACAGACTTCGTGGAGCAATTATGGAGCTGCTGGAGCAGGTACAATATGCTGACGAAGGTGACAGAAGGTGAGTGGACAAAGAGAGAGGAAGACTCCACTTTGGGCTAACTCTTGAATGCCTTTCAGTAGAATCCCAGCAGCACAGCAGCGTGGCCGATGAGCTGCAGTTTTTCGGCGTGCGTCTTCATGCGCTCGGGCAGATCATTCAGAAGCTGGAGGCGACACCGCAGAGCTGCCAAGTTGAGTCGTTCCAGCAGATGGGTGAGATCGGGTCGCAGTTCATGCTGCTCCAGGGATACATCAAGAGTGCGGAATCGCTCAATACAGGCGGCTCCTTCGAGTGGGTGGACTCCCGCATTGTGACAGCGCTAAAGTGTGGCCAATTCATGTTGCTGGAGCACGTGAATCTCTGCTCCTCGGCTGTTTTGGATCGCCTGAATCCGGTCTTTGAGCCAAATGGAAATCTACTGATTGCCGAAAAGGGCATCAGTGCCCAGGACACCGCTGAGGTGGTCGAAAAGTCACCGAACTTCCGAGCCTTTCTCACCATCGACCCGAAGAATGGCGAGCTGTCGCGGGCCATGCGCAATCGATGCGTGGAGCTGTCGTTGTGCCGGAACGAATACACTACGGACGACATGCGGGCCTTTGTCCACGGCCAGGGCGTCCACCAGACGGAGGCCATTGATTGCATCCTGGACATACATTGCGCCATAAGCGGACTGACCGAGTTCAACGGATACTCCATCTCGCACCTGACACAGTTGGCCTTCCTCAGCGCCGCCTATCGACGCATCGGCTACCACCTGAAGCGGGCCATCTACGTGGCTGCCATGGAGGTGTATGTGTACGCGGCCAGCACGGATCTAATGGGCTACGGACTTTCCTACTACCAGAACAAGCTGCGCGAAGTGGTACTCGCCCGAACGGAGCTCTACAAGGGCGAGGCAACAGAGGGAAATGAGGAGGATCTCCTCAGCGATACCATCATAAGCACGGGAAATCTCAGTTCCCTAAAGCTAATCAAACTCCAGGCGGTGGCTCTTAGAGTGCTGCTCCGCGCATTGTCCCTGGAAGAGACTGAGTTGCCGCAGCAGCAGCTCGCGGCGCTTTTCCATCGAATGGCGGCGCTGGACTTGAGTGGACTCAATCTGAAGGAGGTGTGCCGTCACTTCATCTACATGCTCTATGAGTCGTCTGCCTCTGGAGACCTCCAGATGCGACATCTCTACCTGCAGCCGTGGCTCACGGAGCAGTCAACGGAGGTCCAAGACTTGGCGAATAAACTATACTCCTGCTTAGGCGAACAGGCTACCGGGGCACCGGCAGCTCCTCTGTCGAATCTGCCATGGAATAGGAAGCTCTTTCCCCGTCTGCGCGACTATGCAACAGCGGGAGAGCTGGCATCGTCTGCTGATTCCCTAACGATCAGTGCCTCCCTTCTGGCACGACTGTTGCTCAGAGACGTGCCCAGCCCCAGCCAGGGAAATTCTGCCACCAGGGTGCAGTTGATGGACGCCCTGCAGTATTCGCAGGCTCTGCAGGAGCAGAAAGTCACAGAGAAGTACGCAAATGACTTCCTCTCGAATCTGGCGCGCTTCCTGGAGGCGCTGCATCAGGGATTGCTGCAGGACTTGGCGTCAGCCCGCTTGGATCTGCCACAGTATGCACAGCTCGTGACGAGGTTCCACTGGTTCAATCGCCTGCTGGCCACGTGCCGGCAGCAGAAGCTGCTCTACAACAATGAGATCTTTGTGCCGCTGATGCACAAGCTGGTGCTGCACTTCCAGTGGCTGCAGAAGCATCTGCTAGCTCCCCTATGGAAGGACTTGAGCGGACAGCCAGCACTGGCGGAAAGTGTGCAGAAGCTGCTCGGTTATGTGGAGGAGACGAGGCGTCCCTTGAATATATCCTGCAAGATATACAGCAAACAGTTTACCCAGTTCCAGCCCCACTATCTGGATAGTCAGGTGAGTAAATCGGCCTCCCTGGAGATCTCAAAATGTAATTATTCTTTTGCGTAGATCAAACTGCATCTGGATCTGGAGCAACTGGAGCGGGACCTGAGCGTGGTGCCACGTTACGGCAATTTGGAGGAGACTGTCTGGCTTAGACGATGGCTGGTCCTGCAGTCGGATGAGGCGCACAAGTGGCGCTCGTTCCAGCGCTCGCATACGCAGGGGATTGCACTGAAGGCATTCGAGCTGAGTGAATCCCTGATGGATGCCAATGTTGGGCTACAATCCTCGCTGCAGAAACTCCAAGCGATACTCAAGGAGGCCACAGAAAACACTGAGGAGACCGGACTATCCATAGACATGGATCTTGACGGCCTCAAGGCTCTATTGAACGCGGAAGAGCAGGAGGAGGAACAGGTGGAGCAGAAGAGCCAAGCAGATATTGGTTCGCCGCAACTTTTGATGGCTGCCCTCAGAGAGTTTTTCATGGAGCGCCTGTTGACGGGCACGCTGCGTGAGGACTCTGAGGACCAAGTGAATCCCATGTACACGGACCAGCTGCTGACGCTGAACAGCCATCTGTGGCAGTGCCTCAACACGCTGAACAAAGTCACGCACGTGCAGATCCGTAGTGTCTGGAGGGAGCTGTGGCAAGAGCTGGATCACTTAAAGGATTCTCAGGACTTTGCGTCAGTTCTAGAGAAGATGGGTGGCAGCTACAAAGGACTGCGCACGTATCAACGGCAGTACCGCAACGCCCTACAGTGCTACCAACTGGATAATCTCTCCACGCGCCTCGACTGCGTGCGCGGACCCTCCTCCGATGAGGAGAAGGAGATCTCCAGTCGATACAGCTACCAGGGTCCCGCTTTGACCAGTGTCCTGCTGTCGCTCATTTGCCAGAAGAACGGCCAGCTGCGATCGGTGCCTATCAGTGATCTGCAAACGTGGCGCTCTTCGCTGCAGCAGACGCGCCAACTGCTCTGGGGGAACGCGCCGCTGCTGGCTCCCCGCTACAGTGGCCGGGCCAACAATTGCCGCCAGACTCTGGAGAGTGGCAGCCAGCTGCTGAAGGAGCTGGACTACGTGACGCAGCTGAGTGCCGGAGCACAAAAATCGGACGCGGGCTTCGAGAACTGCAGAGTGGAGTTGCGCGCGATGCTCGGCCAATTGCAGTCGAGGAGCGATGATGCCAGCTTTCCAGAGGATTCCCTGACAGCCGCCTTCGATGTGGCCTTCACAAATGCTCTTGTGGGAGCTCTCGAACTGTGCCTGCTCACCCACGCCCCGCTGATCGATCCCGTGGAGAAGAATCGCCTGAAGAACCAGTACATCACCGAGGACATTGCCTGCCTGCGGAACCTGACCACTGCCTACGACTTTATGGGCATCATTATGGACTACCGCCACTTTGGGGAGGAGATCCACACGGAGCTGGTGACGCGCCTGCAGGCGGCACGGCAGCGACAGCAGCAGCTCTCCCAGAAGCTTGCCCTGCGACCCGAGCAGTGTCTGTACGCCGGTCTCGTCCAGGATCTGACGCACTTCCTGCAGTCGAACGGCGACTGCCAGACGCTGTACAACATGCTGCGCGTCGTTCGCTCCGATTGGATTGGTTTTACGGAGGCCCAGGCGGCCTCCAGTGGCCAGCAGAAGAGCAGCAGCGAGACGCTCGGCAAGCTGCAGCTGTGGCTGGCCAATGCCCAGAGATTCGTCCATCACACCCTGTCCCGCTACACCGCCTACTACCAGGACTTTGTGGAGCCCATCAAGTGCGCCGTCAATCAGCTGCGGTTCGGCCTGGAGACGCTCAAAGTGATATTCGCGCGTGTCCAGAAGGCGGGCAATGTGGCCCAGGCGGAACAGTTGCAGCAGACCATCGGCGAGATTGTGCAGTTCCCCTCCCAGCAGCCGCTGCGTATACGGAACAGCCACCTCTACGGACTGCTCGCCGAGCTGCCGCACTCCGAGCACGAGTACTTCCGCCTGCTGAAGGCCAAGCTGAGCGAGCTGCGCAACTACATTGCCCTGGCCTCGAGCATCGACGAGGAAAGCTTCGCGGCCTACGACGACGCCTTGAGCATCTGCAACCAGACCTGGCAGCAGGAGGAGCAGCGTCGGTGCCAGCTCAAGGCGGAGGCGGAGAGTCTGTACGTGACCAAGACCCGGGGCGGTGTCGACAGTGAGGAGCTGGTGGAGCTGCAGGAGATCGAGCAGAACTTCCCCACGAATCTGGAGGAGGACTTTGCCGAGTTTCTGGCCCAGCCCACGCTCGAGCAGGTGCTGAAGCTCGACAAGAAGGCCGACAGCAAGGCGAAATTGTCGCAGATTGTGGCCGAGCAGGATTACTCCTTCCTGGCTCGCAATTTCATCGAGGTGATGGCCCGCCACACTCCCGTCTACTACCGGGAGCAGCCAAAGGACATAGCGGCAGCAGCAGCAGAGCTGCATTTCCTGTCGCCCTACCAGGCCCGCTTTCAGGTCTTTGCCCATCTCCATGGCCACTACAGGACTGCACTGGGCGCTGCGCTCGACGAGCGCGCCTGCAATGGCCTGGCCTTTGGGCTGGCCCTGCAGCAGCGCCAGCTGCGTGACATCGATCTGCAGGAGGAGACGGGAGCTCAGAAGCCGTACGACTATTACAAGGACTCGAACATAGCCGAGGTGCAGGGCTGCATGGACGTCCTAGGACGCATCGACAGGCGCGTGGTGGAGCAGCTGGAGCTGTACCCAGAGCACGCGGGACTGGCGGATATCCGCCTGGTGATTGCTCGCATCCGGAAGCTGCCCGCCCACGCCTGTGTGGTGCGCTTCAATACGGGCTTCCAGCTGCTCCGCCAGAAGGTGGCCCTCTGGAACGAGGTGGCGCACCGCAAGAACAACCTCGTCGCGGAGGAGACCGAGGTGGCAGAGTTCGTGCAGCGCTGGACCAAGCTAGAGCTGCAGCACTGGCGCCAGTGTCTCAATCAGACCGCGGAGCAGGTGGAGCTGCAGGCGCATCGCTACTGGTTCTTCATCTACAACCTGCTGCAGCAGTTCATCCAGCAGAAGAAGCTGGACCAGTCCTACACGGACATCAGGTTTGCCGAGCAGCGCTTCGGGCAGGATCAGCTGCTGGATGCCCAGGACTTGGGCGAGGCCAGCCGCGTCGAGCTGCCCCAGATGATACGCATCCTGCGGCAGTTTGTGGAGGCCTCCTCTTACGGTGACTTTCACGTACGCCTGCAGCTGCTGCACGGCTTCGAGATGTATCTGCACAACGTGGAGCGGGCGGGGAAGATTGAGGGGTTGCCGCCACTGATCGCCGCGCTGCACAACCTTCAGCTGTACTTCTCGCAATTTGCGGGAGAGGTGGCGGAGAGCGTGAAGGCACGACGGGCGCCCATCGAGAAGAAACTGCGTGAATTCGTGAAGATCCAGAGCTACAGCAAGGACCTGAGCTACTTCAGCATGCGGAATAATGTGGCCAGCGTTCACCGGAACCTCAACAAGTTCCTCAAGGAGTACAAGCTGGCGCTGCTGGCGAAGATCAGCGAGGTCTTCCAGCCGAAGGACGCTACCGCCAAGGACTACAGTTTCGGCAACGACAAGGCCAAGAATCAGAGACACCTCAACAAGATAAAGTCCCTCCTCGCGGACCAGCCGGCCTGCTTCCTGGCCAGCGAGCAGCTAAGCGACAGCTTCTCCATCCGCTCGGAGCACGTGGCCGACAATGCGCTGTTGCAGCGCCTGGAAAAGCACTTTGCCACCGCCCGCCATGTGGTGGAGGAGACGCTGGCGCATGTGCCCTACGGCGAGCTGATCACAGAGCTGGACGAGTTGCTGTCCGCCCAGCTTGAACGCTGCGAGCATCTACGCGCTCTAAATGTGGACCGCAGTAAAGAGCGGCCCCAGCAGAAGCTGCAGGCCAAGCAGATCCTTCAACAGAAGCGCAAGGCGCTGACGGACCTCTTCAAGACCCTCCATCGGCTGGGTATCAGCTACAAGACGGGCCTCATGGAGCTCTCGCTGCGAACCGAATTCGAGGACTTTAGGCTGCCACCCTACTGCATCCAGGCCATGCTGCCGCGGCTCCATCCCAGCTGGCAGCATCTGAACGAGAACCTAGACCTGTACTTCATGAAGAGCGTATTCAAGCTGAAGCTGCTGCAGAACATCATGCTGACACCGCTCTCGGAGCTGGGGCCACCCAATATCGAGCGTATCAAGGGCTTTGCCGTGGACATGTTCCTGCTGGTGCAGCAGCAGCGCCAACAGCTCTCCGATGGCACACGGCAGCTGCACGAACTGCGCAACGCTCTGGCCAGTCTCCGGCAGGTGGCCGATGCCAGGGAGCGAGCCGAGAGCGATCTCCAGTCGCTGGACTTCTCCCGCAGTGCGGATGTGAGCGCAGAGATGAGACAGAAGCTTTGCCAGATCCACTATGTACTCAGGCAGTGGCAGCTGCTTCTTAGCTGTGCTCCCCCAATTCTCTCATCGGCGGAGGTCAATGAGCATCGGGCCCTGGATCGGGCAGTGCCTCTGGCCCTATCGGAGGTTCTGCAGCTATCCGGCCAGATCCTGGGGAGTAGCCAGAAGCTGCTGCACGAGCTAAATTCCAGTAGCCTCGAGTACGTGTCCACCGACAAAATGGAACACTACCAGAAGGGCTACCGTCAGATTCTCGAGACCATTGAAAAAATCCTCGCACTGCTCCGAACCGAACAGAATGCACTTCTGCCCGTGGCTCAGCCACTGGTAGAGCTGCTGTCGAGACTTAAGGCGGAGACATCTACTGAGCTCTCGCCGGAGGAGCAGGAGCCCATCGATGTGGCCAATGCGGATACGGAATTGGCCAACATTGCCCACTGCGTCCTGCTGTCCCTGCAGAAGATCTATAAGCAGCACGCCCAAGCGCAAGAGAACGGCAAGGAGCAACAGGAAGAGCAGCAATCGGAAGCTCTGCAGGAGCAACATCTGAAGAAGTGTCTGACCAGCGATCTGGCTACGGACTGGCAGCTCCTGAGCCTGCCCCGCGTCCTCGAGAAGCTCTCCAATGTGCTCCTGGTGCTGAAGCACGCCCATCCTAGCGCCGAGAAACTGCTGTGCCTGCGTCGCGCCGTGTCACTGATCCCCATCCTGGACCAGTATCAGCTGCTGGCTGACTACCTGCTGCTGCAGCAGCTGGGCACGCACAAGGTCTCGGCCAAGATGATGTCCGTGATGTTGACCATATTCGTGGAGATCGGCAGCAGGGGATTCTGTGTGCCGAAAGACCTGATGCAGGACGAAGAGGGGCAGTCGCAACAGGACTCGAAGAACGGCGAGGGCTTCGGCCTGGAGGATGGCACAGGGGAAAACGATGCCTCGGACAAGATCGAGTCGGAGGATCAGCTGGACGATGCCAAGCGACCGGAGGATCGCAAGGACGAGGGCGACAAGCAGGAGCCCGACTGCAAGGAGGAGAAGGGCATCGACATGAGCGACAATTTCGATGCCGAAATGCAGGACGTGGAGAAGCCCGAGGAGGACGACAGCGGCGAGTCCGAGGAAGAGGAGGAGCTCAACAAGGAAATGGGCGAGACGGAAGAGGGCGCCGAGAAGCTGGACGAGCAGATTTGGGGCGACGACGAGGAGAAGCCCGAGGAAGAGGAGCCCGAACTGAACGAAGAGGATCAGGGCAAGGGCAGCAAGGACGAGAAGGACACGCACAACGATCTGGATACCAAAAACGAAGCCGCCAAGGAGGATGGCCGGGATGAGCACGAGAAGGACGGCCTGGATGCCACCAACGAGCCCGGTGACAGCGAGGACAAGCGCAAGGAGCAGGCCAAGGACATCGAGGACATGAAGGATCCGGAAATGGACGAGGAGCAAACGAATGCCATGCACAACGAACTGGAGGAGCCCCCAGAGCCAGAGGAAATGGATCTGGGCGACATGAACAACGTCGACGAGGGCCACGACGAGGCGGAGGAGCCAACAGACGAGAATCCCTTCGACATCGATGCCATGAAGGAGAACATGCAACCAGCCGAGGATGCCGACGGCGATGCAGAGGAAGACCCCAAAGAAGAGGACGCCCATCCGGAGAGCGATGACAGCGACTCCGAAGAGGAAACGGAAGCGGGCAAGGATGCTGCCGATGCTGGACAAAATGGTCCAGAAGACGAAGGTGAAGACGCCTCACCGGAGGATGAAAAGCAGGAGCCCGAGACCCAGACACGGGGCGAACTGGAACCTGAAGAGGAGGAAACCCCTGCCGATGCAGAGGATCCAGAGGAGGGTGAAAAGCGCGAAGAGAAGCCGGAGCAACACGCACAGTCGCAGGACAAGTCCAGCAAGGAAGAGAATGTGCAGTCTGTGCCCGAGACCGAGAAGAGCAGCTCCGCGGATCAAGTGCAGCAGCCCCAGGATCAGGATGTTAAGCAGGAGCAAAAGATGGACGAGCAGGAAACGGGCGAGGAGAAGGATGGCGTTGGCCAGGCCGAGAACGATGTAAGTGCGCACTCGGAATATACTTCAGCGTAAATAAACTCCTTCGATTATCAACCTTTGTAACCCTTTGCAGACCAACGATGGCGGCCACCAGGGCGTTGCCGAGACCCAGGAGACTGTGTCCCAGGAGGAGCGCAAGAACGAGAAGCAGACGCAGGAGAAGCGCAAGCAGGGACGCACCAACGAGGAGCGCACTCTGGGCAAGCATCAAAGATTCCCTGATTCGAAATTAAAGTCTAATCTGATTCATTTTTAACAGGAGAAGCGGAGAAGAATAAATTGAAGCAACTGAAGACCATTGATCAGATGAAGGAGTCCAAAGAAACGGAAGAGTCCGAGCAGCTGCAGCCGGACCAAACGGATCCGGCCGAGGCAGAGGAGTACCAGCATGTCAAGGACCCGAAGAACAGTGACAAGACGACCTTGGACAATGCCACCGAGGAGCAGTCGAAGAAGATCCAGCACCAGGAGGAGGATGAGGTGCCCAACGAAGAGACAGAAGCGGAGAATGCCGATGAATTGATGGAAACCGAAGAGCCAGCACCCGACCAGGAGGAAGATGCACAGCTCGAACAGCTAGGAGCGGAGAAGACGGAGCAAAAGTCCGACAAACCCTCCAAAACCGAACAGTCGAAGGATCGCCTGGAGACACCCGAAGGCATGGAGATCGAGGGAGAGGTAGTGCCCACAATGACAGTGCCTCGCAGTGCTGAGACGACAGCGCATAGCAAGTGAGTAGATTCGACACATCTGAATCCCTGAATACCCCTGATGGCAATTTCTGATTGAACAGCATCGAACTGCTGATGGACAAGAGCGCACATGCTGAGGAGCTAAGTACCGGACAGCAGATGGAACTGCGGCAGATGTACCAGCAGCAGTTGACCACATTCCGCGGCGTAAGTTTGAGTATTCCTCTGCGTAATCTCCCTTTTAACCGCGCCCCCCTCTTTATACAGACGCAACCGCAACACGAGGACTACGAGAACTGGCAGAGCATATCCAGTCGCATGACCCAGAATGCTCGCGAGCTCTGCGAGCAGCTGCGCCTCATATTGGAGCCGACGAAGTGCACACGACTGAAGGGCGACTATCGCACCGGTCGTCGTATCAACATGAAGAAGATCATTCCCTACATTGCGTCCCAGTTCCGCAAGGATAAGATCTGGCTGCGACGCACCAAGCCTGCACAGCGGGACTACAAGATCACGATTGCCATCGACGATTCCAAGTCGATGCACCACAATAATTCCAAGACGCTGACCCTGGAGGCCATCTCACTGGTCTCGCAGGCACTGACGCTGCTGGAGAGTGGACGCTTAAGCATTGTCTCGTTCGGCGAGGCACCACAGATCATCCTTAACCATACGGAACAGTTCGATGGCCCGCGATTGGTGAACGCCCTGAACTTTTCCCAGGACAAGACGAAAATTGCCGGACTGTTGGACTTTATGCGCACCGCGAACGCCGAGGAGAGTGGCTTGGGCGGAGACAATGGACTCTTTGAGAATCTGCTGCTCATCCTCAGCGATGGCCGCAACATATTCAGCGAGGGCGCCCAGAAGGTGAAGAGTGCCATCAAACTGGCGCGACTGCAGCGCATCTTCCTGGTGTACATCATCATTGACAATCCTGATAATAAGGTAAAAGGACCAAACAAGGATTTCACTGCACTATGTACTAATCACACACTCCTTCTAGAACTCCATTCTGGACATACAGCATGTGGTCGTGAATGCGGATGGTTCGGTGAACATCAGCTCGTATCTGGACAGTTTCCCGTTCCCCTACTACGTGATTGTCAGGGATCTGAATCAGCTTCCGCTGGTGCTCAGCGAAGCCATGAGGCAGTGGTTCGAGCTGGTGAACAGCGAGTGAAGGGTGGTCTATAGGGTGGAACTATAGATTGGTCTGTACAGAATGCACTTATCATGAAGATATTTATGTTTTCCTTTATTGACACGTTTTTAATAGGTTTAAGTAGCAATGTTACTTCAGTAGATAAGCTTTATGAAAGGCCGGCCAGATTCGCGTAGTTTTATAAGCAAAGATCGCTATCTTATCGTTAATATTATCTTGTAGAGTTTGCAATAAAACACCACTTCGACTTATCTTTGAGTTATCTAAAGTTTCTTTGAGTGTCATACAAGTTCGATGCATTCGATGCATTTTGTTCAAGTAAGACCTTTGACGGAAACAGACTTAGAAAGATGGCCCTCCCCAGACCACCCAAATTTGGCGAACGCCGCATGATGTTACGTAGACAGCTGGTAGGTATACACATATACCAAAAGGATCCCCACATCCTGTTTTAAATAGTCAACAGAAACGCTGCCGGAAGCAAGCGGAGAGTTCAAACCCACGCCCACGATATCAGCTCCCCGGCTCATTTACATATTCAATCATGTGACTTTCAAAAACGATCTTCATGAACCCCGAGTTGGCAGCGAGAAGGATGTACAAGCGCTGCGCAAGACATTCGAGAAACTCCAGTGCCAGATAATAGAAATAAAGGATCCTACATTGGCTGCGGTAAAGGAGAAAATAAGTGAAAGTGAGTAGTGCCGAGAAGCACTCAAATTCCAATATCGTAATAATTAAAAAAAAAATTTTGCAGTCGAACGAAAAAACTTTGAACAGCAGTCTGCATTGATCATTGTCTTACTGAGTCACGGAGGTGAAAACGAAATGATCGTGGCATCAGACAACAAGGAGTACTCACTGCACAAGGACGTTCTCTTGCCATTATTTAAAAACGAGACTCTCAAAGGAAAGCCCAAGATCCTCATTGCGCAGGCATGCAAGGGCGAATTGGAAGCGGATGCAACTCTAATGAAACATAGTCCCAACGAGTACGTCAAGTGCTTTAGTAGCACCGAGGGCTTTAAGAGCTATCGCAGGAGGTCCAAAGGGTCCCTATACATCCAAACTCTGTGCAAGTGCATGGATGAGCTTGCGACTGAGAAGGACTTTTTATCCATCATGGACGAAGTGAACTTGAAGGTCGACAAAGACTCCAGTGCAGAGGGGTGAGCAGAGACTCTAAGAGGGATCTTCTTTTTTAACAATATACAATTTCTTATTGTTTAAATCTTCTAGATACCGGCAGTTACCTTGTTATACCAAAGCGATAAGTAAAAAGTATTACTTTAGGTAGGCGCCTTCAGTCTGGATACCCATAAAGAAATTGCGGATCGTTATAATGAGACAATCACTGGGAATTTTAATTACTTAGCTTCGATTTAAAGATCAACATTAAGAGATTATACATCAATCGTTACAGTATCGTTGGTCACGTTTTTGTAATGGGAGAAGACGACGAGCCAAAAGTATATTCCAACAACTGGAAAACAGGTAGTATGTGAGCAGGAGCAGGTGCTCGAGTATAAAGGAAACTCACATGTATAAGTTATAATGATAGGCACCATAAACTCCCCCTTGGGTAACCAATCAAAGCAAATGTAGATGACATAGGCGATCAAGATGACATAGTTGGTCAGGCTGGTAATGAGGAAGAAGATCAGCAGAACGGATGATTTCTGGAGGCTGTGGGGAAAGAGGTAATACTAATGATGTTATGCTAGAGCTGAACCTACGAGCAGAGCCCCGCCTATCAGGAAGACACAGCCAATGCAGTGACAAATAGCCACCGCCTGCTCAATCCTATCGATGAATTGATCTGCAAAGATTAGGGATAGGTATTACAGGGGTTGATTGACTGTGACATTAAACTTACATTTTGCGCCAATGGTGGCGATGGTTAAGTTAATAACAAAGTCTAAACAGGCGATGATTATGCACGCCTTGCGTAGTGCAATGCAGTAGCAACACCATTTTAAGCGTATCATGGAGATTGTTTTGCTATCGGTTGAGAAACAGACTATATTTTCTAACAGACATTATTTTTCTGACTGATAAGGTAAGGACGGGTATGATTGACAGGTGAATCACGTGCTAGAAATAGTAACTTCCGTCTACAGTTTATGTAGGGTTGTGCATTGTACCACTAACCATACAGTATATATGTAGATGTGCCAGTTCATACAACGAAAGTGTCACACACTGACTTGCGCTATCAATACCCCAGAGTGACGTCATCATGAGAGAGAGAGCACAGAGAGAACATCTTTGCATGTGTTAGTACACACGCAACATATATGTTTCGACAAAAATATGTGATTGTATGGTTAGTGATTGTACATTGTACATTGTAGCACATAGAATCTATGGTACAGAAGAAATGAAAATGAATTAACAGACAAAAAAACACATTCTACATTGAAAGAAATATATATCGATAATATTTTCAATTTTGAATGCGCCTAAATTAACCTTTACAAAGAGAATACGTTAAAATTTGATATTGATGAGATAAGTGCTTGATCAAACCTCTCTATATAAAGAGGGTCCCGCCCAGGGCCGCATAGAAGGAGTAGGCTACAAGCCAGCAGTACAAAGAGATACCTGTTTAGGGAAAAACGATTAATTGAGCCAGAGCCAGGTCCAGAGCCATGGAATACTTACAGAACAGTAAGAAATACGTTATCAATACAAAGTACCAAACGGCAAGAATTACATCGGCTACGAACAGGGGGATCAGGTATAGGATCATTGCTAAGGTCATCAATATGTATGGGATCATGAATTTGGTGCTAAGCTAGAGAATGGAACCGATTCAGTCAGGCCATCTATCTGTTTCCTATGTAAGGATCTAACATACCTTAATGGAGCCGAAGACCATGCCCGCGCAACTAACCAAATGTACTATGAATAAGAAAATAGTCAGCTTGTGGCACAGATCGGGAGTCCCTAGAGAAATGGTAATGGCAGAGTCAAGTTTACTTATCCTCTGATACTGTCCTGAGTAACTCACCCGTTCCGGCCATTATCATTATGAAGAAGCCTCCTAACACGTCAGCAATAGCATGGACTAGGCCTGATATGATCGCACCCAGACGCAAATCCACGAAGCAGCAACAATTCTGTAGATAGATCATTCTGCAGGCGGCTTTTTAGTAGTGTATACTGAGAAAATCCTTAACTTTGATTTGTTGAGTTGAGTTCTGAAGTTTTGCGAGTAATGTGTACTTAATGTGTGACAGTAATGATAGAGCATGTTATATCGAAAGAAGTTTTATTTGATGAGAGAACATGATTCAGAAGTAACAAAAGTTTATTTATCTTAAATTAGCGGTACTAGTGAGTAGTCTCTGCAGCTGGTTCGAGAGGAGGGGAGGAAGGGACATATTTCAACGTAGACCTCCAGCAATGACGATTGCAATGACCGTCCCTGGCCTACCAGCAGTAGCTGTACGAGTATGTTCGGATTTTCGGTTACGTGTTATACAATAAATTACAAGTAAACAACGCAATCGGCAATTAATGCGTATACTTTTGGCAAATAGTATCGAAAAGAGGCCGGGAAGTCCAAGAGAGTCGACTCGGAGAGCGTGGAGTCTCCAAACAAAGCCGCAGAACGTGATTGCCGGGCCTCTCCGTCGGTCTGGAGTACTCCCTGTGTTTGCCTTTGCAATTTCGTTTTCAGTATCCAAATATACAAAATGGGCACAATGCGCTCCGATGGCTTCGATGCGAATCATCGTCTCTCCTGCCCCTGCCCCGCTCATCGTCTTCTCATTTGTATGCATCGTGCGGCGCTACAAGTGCGGATTCAGCTCGGACGCGTAACGGCGATTGGGAAGCCATCGAAAATATTATGCAAAGAGACCCAAGGGGCTTATGAAAACGTTGTCCGCCATCTGGGGGAAGCTCCACTCATATATAATGCCCGATTGACCTGCCACAATAGAGTCATTCGTGAACAAACTATCGACGAGAGATCAGCATGAAGCCCCAGATTGTCCTACTCTTCCTGGCCGCCAGCCTGGCTCTGGCTCTTGCCCGTCCGGAGCCGCCAAGGCCCCGCTACGGAGCTCCGCCTCCACCTGCCCCACAACAGGAATACGGTCCACCACCACCGGCCCAACCTTTGCCTGTCTACGGTCCACCAGCAGCCTTCTACGGTCCACCCGCTGCCCCCGCAGCCGAGGCCATTGTCACCAAGAACGTGTACGTCCATGTGCCGCCAGAGGAGCCGGAATTCTATCCAGCCGCTGCCCCCATCCAGACGGCGGTGCCCAAGAAGCACTACAAGATCATCTTCATCAAGGCCCCTAACCCACCCACGCCAGTCCGCCAAGTGCTGCCCCCACCAGTCCAGGACGAGCACAAGACCCTCGTGTACGTGCTGGTGAAGAAGCCCGAGGAGCAGCTGCCCGTCATCCTGCCCTCGCCGGCCCCCACCGAGCCCAGCAAGCCCGAGGTCTACTTCATCAAATATAAGCAGCAGCAGAAGCCCGCTCCCCAATACGGTCCTCCCGCTGCGCCCGCCGAGGAATATGGCGCCCCACCCGCTCCCCGTGGCCTGGAGCAGTTCTAGTCATAAGTTGCAAAGTCCAGTCCAAAAATGTAAATATATAATTTATGATTTGCAATCGAATGTTGCCATTAAATACGGTTTAAAAGATAAAGAGCAGAAAATGGAGTTGGGATAGGTCTGGTCTGGTAACTCGGGCATTAATATTCTGGATGGGATCTGATCAGTTAAAATGGATTTCGAATGCTGTCACCATGCCATAATTATTTTATTTTTAGCGAAATGAACTCATTGCATTCTATATGAGTGGGGCCATCAAAGATTCCTTTTCTGGGATAAGGAGAATTAAAAAAAAAATAAGAGAGCGTTTCTTTTTTAGTTTAATAAAAAGTAACAGAGCAATAGGCCCTATGTTTTTCTCAATACATCATAGAACGAGTAGACCACCAGCCAGAAGTATAAGCCTAAAACTGAAATGAAAGGAAGCTAAGAAATCCTTTATCGCCTTCATCTTACCCGCTTGGAAGACATCGAAATATAAATACTCATAGACGATGTCATCAGTGTATAGATAGTAGTAGATAAACTCGCCGATCAAAGCGGCCAGCCGTATAACGCATATCCAGAGATAGGGCAGTAGAAATATACGTAGTTGCTGAAAGAAAGAATTTTTACTTAATAATTTTCAATAAATTAATGACCCACCATCACGGCCCCAAGCAGAAGAAAGACGCAGCTTATGACATAGACGCCACTCAGAATGAGAGTGGCATAGCCGAGTAGGGTATCATCTGGAAGGTAAAACACGTACACTATGGTATATAAGAAGATAAACCTTTTCAGATTTACACTCCACAAAAAAGCGATCTATTCCCCGTATGAGCACTTCAACGATGGCTATCAAGATGCAGCCGCACTTGAGGTCCATGCAACAGCAACAATTATCCGCATAGATCATTTTCGTATAGCTTGGAATTGAGTTTGTTGCCCAGGCCTACCATAATCGTGCTCTAGCTGGGTAATTACCTATTTTTTCCAGGTAATTTTTATCACGTCTCTTGTACTTACAACACTTGTGGTGTGAATAACAAATGAAGCCCAATTAGGGTCATTGCCAGGTCAGGGAATGTGTCAAACTGAAAGGCTTTTCCATTTTGATTTTGTGTTTATTTGTTAGTTCCGTTTATGGATAAATGTCTCACAACAACTATATTACAACTAGGTTAATGCAACGCGATGTAGTGATAGATTATAGATTATAGACCCTCTCCGTACTCGTATTACCTGTTCATAGCCTCTCTATGCACTTACTTAACACTCCACCGAAACAAGTGGAAACAGTTCTGATATGGGGTATATGCGTACCTAGTTCTATATGTAGTTTTCCAATATTGATTTATTTGGGCACGGAAATACGTGGTAGTCCATAGGTTTATGTTGCTTAATCGCTTCTTTTATATCATTAAGTTATCATTATATACGGGTAGTGTTTTCATGTCTTTTTTAACTCAGTTCTTTTTGCGCAACGTTTTGGTGCTCAGTAGGTTGGTTTGCTTGAATCTCTTCTCAAGTCTCGTCTCATCTGCGGCAAGATATTGATACAAACGATCTGGTTCGTGCTCAACTGAAATATAACAAGCTATGGGGATACATAGATCCCTTTATAGATAAATATATGTGTAGAGTAGTGAGTGCGAGATGTAGAGTGGAAAGGGAGTTGATCGATGGCTTGAGGATACAGAAGTGGGCTAATACAATTATTAATTGGTAATGGCTAGAATCGGTGAGGCATTCGCAACTTTGAAACTCAGGAACTCAACTATGATTATCCTTTTGGTTATCTCTCTTTTCGTTTTGGCTACTAAAACACGATTAACTTATGGGGCGACAGCCAACTAATTAGTAACCGGTAACACAATTCGTAACTCCAATCCCTAGGCATCCTCGCAGTCATCCTCGCAGTCCTCCTCGCCCTGCACGAAAAGGCGATGGTTGCGCGCCTCCAGAATAGACCAAACGATGAGCGGTGTGCAGCCGAGCACCATGCAGGAGCCCATGCAGTAGAAGCAGATTTCATAGTCCCCCGATAGGTCTCGCAGGAGACCAGCCAGCGGTGGCACCGAGATGGCACCAATGCTCTGGAACATACGCACCAGCCCGTAGCTGGAGCTGATCCGGTCCGTGCCGAAGACGTCGGCCAGGAGAACGGGCATCAGGACGTACCAGCTGCCCAGGCAGAGGCCGTAGACGGCGGCGGAGAGACCCACCAGAATCAGTGTCTTGGCAAATGGAATGGTGAGGACCGCCAGGCCGGCGCCCAAAATGCTAAAAGATGAATTAAAGCCAAGATTTAGTGAAGCGCAGATATTGATGAGAGAACGGCAAATACCACAGGGTGTAGGTCTTCTTGCGATCGAACAGCTGCAGATCCGATAGCCAGCCCAGGCCCAGGCGCCCACAAAGATCCAGGACAGCGCTGATGGCCACCAAATAGCCCGCCTCGCTTTTGTTGTAGCCTATGGAAGAGGAGAGTCATCAATGCTGTTAGGGTATTAGGTGGAAGTGGAGCAGTTCTGGGGCACACACCTATGGAGATGACATGGGCAGGCAGATAGTACAGCATGTAGGGGCAGCCCACGGACATCAGGGTGACGGAGAGGGTCATCAGGATGAATCGAGGTTCCTGCAGCAGACTGATGTCCAGATACATCTCGATACGCTCGCAGCAGGTGCGCGGCAGCTGCTCCTCATCATCATCATCGTCGTCCTCGTCGTCTGCCGCACCTTCGGCATTGATGCTCTCCACCAGCTGGGAGTTGAGGATGCCACCGCTGTCCGACAACTGCTGCTGCTTCAGCTCGCTGAGGTTGCTCACCGGCGTGGGAATCTCCATGCTCTTGCTGAGCCCGCGACTGACCACGCTGGGTGGCGACAGTGGCCTCTCCAGGTGGGCCTGGATCTTCGAGATGACCTCGTCGTTGGCGAACACATTGCGTCGCCGACGACTGCCGCGATTCGAGTCCGTACCGGAGTGCTTGCGGTAGACCCAGGTGGAGTCGGTGCTCAGGTCCTCGACGGAGTGCAGCAGACCGGAGCTGCGCACCTTCTTCATGGGCTTGATGAAGGTGGTCTCGCCAATGATGTCCTTCACCTCGTCGTCGCTCTCCTGCGCCGACTTGTCGTCTTGTCGTGCTGGCGAATGCAACAGTAGTGAGGGCTGCTGCCCAGAGCTCCTATTGCACTCACCTGCTGCTGGCTGCTTGCTGGTGTAGTAGTTCAGATGGTTCTTGGACTCTTCGAGGAACAGGTGCTCGATGAACTTGTCGCTCAGCTCGTTGTCACCCACCACCTCGCAGGTGTCCAGGTATGTGGAGGTGGTCAGAATACCCGTCGTGCTCGGGTTAATGTCCTCGTTCAGCGGCTTCTCAGTGGCCTCCGGCGCCTGGGCCTGCCCCAGGTCCGTGTACGCGCTTATCGGACGATAGAGCATCGCCGACACACAGACGTGCAACATGCAGCCCCCCAGGATGAGGAGGGTGGCATGGAATCCGCATTTCTCCACCAGATGCTTGATCAGTACCGGTAGAATGAAGCTGCCCGCGGCGGTGCCCGAGACACAGATGCCGTTGGCCAGGGCGCGGTGCGTGTCAAAGTACTGGGACACAATGACGATGCCTGGTGTGGTAGAGAGACCTCCGCCAATGCCTGTAGTGAGGGAAGAGATTAGGAAACTGCAAGGAGGCCACAAGGAGGTTTCTCACCCCAGTTTTCAAAAACTCACCCGTCAGTATGCCGAAGGTGAAGAGCAGGTGCACCAGGCTGGTGGCGAAGTAGCTGAGCATCATGCCCATGGCACAGAAGATGCCCCCCACAAAGACGACGGCCCGGCACGAGAACCGCTGGCACAGGGCGCTCGAAAGGGGTGCGAGGACCAGGCACAGAGCCGAAAGAATTGCCGGTATCCAGGATGCAACGGTGGCCGTCGAGCTGGGAAATGTCTCCATTATCTCCACGTAGAGCACTCCGTAGGATTTGACCAGCCCGGCCACCCAGAACTGCACGGAGAAGGCCCCGAAGACGATGAACCAGCCATAGCCGCCGTCGGGAGGCTCCAGGTTGCCCCCACCGCTGTCCGTTGTCGTCGTGGAGGAGTCGCGATCCTTGGCCAGTGGCTTGCTGCGTCGCTGGACGATCCGATCCCGCTCCTTGGCTTTCCGGATGCATTTGCTCTTTGCCGTCTGCGATCCATTTCCGTTTCCGATTCCGTTTCCGTACTGCTGCGTCTTTCGACTGCTGCGCAGCTCGTGCGATTTGGCTATCAACGGCCTCGCCGTGATACTGGAGACAGTCAACAGGTTCTCGTTGTCGTCCTCCTCCAGCTCGGAGATCTGGTGCTCCAGCAAGCTGGCGTGCAGGGTGCGTGGGCAGCAGGGGGCGTCCAGGGTGAGTGTGGCGGGTCGCCGGGCGGGCGACGGCGACATCGACATCGAGGGCATGCACAGGGACTCCATCTGCTTGACATCCAGCTCGGCAAGCGGCACCACCACGGTGGGAACTGTGGGGAGTGGTGCGGGTGGCGCTGACACGATCGAGAAGAGGGATCCGCACTCGATGCCAACGCCGCCCTCTCCGCCACCCGATCCCAGTGCCACGCCGGAGCCGGCCGCTGGCTTCGTGTTGAGAATGAACCCTCCCGACTCGTACTGGACTCCACCAGCTGGGTCCGGTTCACTCGCGCAGTAAATCGATCCCCTGGAACCCTAGAGGAAAAGGAAAGGAGCCGAGAGTAGAATAGGTAAGATATAAAAATGTGCAATTTCTACCAGAAATGGAGCTTACATTTCTACATTATAGATCACGGGCCCGCGGAACTCATACGAACAGAGTTGGGAAATCCCCCCATCTTCTTCTTACTTTTCGGCAATATTATAAACCCTTCTTCAAGGCTACAAAGAGTTGATTAAATGGCCATAAATCTAAAAGTTGTTGACAAATTGACTGCAGGCGGGGCAAGGAAGAGTCTCATTTAGTCCAATTTGCGTGGTGAAGCGAAATGCCACGAAAGCACGCGATCTCCGGACGAGGTCCTAGACCACAAGCCAGACGACATCGCTGCAGCGCCCTAATATATGCAATGGGTTTGCTTTGCTTTAATTGAGTTAACTTTCACCCTTCGCAGCGCACCGCACTGTTCCCGGTTGGTGATTCACTCATCCTGCATTGGATATTGTAATTACCCGTGGACTGGGAAGATTTACCTGCTTTTTCGTGTACTTTGTGCTTGTTAAATCGATGCAACAACCAGCCCGAGTTGGGTGCAAGTGCATGCTGTGTTGGCATGACGTCTGGGAACTTTCCATTTGTCTGTGGGGGGCACCCGCTCCTTGCCAATAAACTGCCAGTTTGTTCGACTCTTCAGGGTCAAGTGCAAGGCGAGGGTGGTCGACAGCTAGAAACCGAAGGCATCGATGGTGCCACGCGATGGTACACATACGTACCATGCCTCTGTGATAAGATCTGAACGTATCTTATCTAACCTTCAAAATTTTCAGAGCACGCGAGAAAGCTTACGGCATCCCCAATTTGTCAATCTATGAATAGTGTACACGCATCATTCTCCCGCTCATAAATCGAACTGGAGAACTAGGCAAAGACGTATTAAGTATACGACAGGTAAGCCGATGCGAGTGGGAGGGCCTTTATTAAAACAAGGAGTGTGTGGGCCTTGGCAGGTGAGGTGTCAGTTTCCCTGCCATGGCAGGTGTCGATTACTCGAAACGTGCCGCTAATGAACTACGTGCCACATCGATGGCGGAAAATAACCATGTAGAATGGTTGCGTAAATAATGGGCATACAACAGTAAGCGCTGAATGCAACAACGTCAACTGACTAGCAGCACTAATAAGGAGGAGTCAGTATGACTCACACACAGCATCCCAGCGAGCCAGGAACCACCCCCAGCCCAGTGACCTTGTCGAATGTCAGATCCTAGGCTTCCATTGTGCTCCCGCTGTCAGCTGTAATCCGGCCTAAATTGTCAGGACAGTGGAGGCTTACACCCCCATTTGTTTTCAATTTCGCAACATTTCAAGGCCTTCGTGGCCCAGCCTCAGTGAAAAGAAAAACTTTCCCTCTGCCAGGGCTAGTTGCTTATGTGGCACAGATGCGGTTGCACGATAAGCGGTCAAGGCAGTGGGTGGCTTACGCACACAACTTGTTGATGGGTGAAATGACAGCAGCAGCAGGCAACAGAAGCGCAGTTCCTAGCGTTCTAATTGGGTACTTTTCTCCCACTCTTGTTACCTGGAAAGTGCTTGCAGTGGCACTTCAATGTCCATCCAATCTATAGCGATATTCTTGGGCTCCACCTGAAACTATATACCTCGCTGGAGGCTTGGCAGGACTCTTTTGCAATCATTGAGATGGATCACTTGTGAGCCTGCTGACCTGCTGATGATGGCCAGCATGTGGCCATATGTAATGTTGACCCATTCTCTGGTTGGGTTACAATGTTTACCTACGACACGGGCTTCGGCGCATGCTCACCAAAGCAGCCAAGTCACCCTCCACTGCCACTGCCACTGCTGCTGACACCGCCACCGCCGCTACCAGCTACCTCAATAGCTTTGAGCTTGGCCCACTCCACAGATGGGAGGCAGCTGTAGCTGCTCCACTCACCTGCAAATTCCAGTCACGCTGTAGGGATGACATTGGCGTCCTTTACTGAACCTGAATCGCCTCTGATGTTTCTCTTGTTGCTCGCGTTGTTGTTGGTGTTGCTTGGGGCGTTGTTGTTGTACACCCAAATGCATTGGGTTGTCTCTGCTGTGGGACCCACCGAGTGCACAAATACCGAGCGGAGCGCGGGCCTTCCCCGGTTGGCCCAGTTTCCTCTGAATCTCCCGTCTGCTGCACCGTCTGTCCACCTCCGTTCGTGTCGTCGTGGTCCTCGTCTCGTTTGGCACAGAATCGTGTTTGTGGGATCTTCTGGTAATGCTGTTGGAAAGCCTGTCCTATCACTGATGCTGGGAAATGAGATGCTGGTGGCTTCCAGGAAACTTCTATGGCGTCATCTTTCAATTGTTGCTTCGTGGTGTTTGCACTGTTTTGTGGTCGGAGCAGCTGTTTCCGGGGTTTCCTTGTCTCTGTCTCTGACTCTTCCGTTTCCGCTCACCAGCACAAGCGCACACTCTCCGTGTGTAATTTTATGTGGGCGCGGGTGTGTGTGTGTGTGTGTTTGACAAAATGACAAATGCAGTTTTTGGAACAAATCGATATACGTGCGAAATTTCACTTGATTTCACTTAATAGTAACTTTCCGATTTACGCAATATAAAAATTCGACTGGTAGAATACTGAGCGCTGGCTTTCGTTGATATTTGTATCGTTCGCTTATTAAATTAGTTTTCGACACACCAAGAGTCCTTTGAAAATTATCACTCAGAGACGTCTGTTCCTTTCTGTTCTTTTCCCTCGAAAGTTCTGCTGCTCTTTGAAGCTTGCGATGTGATGTCCTTTGTCCACATCCTTTAGACTGCTTTTGAGGTGAGTTTCCGAGGAGAGAGAGAGAGAGTGATAGTAAAAGAAGAAGAAAGAGAGAAAAATCCATTTTATTCGTTTTGTTTTGCTAGCCATATTTTGCCGCCGCCGCCGCTTGTTGCCTATGCTGGCAGTCGGAGGAATAGTTCCTGGTTGAGCGGCTGATGAGTATACAGTCATCACTCGCTAACATTTCCTTCGGTGCCACCGCCCAGAGTACTTTGTAGTTTATTTTAAGGATGCATGTTTATTGAAAAATATTCAGACGACTTAGCGCTCTGTACTGATAGATCACAGTTCCAAGGAATATAAAATTGATTAGCACTGACAGTAGTAGGGCCAACATAATAACTGGGACTATCCAGTCAAGAACCATTGTATACGCGGCGATTCCCATCAGGATGAGCATTACCCAGGGCACAAACAAGTACCGACGATTCTGCGGAATAAAATGGGAATTTTTGAACAAAGTGCGGTTTGTGTGTATCATTAATGTAATCTTACGTTCAGAGCGCCAACAACGAGCAGCAGTGAAGACAAGGAATATGTAATTGAGCTACATGTCCAGAAGATCTTTACGCTTTGCTTGTGGGAACCTTTCGCGGTGAGGAACAAGCATGCGGCCCATATACCAATCACTGACGAGAAGCCTCCAATGAAAACCGTCACTACTCTGACAGTATAATATTTTCTCCAAAATGCACGATGTACAATATCCAGTTCTGACATCCTTGAATTTATCGTTTTGAGTTATTTAACAATGTGTTTGAAAAGCCAATACAAGTTTCAGTTAAGTGGATTTGAATATTCGCGGCAACAGTGCTACCCATCATAAGATTGAGTTTTTAATACTTTTGGTATATTTTGGTATTATTTGGTTGACAACAATGATTTCCGGCAACACTAATTTTCATACCCTAGGGAAAAGGATATTATAGAATTGAGAAAATGTTTGTCATCCCAGGCTCCGTAGGTATGAGGATCGAGATAAATATATACAAGATGTCTAAAACATATCAATTTGAGAAAAGTTCTTTTTAAATTACGTTTTATCTTCATATGAAATTACCGAAATAGGGTATACAAAGGCCTATACACGCATCAAGTATTCAAATTCCAGCAACATTGCGAGTGTTTTTTTTGTTGAACTATTTTGTTTAAGCCTTGTTTTTGCCAAAACCCACTAAAAGCAAGGACCAAAAACTGAGAAATTTTGTAGAAAATTTATTTATCAATGGCTTAAAATTATGTGGGCATGGCTAAATATTTTATATAGCTAGTAACATTCCACGGAAGATCAAAAACGAGGAATATGTAAAATAGAACTTCAATTCGATATCGATTGATTGAGTTTGTCGATAAGTCGATCACACGGCATGTAAATAAAAACAGAGCAAAATATTAAACAAATTTACACTTGCAGCTCCTATTCCTCCGGCTGCCAGCTCTGTCTTCAATGAACCTCTAGGGCCCGGCCCGCACAAAACGACATCAAAATGGATCCTGTGGTGTTCTTCGTAGTGGTGACGTCCCTCTACGGCGTCCTATATTTTTTCGATCGCTTTTTCAAAGTAAGTCCCCAAGTCAAAGGTTAAACTCTGTACCAGAATGTGCCCTATCTTTGACAGAGCTGCATGCACTACCCATACGATGCCTTTCTGAAGAACACCGGACTGTCTGTGAACTTTATGAGCCTGCACTGGCACACGAACGCTTTCAATCGGGCGCTGCTGCGCTGGGGATCCGCCGGCAACAGCTGCACCCGCAACTTCATGGTCACCAGCTTCAATGTGGGCGTGCTGTTGACCTTCTCACTGCTGCCCATCGGCATCATCCTGCTCATTATCACGATATTCAGTGGCGGCGAGGCAGACTCATCAGCCCCGTATGCCTCGGCAATGCCAGTACAGCTGGAGATTCTGCTGCCTGGCGTCAACCTGCCGCTGGAGGAGATCGGCTACTACATTACGACTCTTGTGCTTTGCCTGGTGGTCCACGAAATGGGTCACGCCATGGCGGCTGTGCTGGAGGATGTCCCTGTCACTGGCTTCGGAATTAAGGTAAGCCGGCAAAGCCGCAAATGAGTATCAGAAATTACTCTCGAACATCCCAAACCGTTTTTAGTTCTTTTTCTGCCTGCCGATGGCCTACACAGAGCTCTCGAACGACCACCTGAACAGCCTGCGCTGGTTCAAGAAGTTGCGCGTCTTGTGCGCGGGCATTTGGCACAACTTTCTGTTTGCCGGCATCTGCTACCTGCTCATCTCGACGATAGGAATCACCATGTCCCCCTTCTTCGTGTACAACGAACATGTGATAGTCACGGAGCTGACTCGGAAGTCGGCGCTGCGAGGAGAGCGCGGACTAAAAGTGGACAATCTCATCACCCAGGTGAACGGATGTCCAATAAGCAGCGTGGAAAGCTGGCACTCCTGTTTGTACAGTTCCATGAAGAAGAGGGCAGGCTATTGCGTTAGCGCAGACTTTATCCAGCTAAACGACGAAAGCAGCGCCATTTCTCACCACAGCGTCGATGGACAATTGCAATGCTGCGACGAGCTGAATCCCAACGTCAGCTGCTTCGAGGTGGTGGAGGATGTGAACGGCGATGTACCTGTGGAGCTGCCCCAGCATGTTTGCCTCAACGTGCGTCGCACACTGGAGGAAGTCACCGAGCACTGCACATCGGGCCTTTGCTCGGAGGGATTCTGTCTGCGTCCGTTGATGCGGAACATAACAGCCATAATGACGTTCAAGCGTCTGAATTTAAATGGTGAAAAGCTGCCGCCGGTCATCTATGTGGGTCATCCGTGGGATGTGTCACGCACCGTTGAGGTTTCAGCCTTCGTGCCGCGCTACAGGTTCCTGAGTGCCGCCTGGCCGGACGCCTGGTTCCTGCTGCTTAAGTACAACGTGGTCTTCAGCATTGGCCTGGCCTTAGTCAACGCCATTCCGTGCTTTGGATTCGATGGGGCTCACATCACCAGCACCGTGATACACAGCTTTCTGGTGGGAAAAGTGGACCAGTATGCCAAGAGGGATCTCATATCGGTGATAATCACTAGCGTGGGCTCCTTGCTTTTTGGCCTGGCCCTGCTCAAGGTCGCCTGGCTCAGCTTTCTCAGGCCCCTTATGTAGAATCTGGAAACTGGAGTTCAACTCCACTTCAAGACGCTAGACTGCTATTTTCACTTTCATACACAGCGAATTGTAGCACCTCAAAGATGATAGCTTTTGTCATAGTCGTTAGTTTTACCTCGTATTTATTTTCGTATTGTTGTCGAGCTCAAAAATAAAGTCAACAGGCATTTTCCTCACTTTCCCTCCTCGCTCACTCCGCTCAGCTGCAGGCTGGTCTTCAGCTCAGTCAGGCTCCTTCGCCCGTGCTGCATCAGCATCTTGATGGCCACCTCGTCGCTCTGGGAACGGTTCGTCTGGAAGTCGTGCCGTGCCCAGGCCCGCAGTTCCGCCTGGCTGTGTTTGTCCGGCACTTGGCGAATGGTGCGAAAAATTTCCCGGTATAGCTTCAAGACTTCTTGCCGCAGCATAAACTGTGTGGTGGAGGAACGCATGGCATGTAATACCTTCACCCAGATGATTTAACCGCTTACCTGCTTTAAAGTGAGGGCTACTTTTGGTACCTTTGTCATCATAGCATTTCCTTGGCTTCCTTTGGCTTGTAGTTCACACAATTGTCCTCTTTTCTTAGAGTTTTCTCTGCATTTTCCAATCAATTGCAAAATCAAAACATTAACAGATGGCTCCACCAGCTGTTTACTTTGTTAGAGATGATAGCGATGGTTTCGATCATTCGACAATCGATTATTATTGTTTGATAACTTGATTCAAACTGAAAAATCATTTAAATTTTAGTGCTATCATTCAAATAAATATAAATTAATTAATGCCGCATTGCAAAAACTATATAATTGAAATATGAATAAAAAAAAAGATGTTTCCCGAATTGACCCCGACGTGATTTGAACACGCAACCTTCTGATCTGGAGTCAGACGCGCTACCGTTGCGCCACGGAGTCACATGAAATGATCCTGTCCCAATAGACGAGTTGAACCAACAATTCTCTATTATTCCTAATCTATTTATAGACAAATACATTCAGAATTATTCAATAGGGAAATTTTAGATTAAAAGATGATAAAAATCTCTTATCTGTAGAAGGGCATTGAAAATACTTTAAATTAAACACTTTGGGCCACGAGGCAAAATGCAATAAATTGGTAAAGGTAGCCAAAAGCTTGCCACAATTAATGTTTAAATTGCAATTTTCATCAACTGTCGCTAATGACTAAGTCAAAGGTATTTCAAACGTTCATATGTTTAGTTCGACCACGGGCCTCCGGAGAGGGGCACGCACGTAGGAAGCACAATCTAACAATAAATCTATCTGGCTCTTGTTCAAATTAATTTAAATTCATTGCATTAAATGCTACATTTATCTATATGATTGCATTGTTTCTTGAGTGACACGGCAGCTGCTTTTGGTTCCCACTGCTGTGTCGTTGATTATGATGTTCTACTTAAGCGATTCAATTGTCTCTTAAGGGACTGGCACCGAGACCGACCGGTACTGGTACTGGTACTATCGAAAGTGGTGCTTGGTGCTTGGTATTGCCTGATGGTAAGTTTTCGCCTATAGCCAACTGTTTTGTGCCCGTGCCATGGTCATACCCATACGCGTATTAATCGTTGTTCGCAGATGGGCTAAGACTGCTTCAGGGCTCTGCTTCAGGGCTCTGCTTCAGCTTATGATTCAGTGGGACCCTATAGAAGATGAATCCAGGACCAAAAAGTGCCTCTTTTATGTTATATGATATATGTACATATTTCTATATGTATGACCTTTTTGGATGTCAGAACTATTTTCTGTCCACATTACTTGCATTTTCCCCCAAGATTAATTTCCCACTGAAATCTCTCTGATCTCTCTGCTGGCCATGTCAGCGGACATCACGAGTATTTTGTGCAAAATTAAAACAGAAATTGGACATAACATACCCGTGCATTTCCGAGGCAGAACAAAACGAAGGCAGGTGAAATGATGCAATTTATTTTTAACTGTAAAGCACAGAATAATTATGCAAAGACACAAGAGCCACAAGAGCCACGAGAGCCACGAGAGAGGCGGCAAACATCTCCTTAGTCATCACAGAGACAGAGCGGGGCGGGTGGGGGCCGCAGCCCAGCCATACGTCATCAGCCAACAGACCCACAGCTGCGCATACGCAGACACCCAACAACAGCAGCGCCGACGAAGCAGCAGCAGCAGCAGCAGCACCAGCAGCAGCAGCAACAGCAGCAGAGACAGTAAAAATCCGCATGCCGATGGCTTTGCGGCGTCATATGTTCCTGAAGCGCGGAGGTTGTCGGTTGTTCATGCGGTTGTCGGAGCGCGCACGAAACGGTTTTTGAGAAGCTTCTGAATCGGAAACGGTTTAATTTGAAACATCGCCAAGGCGTGTGTGTGCTGCATATGTGTGGAAAGTGAAAACGAAAACGAAAATGAGCATGGTGCATGAGCTTCCTTGACGTTAGCGCTCGTTTGCTCGTTGTAACAGCGGAAAATCCAAAGAAAACGCACACTCGAATCACAGTGAAAAGAATCGAAGGCGAGAGCGAGAGTACGACACAGAGGAAAGGCCAATTGTGAGTGGGTGAGGAACGGGTGAGGAGCGGAACATACCAAAAATATAATGTTGAAAGTATCAGGC
Organism: Drosophila pseudoobscura; assembly: GCF_009870125.1. Taxonomy (NCBI): domain Eukaryota; kingdom Metazoa; phylum Arthropoda; class Insecta; order Diptera; family Drosophilidae; genus Drosophila; species Drosophila pseudoobscura. Next base: position 20,709,620 of record NC_046680.1, on the reverse strand, counting down.
TATTTTTGGAATATACTCGTATATTTGTGTTTCCCACACGCTGCTGCTGCATTGGATTGGAAAATTTTTGCCCCAAGTAAAGCAACAATAAAACGCGAAAACCTTAAGAATTATACATATTATAAAATGATAATGATTTGGAAACCATTGTGCACATTGAGTTGCATTTCGTTTTCGGTTTGAGTTGGATATTGAAATGTTTTCGAAAAGTTCTCAAAAGCAAAACAAAGCGAAAATAAAATGAAATGAAATGAAACCAAGAAGCAGCACAAGGCGAATCGCGATGCAAAGTGAAATGTTTTCAATGGGGCAAGGCAATCAGGAATGACGAAGATCGGGCAGATATATTGCGAGCGAGATATGGAATAAAGAACAAACACATTAACCTTTAACAATGGAACAGTTCCCAACTGGATATTGGATATGATTTGTGGAATAATTCTTGAATACCACTCCTGAGGGTGTACCTACTATGTACATATATAGATCTGATATTTATATATGGTCAAAACAGTGTCCATTTCCGGGAAATACCAATCTTTCAACTTTCAAAGAAAGACATATGCACACTGCGCATTCAGACAGGACTCCAATTACTTTCCCTTTAGTTGGCGAACAAATTCGTCTTTTTCCGTCTGATTTCTTCTGAACTCTACAGTACAGATACGTCGTCGATGATTTGTTGTTGCTGTGCTTTTCGCTTGGATTTGAATATAAAGTTGAATTTGTAGTCTTGTGTGTGTTATGCGATAGGATAGGTGGTAGCGTTTCGTCGAGGTATTAAATTACAAGACACCAAAGTGCGCGCCAAGCGAACATGCTCACAAACACAAAGCCAGCACAACACTCAACCACACAGATACACAAACTAATACACACACACACACACATATGTACATACATAAATGTAGATGGGGAGATACAAAGATACTCGTAGAATACGGTGCGGTGTATAAATATATCGTGCATGCGTATCGTATCCAATGGATGCGAAACAATATGCAAAGCAGAGACCCCAAGAAAGAACCGAAAAAGTACGAGTAGCTGAAACTGTGAGACGCTGCGACTCTGTAATTAATTATGTTGAATGGGGGATGGGATGGGATGGGATGGAATGGTATAGGATGGAGCACACGAGTACGAGTACGCGTACGAGTATCCCCCATATCCAGTGATTGATGTACTCGAAAGTTCAGTTGTTTACAGTGGCAAGATCAATGACTTGGCCAGCTATAAATACGTGCTTCTTGCTTGCAATAGAAGCACCCTCAGTAGATATCACGCGGATCCACTTTGACCCTTGTCTTCTTCAGTCTTGTGTTCCAGCCACGCCCCGTCCACCTCCAGGCCAAGCCGAAATGTCCGCCAAAACGTCCCCGTCTAGCTCCCGGGATGCCAGCGTGGGTGTCGCCGCGAACGTGGCCGGACCCGTGCAAATCAAAAAGGAACTCCCCAGCGATGAGATCAAGGTGAGTGCAGGTCGAAGATGACCACAAATTATACGCCAGTGTGTATTGCATTTTCTTGAATTGGTTTCGAATTGGTCGGCAGAAAAGGTGAATAGCACCCACACGCAGAAAACGAGTAATTCTCATTATTATGAGATTATCCCATTTCCCCATTGTTCGGTAATTGGACTTAATCAAAGACTTACAGTTTCCCTTTTGCTGAAATCCTCACATTTCGTTTCCTTGATAGTTTTTTTGTTCTAAAGATACCAAAGATTAATTGAAGCGTTTAAAATATGCTATTCACATTGCACATCATTAGAATTCGAGCATTTCCAAGTAAATACTGAAAAACAAGAATCAGAGTCAAACCATCGGAATCGTATCAGTTTTCAATTTGCAATTTCAATTATTCTGTGGAAAAGGATGATGATGGTGGCTTATGTTGGAGAGCATTTAGAAAAGTGCAACAAAAAGGCCAGTCCACTGATGGGAGTGCTGGGAGTGCTGGGTCCGGCATTTGTAATTGGAGTTCGCATCGAAGTTGCAGCCAGCGATTACGATTACGAGATTTCGCCAACAATGTTCGTCCATGGATGTAAACTGAGCGCGATGGGTCGGAAACCCTATATTGATGAATTTTTATAATCATTTTAACGAGTGAGTGCGCCAGTGAATGACTGAGCGGCGGAGTTGCGCTGAGTCCGAATCCGAATCCGATTCCGAAACCGAGTCCAAGTGGGTTGCATATTTACGCAGAAAGGCACACCGCCCCCCACTTCCACCGCCACCGCCGCCTCTTCCCATGCTGTGCTTATCCGCCAAATGAGCAAAATTAATTTAATGCCACAGACGGGGAGCCATCTACCCGCAGAGACGGCCACGGGTACGGAGAGCAACGACAATAACAACAGCTACAGCCAACAGCAACAAAAACTCTCCCACAGCAACATTTTTGCAGCACGTGAAATGTGATCGGTGAATCGAAATTATGGCCGCCGGTCTGCAGTTGCGCGCAATGATACTTATTATAAAGCATAATGAAAACAAAAACAAAATAAAAAAAAAATACAACAAATTTTTATAATGAATGAGCTGCTTGAGAACCCAATATGCGCTGAGCTGAGCGTGCCCACGGTCGGGTGGGTGGATGGATGTATGGATACTCCGCTTAAATGTTTGTTAAAGTGGGCCTTTATTACCTGGAAACGATTTGTTATCGTGCGATTACACTGAGGAGTTGTGGGAGTAGGTCTGGGCTAGTTTGAACTAGGTCAGAATCCAATCAGAAATGTTCACCTGGACTTCGAATGGTTCTTTCAGCCAATTCAATTGGTGCTTACTAATAATGAAACTCTCAGCTGTATTGATTTGTATTTGTTTTACCTTGGGAACCCCTTCGAGATCGATATCAATTAAAAATATTGAAATTGATCCCTTCACCATGCTCACCTGCTCTGAAATAGTGTCAGTTTCTTGTATAATTACAAGCTGCATTTGCTGAAAAGGCACCGAAAGGCACCGAAAAGTTGTGGTATGTACATACATACAATGTATAATGGATCCAGGGGACGCCGAAAACACACACAATACAATTAAGCAGCGGCGAGAGGAGCAGGAACGCGCCTCATGGGTGCAATTCGATAGGACTGTGTAAGACGATATCCTTCAAGGTTTCCGCTTTAGGGCGCTGTCGTCTCGCGAAGCTGAGGCTGGGCGTTATGAAAGAGGGATATGGGGTACACAGGACATAAAGGGAAAGAGGTAGGAGTGAGTGATGTGATTGATAAATGGAAACAATGTGTGTTGCCTTAGGAGGTGTTCATTCATAGAGAAGGAAGAAGGAAGGAATACACTCGATAGATTGCCTATAATTAGGATATCCACCTAGGGGGATAACATGTTTGGGCCAGAAATCAATGGCAATCATAAGTTTAGCATTATTCTGTCTGTCTAATGGGGTAAATTTAAACCACATCTAAAGTACGACTATTTTAGTTATTCCCAGCCGCAGGGGCATCAGTCGATTGAGCACCTGCACATCCAGTAGTTAAGTGCTGCTGGGATCGTATAGCCCCAAGGCAGGACGCAGGGCATTCAGGATTGGGTTACCCACACACACACACACACACACACAGTAGGAGGGGGTTGGGCGCAATGACATCGTGGGCCCGGCAGTGCCAGTCAGCCACTCAGAGCCTTCCCCGGCGTGTGGGGGCGAGGTAAGGTGGAGCAGCAGCGCAGCTCGAATGACGCCGCAGCAGCAGAACTTTAATAACAACGCCGAAGATTGAATTACAAACAAAATAGAATATGATAAATTCTACACAAAACACCAGGAACCAGAGCTCAAAGCTGGGGCTGGGGCTGGGGCTGGAGAGGAGAGAGAGCGACGACGATACGTAGTACATAGTTGCCCCGGACACAAAGAGCGGCCGTAACATGAGGCACCCTGTGTGCCTGCCTGTTGAAGCACCCACAAGCAGCATATGACGTGGCTGCCAGTAGCAAGAGGCAAGTGACAGGCAAGTGGCAGGCGACGTGCAGCAGCAGCAGCAGCAGCAGCAGCAGCAGCAGCAGCAGCAGCAGCAGTGGAGGCTCAAATTAATAGAGCGCTAAATTAATTCGAGCCACCGATGGGAAAACAAAGGATCCAAGGGAACACGACTCTAGGCAGCAGCAGCAGCGGTCCTGCACCTGTGGATGGACTCCACTTCCATTGATTCTATTGAGAGTAGTCTGTATGAGTGGCAGGGAGCATCGAGGAGATAGGGATTCCAGATAAATACCATCTTAATGATTTAGTGAGCATATAATATTAGTTTCGATATAAATAAATCTTTCTGCCATATACCCCCTCTGGCGTATATCACAACATATATAATATACTGGGTGTGCGCACATCAAAATAAAATAAAATATCAAGTTGCAAGAGAGCAACAACAGCAACAACAACAACGAAAAGAAAAGCAATACCATAAAAAAGAGAAGAGAAACTGAAAACTGGCGCAGAAGCAACAACAACGGCAGCAGCAGCCAAAGGCCAAGTATGTCATGTAAGAATTCGAAAGAAGGACGCGCGTCATTCAATCCTGAGGTATCGATATTCGATTACAACCAACTAAAAACCGACTGACTTTGTGCTCGACTCCAACACACACCACACACACACACACATAGAGATGTCTGAGAAAACTAGCGTAATTCTAGAATTTGTTGCCATTGGGTGTTGTTTTCCCTATAGCATACATTGTACTCGTATACTCGTATTTTTGGGGTGGTATGGCAATGGCTATGGCGGTGTCGGTGTCGACGCGATTGCGATTGGGTTCGGTCCGGACACCGGCTCTGGGTGCTCTGTTGCAGTTTGGTTTAGTTCGCTTTAGTTTTAGCTCTCGTCTCAGCTCAGTTTACTGGGTTCAGGGTAAGTTATTATAAGCGTATTGGGTTGCTCTCCCTCTCCCTCGCCATCGCCCATCGTCCCCACTGTGTCCCTCCCACTCTGTGTGTCTTCTCTCTCAGTTGTAGTCGTTAGCCATTGCCAGCCTCGTTGTCGTTGTCGTTGTCGTTGTCGTGTACTTTACATTATTCTATTAGGTTTCCTTGCCAGTAACCGTAGACGTGTATTAATGTGGCCGACTCACATAGCCCGGGGCCTCCCGTGCTGTAATGCAGTGGGGATAAGCAGCCCACTCGGATTACTTTAGATAGGGTTTGGGCCGTATCTAGGTCAGAAAAATGAAGGAGGTTTTCTTACAGAAGTATCCTAGGGACCGATCGATACGAGATTGTTCCCGTTGAGGCATTCCTTTGGCCAGATTTTTGAGTGTTTCGCTCAGTGTACCAGTACTACTTATTGCCAGACAGAAACTGAGCACTCGGTCCGCAGTTCCCGGTTCTCGGTTCTCGGTTCTCGGTCTCATACTCGTCAAGTCGGTTCATTACGATTCATAATAAAAATGAAAATCTGATATGTTTTTGTAAGTTGAGATTTTGCAAAAACGAAAAAAAGCTGAACAAACTTGAGCCGCGCCAAGCGAGAGCCCTAGCCAAAAGCAGACAGAGAACGGAGAACAGTCAGTCGGAGCAGAACGTGTACGGTACGGAACGGTTCAAGTATTGGAATTGGCAAATGTATCCCCACAAGATATTCCAGAAATACATAATTACGAAAGAAACAAAAAAAAAAAAAAAAAAAAAAAACAGTGAAATGAAATGAAATGAAATGAAAGGAAAACCGACTCCGCCGAGATCTTGTTGCACAACAGATGTGGATGTCTGAAACTGGAATTGTAAATGTATGTATGGAATGGTATGGTATATACTCGAACACTCGAATATACCACAGAGAGCAGGCAGAATCAGATCCAAACTCCAGCAGCAGCAGCAATAACAACAGCAACAACGGCAACAACAACAACAACAAACGGCATACAATTTCAGCTTTTAATTAATTGATTTTTATTCGCATTTCGGTTTAGAATTTCAGTCGACTGCAATGAGCTGGAGCTGAAGCTGGAGCTGGTGCTGTGGCTGGTGCTGTGGCTGAAGTTCCCAGCATTGGATGTTGTTGGGGGCTGTGTCTGTCTGCTTCTCCACCTCGAATACCAGCCCGTTCATCCGTCCGTGAGTCTGTCTGTCTGTTGAGCAACTGTCAGGCAGCCGGAGCAGGAAAACTGAACGAACGCACAAATCAGAAATTAAAAACCGAACATAAATTAACAGACAAATGATACTAAAAGCCGAGACAGAGCGCGGTTCCGAGAGCGAGATGAAGTTGGAGATGGAGATGGAGACGGAGACGGAGATGGCGCATGGGATAATGAGGGAGAGCGAGCGGGCGAACGGAAAGGTAAGGACAATCCTCCAACGCTGCGCTCCTCCGATTACCGCACAGTTGGTACTCCGAACTGCGAAAAACTGAACTTGAGACAAGCGTGCGTCGCTCTCTGTCTTCTGCCTTGTGCCTTCTGCCCCCTGCTCTCTGGTCACGGATCTACACGATTCCCCATTCCCCCCGGGGACGAGGTCGCACCTGAGGCATGTAATCGATACGGCCAGGCAGTCGAGTCGTCGTCCCAGAGATTTTTATCGTGCGAATTGTTAATACTCTTTTCACGGCATCGGACAAAGCCTGAATGCGTCTGTCACTGATACTCGACCATGCCTTTAGTTGCTGCGGATTTCAGGGAGCGGGGTGCGGAGTGCGGGTGCAGTGCGAGTCAGAGGGGGGTTGGTAGTTATTAGACGACTTGCATTTGTCAGCAAGTTGGCAGCACCGCTTAATTTGCACGCCGTATCGGGTGTCCCATCGGACAGCTATTCCGGGGAGTGGGGCTATCACTGGTCTATTGGCTCGTGGGATGGTATGGGATTGTAGGGAATGGTGACTCATCTGGTTGCACTGTCCACCTCCGCCTCCGCCTCGACCTCCGCCAATTGGGGAATCATCTTTCAGTGTTCTCAAATTTGTAGTCATTTTCCTTGAATACCACCGAGGCTTGTGTCGACATGGCGTATGAACAATGTGGAATTCCTGAGAAGCACCAAAGGGCAGTGTCTCAGGCGATTGGCAGGCGAATTATTAAGATTTTCTGAAATTTAAGTTCCCTTTGTACAGATGTACAGTTTGTATACCTCACTGCCACTCCTCTGGCCACAGACAGCAATGGCTAAAACTTTAAATACGAGAATTTCAATGTAACCCGATCCCGAGGTTGTGCAGCTCTCGCAGCCTTGTGCGAAATGTTTCGTGTTCAGCTTCCAAGAATACATACATACGTACATATATGTACATGTAGGTGCATATCGTGCATATGCATGTACAAAACTCGCAAAAGTGGACACAGAAATATCTCCTTGGGTTGTTTCAATTTCAAATGAGTATGCCCTAAAGAGACAACTTCAAAGGCAGGTCCAGACTAAGACAGTCTTTCCCTTAAATTTTAAAGAAGAGGCAACACAGAGACAGCTAGCTATCCATGTCGTAGCAGCATCCGTGCCAACACCCTTGTTGCAAATGCCACCCACCACGCCCCCGCCCCAAAAACCAACATCCAGCCCGCTGGCCGTAATGAATTCCTTCGTTCCTCGTACGGCTATTGATATCCTTGCCGGAGAGTAAGTAGGAGGTGGGAGTGAATGCATATGGGCGTGTGGGTGTTTGGCGTGTGGGCGTGTGCTTCTGGGATACGTAAACACTATCGATTACCCGGTCACTGCAGTGCTGGGCCCATGCGTGCATTAATTGGACTCTAAAAGTTTAAAGGTCACCACGATTGGAGGTTTAGAGTATACCTTTCAGAAACGACCCCGATTGAAGCAATTAAACAATGATAAGACTCTTCATTCAGCATTCGGTAACTCGACTTTCCTTTCCTTGTTTCTTTTCCCTTGCTTTGAACCAGTCCTTTTTCGCGACTCAGTGAAGACACCTGCCACCACACAATGATTGGGGTATTGGATTGCGCCAGTTACAGCTGCATGCCGCTTATCGAGAGGTTTTGGTCAGGCCACAGTCAGAGGGAGCATCGAATGGCTCTTGGGGAGCTGGGGAGCACGAAACTGTGGCATCAATTTCTAGAAACTCATCGTTCTGCCTCTGTCTTGTTCCAGGAGTTCGCTCACAGCACCATGAATGAGCTGCTCGGATGGTATGGCTTCGATGGCGTCGACGTGGATCGCCTGGATCTCACCGCCAAGACATCGCGTCTGCTTCAGAGTGCCGCCGCTGCGGCTGCGGTGGCCAGCCAACAGCACCACCTGCACCATCAGGACCAGGAGCACCAGCACCAGATGCTGGAGAGGAGGAGGACTGGTTTCCTTCGGAGCAGTCGCAGCTCCCTTGCTGCCGCGTATCATAGTAACAACAATAACAACACGAAAAACAATACCAGTAGCAATGGAAATGGGAATGCCAGTGCCGGTGCCGGTGGGAGTGGGTGTGGGCGCAAGGGCGGCGTTCAATATTGCAACAGAACGACGACGACTCCCTCGGATCATGATACGCGCAGCTCGCGGGAGGATGACTCCAAAAGTCCGAACTCAATCGGCAAGCCGGTCACGACAGTGGGGATGCTGACCACAGAGGAGAAAATAGGTGAGTACCGCCTAGCACAGAGGGCTTGCCAACAGTCAAGTAATTCGAGATCCCAGCTGCCAAATTCGAGTACGAGTGCGGGCGAAGCTCTGAGTGCCAGGCTGCAGTGTGGCCAAAATTAGAGTATGTTCGAGTGGCCACCCCCCCCCCCCCCCCCCCCACTCATCTCCCTTCAGCTTCTAGTTGTTGTTGAGGATATTACAATTATGGTTTGCGAGGGTTTTCAAAGCCGACGAGGGTGCTAAATCTTTCCATGTCTATTGCTTTTTGGAATTTGATAAGTCGGACTTTTCATCTCTGCCACACCGTCGGCCCCACGCTCCACCCATTCCCGTTATGAGCATTTCGGAGAGCAGGCAGCTTGAAAACTTTTGATAAATTCCCAACAAAATTTTGGGGGCTGCGCTGGCGGTGATGCGGCTGCCTGCATTATCGAATAACAGATTCATTAAGCTCCAAATATGGCTTGCACAATTTCGGAAAGCAAAGTCTTTCCCCACCGATGCTAGGAGCTGGGTGCGGAACAGCTGAATTCTAAATGTATTCTGAAGGATGCCATGGAAAATAGGAGCAGTGGGTGTACCTTTCAGGAGCCTTTGGCATTTGCGGAGCATCTCTACCTTTTGCTAATGTTGAATCTTACGCTTATCTCCGTTGCAGACTTCAACAACTGTTGCTGGTGCCATCGACCGATTGCCGAGAACGCGCCAGACTATCTGACCAGCAGCGATGGACCTCGCTATTGCTCGGAGTCCTGCTTCACACAGAGCCGGAGGGCGTGCTTTAAGAAGGCCAAGACCTGTGACTGGTGCAAGCACGTCCGCCATGCAGTCAGCTATGTGGACTTCCAGGATGGGGCCTCGCAGCTGCAGTTCTGCTCGGAGAAGTGCCTCAACCAGTACAAGATGCAGATCTTCTGCAACGAGACCCAGGCCCACCTGGACATGAATCCACACCTGCGGGACCAGGGCTTGGAGGCGGGCAGCGAAGCGGGTCTCATCACGCCCGATCTCTGGCTGCGCAACTGTCGCAGTCGCTCGGCCTCGCCAGCCTCCACGGTATCGGTGTCGCCAGGGCCTCCAGCCGAGAGGTCGGCGGGGGCCACCGCCAAGCGAATCTCGCCTAGCGTTACGCCGCCCAGCAATCCGAGCAAACCCTTGATCTCAGTGGCGCCCGTGTCCAAGCTGCTGGCCCAAAAGAGTCCCGCGCCAGCTGCTGCAGTCCCTCCACCGCCGCCACCACCCCAGCAGCGGCACCACAACTCCTTGGGATCGGGTCCTGGACTAAAGCCTGGTCGCCGCAAGCGTCCGCAACGGGGTCCATCGTCCTCCTCCGGTTCGGAGACGGTGGCCAGCATGCTCCAAAAGCAGCATCATCAACAGCAGCAGCAGCAGCACCAACCGACGCTCAGCGCAGACTTTTCCGGATCCAGTGTGCCGCTGCCGCCATTATCCCCCATGCCAGAGCCGGCCCATCCCCACCCACAACAGCAGCAGCCTCCCACAGTGGTGCCACCCCAGGTCCTGGGCAGGGGCCCAACTGCCATACCTTCCAGCTACTTTGCCCCACCGCCCAATGGGCATCCGATGGGACTTCCATTTGGAAGGCATCCCGCGCAGCCGCCACATCACTTCCTGCCGCCCCCGCACGGCATGATGCCTCGGGGATTTCCTCCGCCCTTTGGGCTACCGATGCCGACACAGGTGCCAGAGCATCTTGGTGCTTTCGCGGCAATGATGGGTGCGGTTCCGCCCGTAACCGTGATGGTGCCATATCCAATAATCATACCGCTGCCCATACCCATACCCGTGCCCCTGCCCGTCATGGACTTCTACAAGGCGCATCTGACACCCGAGCAGCGGAAGCAGCTCGACGAGGAGCGTGCCACGACGAGTCGCAGGGAGGACCAGCCACAGCCACTGGACTGCAGCAAAGCCAGGAGTGATAAGGATCTGGATCAGGATGGGCAACCAGAGGAGGAGCCGAAACCTCCACCAGAGCTCAAGGAGGAGCAGGGGGAGGAGGACGAGAAGGAGAAAGACGAAGATGTCGATATTGATGATGACTGTAATGATAATGATGACGATGAGGATAAGAAATCCATACCAAAGACAACCTCTGCCGGGAACGCTTCTCCAGCTTCAGCTTCTGCTTCGCCGTCGCCTTCGTCATCATCGCCAGCCACTGATGCGACCGCGCTTGAGACACACTGCATTGTCCGAGATGAAACCCATTCGGAGGCCGACCAGGACAACCAGAAACTGCCCAAGCTAAAAATCACGCGACTGCAAACCAAACGGACCCTTATCCAAACCAAAGAGCCAACCGCGTCCACATCGTCTCCAGCTCCACCGTCATTTCCAGCGACACCTTCGGGCAGCAACGTTTCGTCCGAATGCAGTCGACCGCTGCGCAAGCGCAAGCGGATCATTGACTGCGACTTCCAGAAGATGGCACTGCGGGAGCTGGAGCCGGGCGATGGCGGCCACAACCAGGACAGCAGTCCCACCAAGGACGAGGACGGAGAGTGCAATATAACCAATAGCAACAACCATGGCAATGCTAAAGCTAAAAAGTAAATGTATTAGACTTAATAGTAGACTTTACAAAATATTAGTACGTATTTATCCATGAATGGCGTGTGTATGTGTGTAAACTGGACTTGAATATATGTATGCGAAAGCGCAATATAGAGAGCGGAAGGCGGAAGGCACAAAGTGCTCGAAGAGTCAGAATGAAATTGAAATAAATACAAAATTTAAATTATTAATTTGCAATGTGTATAATTGTGTGTGTTTCCACCTAGTCTACGCATAAAAGGATAACGTTATCAGTCCCTGAGCAGCTTACAGGGTGCTCTGCTGCATGCTAAACAAATACAACTCAAACTGAAGGTAGCACTTGTGACTACTCTGGTAGCACCTTTTAATTGTACAGATCCCAGAGCGAGATCTGGCCGTCCATGCCCGCTGCCGCCATGATGGGAGCCCGCCACATAGCCACCGGCTGCTGGGAGTAGGCCAGGTCCATGACACCGCCCTGCTTGTGCTGGGTGAGCACGGCCAGAGGTCGGAGACTCTTCCACGAGAAGATCCGAATGCGACCATCCCAGCCACCGCTGGCAAAGACCTTCTGGTCGGCGCGAATGCGAACACAGTTGACGCCCGGATTCTTGATGCACAGCTCCGAGCCGCGCTGCAGCTGCATGGATGGCCGCTGGTAGCTAAAGGTGGTCAGCTTGTCCGCTGTAAGTGAAGCGGAGAACTAGATTTAAAAGTCGCTAGTGAACCTCCGGCATACACTTACAGGCACCGCCAACGATGCCTCTATTCGTTATGGGGTCATAGTCCACTGCCATGGCATCAGTCGCCAGCTCGACGACATCCACCATAACACCAGAGCTGATGTCCCACGTCAGAAAGTGCCCAGACTCGTAGCCGGCCAGCAGGAACAGTGAGGAGGCGCAGTCGAAGGGCTTGAAGCAGGTGACGCTGCCCAGCTTGGGCAGCTGCGGATCGTCAGGCACAAGCATTTGGGTGGGGGCAGCCGAGTCCGTCACATGCAGCACTCCAATGGACGACTCCTCGCAGGGATAGAACAGAAGCTGCTCGTTGGTGTTGCTCGTATTCATATAAAGGGCTGAACGGCAGTACCCCAGATGATTTCCCAGAATACTGTGCTCCTTCACATAGCTGCTGTTGCCTATGGAGAACATCGTGACGGTTCCACCCTTCTCCTGGGTCACCAGTCGGTCGGACGTGTGATGCAGGCTTGTGATGGGCTCGCTGCCCACTTCAAAGTGCAGAGCCGAGCGATTTGTCTGCAGCAGAAACGTGCTTGAATTGATTTGGCAATTTGTTTTTGTTTTGCACGGAACCTACCTGTAGATCCCACAGGAAAACGCTGCCCTTGATGGTGCCCGCCAGGAGACGCTCGTTTTCCTGGAAGCAAACCGAATTCACGGCGCCCATGTCCGGGGAACGCAGGCTGAACACAGGATCTGGTGGTAGCACAGCCATAATCAAATCGTTTAACAAATTAAATTTGTAAGTGCGTGGTTTACAGTGTTTTGTTTTTATCAATATTTACAATTTACACGACCCGAACTACACGGCAACTACACACTTGCTACACATTTGCTACATGATAAGGAAAAAGATGGTATGGACGAGAGGCAGAACGGCCCAGAAAATCCAACGCATGCAGGGTAAAATCCACCCCTTTTTTCTAATATACCTTGTCTTCAAAGTATATTGTCCTTACATGTCGAGGTGAGGTTCGTGCGCACCTTGCAATTTTACAAAATTTATTCAAAAAATCCCCTAACTTCAGTATTTTTAACTGAACTTTTATGATCTGCTGAGTTTATTGATAAAAAAAAACCGAACTCAAAAAGCAATTTCATTGAATTTAACATTTTGTGGTTCTTTTAATTCAATCGAATCAACTGAAATGTTAACGATTTATTTATATCGATAGCAGTGTGCGACGCAAATGCAATAGAGGGCGCTGTGGTTGGCGCGCATCACAGCAAATTCAAATGGTGTGTTTTTTGAACAGTTGGTTGTCTGCAAATTAGAGCCCATCGGAAATGTTATCCAGTTGACGTTCACTGGAGCCTCTCAAAAAGAAAATAGGCTTAAATCTTAACAGCGAAAAATCATTAAGCCTCTAAATGCGCGGACTATTAAAAACATATCGTGCACCAAAGGCTTACCGGCTTTATTGGACTTTGTCAGCAGCGCAGTGCTTGTGTCGGTGCCTTCAACGTTAAGGCACAATCATAAAAGACTCGCTTGTCAGTTGTACTTGGGCCAGTGGTCAGATTGCGACCAACGAAAACGGGCCAAAAACCTTCCAGAATGTGAGTCTGGTGGCTTGGGGTGTATCTGTGTGTGTCTGCCGCAACAAAGATCGCAAAATAAACATGATATAAGCTCGTTAATCAATGCTAAGTTGACAGTTTTAAGTGGTTTTAGGGAAATAACATCACCAACGGCAAATAACTTGAGACTCCTGTAGTGCCGCAGGCTCCATATGATTTACTGGCCCCGTAGCTGTGCGGATGCGGTCCCAAAAAAATGCGCTATATTTTAATTGAGTGCAAGAATTTATTTGACATATGTAAATATATAGCAGATATTTCGCTGGTTGGTTCTGCAAAAATTGAGTATTTTTAAAGATTTCAGACCCACCCACCTGTATGACCTCTGCCTGCATATCTCTTTTCGGATGCGATGCCCTTTACTGACAACTGCCACCGCTTGACTTGTTTACTAGACACCCAGACGAAATTGTAATTTGATTTGAGAGCAACAATTTAACACGTTTCCTGCATGCCCTGCCCCCAGTCTGGAAACAGTTTAAAATGCGGCTACAAGTTCATTTAACGGCAGAGCAAATCATAAAAAAGGGTTCAAGCCTGTATGGCCATTCCAGCTCATTTGCTTTCGTTTCAGTTTTTTGTGTCTCCTCCAGGATGATGGGACGGGGAGGCAGGAGAACGACAAGTCCATAAATCTTTTTGCCACAGAGCCAGGCACCAGGCCCCGAATGGAGCCGAAGATGAGGACCCTGCTGGAAGTGAGGCGTTTAAACTATTTATGCATGTTGGGTAATCCATTTGAAATGGGTCAACGACTACAACAACTATAACAACGCTACGGCAACGGCAACGGCAACATCGACAAGAACAAGAACAAGAACAACGAGCACATAAAACTCCTTAAACGTTTCCAATAACCCAACCCAACCCAGTTCGGAGTTGAAAACATATTGGCTTGTTACCTTAATGAAGTCATAAATTTTCGCTATCGCATTCGGGGCATCTCCTCAGAGAGTAGAGGCCCAGAGCCCCAGAGTCGCAGTCCCATTTGGAGTCCCAGTTCAAGCCCGAAGCTACAGGTTTCTAAGGAATTTCATTTCCATTTTAGGATAGAAGACCAACTGTTTTGGCACACATACGGCCCGTTCTGGCCAATGCTCGATAGTTAATCAGGCTTAGTTTGATATATGCTGACAGAGTCGCTCTCTGGTGTAGGCCGCCACTCAGGCCCAGGCTCAGGCTCAGCGTACGGCACGGCCCAGGAAAGGACACAGGGACACTGTCTCGCGATCATCGTCGTCTGTAGGGAGGACAACCCGCTGGGCACGTATTCCGCGTATTTGCGAGGCAGGCTATGGAAATGAAGTTATCACGCGACAAACAATGTCGAGACACCCTCTTCCGCCCCGTCCCTCTACACCTCTCCCCCGGACAGCTGCCGGTCCGGACCGGGCATCCGTGTGCTACCAATAACTTTATATGGTTGTCATTATTAGTCTGAAATTAAATGGCTCTGGCCACAGAGGACGACACAGAGGACTGCCCGACTTATTTATGTGCTACCTTAATGGAGCTTCATCTACTTGTATATGAGACGGCGATCTGCTCTACGCACTGACTCCATCCCATCCCATCCTCATCTCGCATCTCACATCTCCTGCCCCCATCCTCTTGTGTTGAGTTCTTATTTCGCATTACTTTGCAATGCCCATGAATCACTTTATTGGGAAGACGGTAGGATATGCTTCTAGGTGTTGGTATTTTGATTCGCCAGTTACGATCCCCACTGGAGAACGCATTGGGTACGAGGAATTGATCAGGAAGAGTGAAGAGGGGATCGTTGAAAGAGTAATGCCCAGAGAAATGAAGTGAGTTTCAGTGGAAACTTGAGAATTGGTGAGATAGCTCCTGAATACTAGAACACGTTTAAAAACATATTAGTTGAACACAATGTCCTTCTATCTACATAGGCCCACAAATTGGCTCTAAGCAGGTGCTTTGGCCCTTTCGTTCTATAGAAAGTGTTTGCCAGTGGCTGATGCAATGCAAATCCGTCCAAATCCCGACCCGAGCCGACAGATTCCCCCGAAAAGAAACAGTTGGAAACTCCGAGCGGGCCTCCATCAATTAAAATATCGACGTCTATCAGCATTATTATAAATCAAACGATAACATAAAACTGACACTAAAGGCGTTTCGCCCATTTTTCATGCAGGCCGGGCCGGACTGCGGCGACGACGAGATTAAGGCCTCGGATATGGCATCGGTATAGGCATCGGCATAGGCATCGGCATAGGCATCGGAGATGGTGGCCAAACCTAACTGGAGTCACATTTTTGGGGCATTTGTGCTTGGATCTGAACTTCGTTTCGTATTTATGCAAATTATTCGTTACAGACGGGAAAAACTGGTCCGGTCCGCAAAGTGCTCTCCGTAATTGATCAATTTCCGCTGAACAGGCAGACCGGATCGATCCGATGCGGTTCGATTCGATTGGATCGTTGGGAGATCGCTGAGAGGCTGGCAGACCCGCAGCTTCCATCGGAACGGATAATGTGATCTTCCACTGATTTATGGAGTCAGTCGGGGGCTTGGCTAATGAAATGGCACTTTAGATAAAATATTTTGTGGCCGTTTTGTCTTTGGCCCAATGGTCAGCCACCCACCATGACCATCTAAGGGCCAACGAGTTATGACACCTGGGGAAGGTGGTCACCCACATATCGGCGCTAACATTGGACATTCCACTTGATTGCCTCTCTGGCTCTGGCTTTGGCTCTACCTCAACTTCTCCCTCTCGATGGCCCCCTCCTGCGGCAATCAGACGCACTCAGCAAAAGTGCCAATCAAGCCCAGGACACAGGACACAGGACACAACAAAGGGATGCGTTCGCCTGGCCATAATCCTGGGTGTGAACGTCAATGGAGGGACCCTGCGGATGGACACGATGGCTGTAGCCTGAAATCGAAACCTTGTCTCTGGGGTGTCAATAACATTGTCCGAGTGACTGCCTCTGGGCATGATTGTTGGTGTCGCTGTCGCCGTTGCTGTTGCTGTTGCTGCCTCCCATTGATGATGTGAATGCGTTTTCAGCTCCATTGAACTGGCAGATGCGGCACAGTGGAAGACCGGACACTGAAATGCTTTCACTTGGGCTCCAACCTGGAAAGCGTTTAGTGTGCTCCACTGTACGCATGAAATTCCAATTTAATTGCGTGAATTAAAGTTGTAAATCATTATGCTAAGTGCCCTTTAATGTCTGAAAATGCAGCTCATTTGCAAGTGCAAGTCCCAGGCAGCACCAGCAGCAACAGCAACAGGAACAGCATCAGCCAGAACATCAAGCTGGGCCCCGAGGCCATGCAATCATCTCTGATGGGAGCTCAGAAGGAGCCAATGGACACGGACGGCCGGGGCACAAATTGCTGCTGGGCTGCCTGTTGGCTGGTGGCTTCCACTCCCAGAGGGAGTACTTGCCGCGGAGGAGCTGCCCAGGATTGAACTACTTTCAATTATCAATTATTAAGTTAATATCTTCTTCAGGCCGCAATTTGATTGCATTGAGGTGTCACTAGCCACTTACTGCCTGCCGTCATCATGGAATAGAGTTAATGTTTTCATTTGTCTGGGGTGTGGACTGGATGGATGGTGGATGGATGAGCAGTCAGCCCCTCCAACACGCTGTCTCTTTGATTTGTGTATGCAAATGTGGGAAACCATATTCGATTCGATTTCCATTCGAATTCCGTTTCGATTTCTGATCGTAATGAACGGCGCTCGTAAGCGATTCCGTTTAATTAAAGCGCCGCTTAACCGACATCGAATGGGGAAATCAATTTATAGTATGCCTGCAACCAAATTGTGCTGCCAAAAGCCCGTCATCAGCAGCACGGGGTGGGGCGAGGCCATCGTCAGCATCGCATACGAGTATCTGTAATTACGAACAGGGGACCGGGGCTGGGGGCCGGGGCTGGGGCTGGAGCTGGGCAGGCATCTGATAAACACCTTAAATATGAGCCTGTTAATTACTGTAATTTGTTGCCAGCCCCTGGTCGAAATGAGCCACTAAATGAGACGACAATCGCCACTGACGCCCAGGAGGATTAGTTGACCCAGTTCCAGGGGACGGAACCAGGGCGAACCGGCGACAGCTGTTGTTGTCCGTTGTGGTGGCATGCCACATCAATTATTCAGGGCCAACAAACTTGCAACTAACCAGCCGAAAGTACAAACAACTGAAAACCGAAAAGACACACAGCAAAAGCATGAATTATTGACAGAAGTAACCACAAAAATACAAGTAAGCCCCGCGAAAGTTGAGCTCTTCTTGGAAGTCCCACACTTTGCTACTCGAAAGCGGTAGGACTCTATGAGAAAGGATACAAGTTGACTTGCTTCCGATCCTTTCTATTCTCCATTATTTGCAGCTCCATCTCTACGGCATTACCTTGTTGTGCAACTATTTGTTAGTGTCCAAAAGACGGCCATGGCTTTATCATTTGGCTGTCACGGAGATGGTCTTCGCCAAAGGGCATATGAGCTTCGATGATAATTTATTTTGCCATCTGTGTGTGGGCGTCGCTGGCAGCCCGATGTGGCAACGTTGAAACATTGAAGTGCGTATAATTCATTTTGCGGCCTGCTTGAGTGACCAACCGGGCTGAGGCACAATCGGTGCCTGACTGACGCTAACACAAAGTGGCTGTCGCTGCGGCTGACTGACAATGCCTGGTTCTGGGCCCGAGCCACAGCCACAGCCAAATCCAAGACGGAGACCTGGCCCAACTGCAGCTGTCAGTCAAAGGCTCTAAATGGGACGCCAAGTAGCTGCAATTTCCAATGGCATTTTGATAAATGGCGTTAAAATATTCCGCATGCACGTTGTCAGTTTGATTTTCAATTGTGCCACAAGCTGAAAGTGAAACTTTGGCTGCTCCCCTAATGGACCTTACGCATGCCTTTCTTAAACAAAATATTAAAATTCGCCCGATGGCTCATTAAACGCACAAACATTCGCAAACCGGTAGAGAAACAGAAACAGAAACAGGCTGGGAAAGCATTCGGTGCGGGCCCGAGCCCGAACCCGCACCCGGCCAGCCAGCTATTTATGAGATAAAAGCACTTACGATTTCATTAGCCAACTGTGCAGCAAAACAAAATCACAGCAGAAAGATATATCGGTAAATTAATATCTGCCTGCCGTGAATTGACAGACGGTAGTAAAAACGAAACTGGTCCCCGCCGGCCGCTCAGGTTTCACTCGCCTTCTGAGGGGGAGGCCAACAAGGAGTTGTCCTGCAACTGTTTCGCAGGCTCCAAACAGATCCCCTAAGTACTCCACCCAAGATGCCTCGAAAATCTAGATGATCATTTTTCTTTGAGTGATGTCCAACAGGTTCTTCTCCTAGACAAATCCTCGCTCGTCTGCTGCAGCTTTGGCTGATTTTCCAATTAACTTGACTCGACATCAATGGGGACGCCTTCGGTGGCTGTGCAGCTGTGCCGCTGGCGCTGCCAACTGCTGCATTGATTTGTCAAATTGACAGCAATAAATCCATCATAACCAGTTACCACTGACAGTTAATCATAAGCACCGCTGACAGGTGGGTCCAGGCCCCCAGTCCTCCCGGCTTCGGCTTCGGCTTTGGCTTTGGCTTTGGCTTTGCGTAATGTATGCGAGCTGCCAATCAGTCGATTGTCTTGATGTATGCGCACATTGGCCAAGCTGCAATCGACTATGGGCACGGCCCAGACCCCAGCCACGGATCGAGCCGTGCAAAAAGTTGCACCAAATTAATTAAGCCCCAAAGGCGGCCAGCCAGCCTGCCAGCCAGCCAGCCAGCCACCCACCCACTCAACCGCCCGACGGCGACGTGGGACGCCTCTAATGCCTAACCTTGTGCGCAACTGACACTTTGCTAAATGCCTACCCCCAGGCACGGCCACAGAGAGATACGAGTACGATACCGAATAGCCGCAGATATGCTAAGTAGGGGTATCGTTTGCGCCCCTTCCTTCGTGCCCCAGGGGCACTAAATTTATTTAAATGCATTAATTTTTATTTATAGCCTCGGTCCAAGCCATATTGCAATTGCATGGAGGTGATCTGCATGGAACCATGGGAAAATCGCTTTCAGTCCCAGCATAATGACAGTTATTTATCAATGGGCATTCGACTGTTGAGTGTTCGATGGTTGGTGGTTTCGAATTCGCGAATTGAGATCTCAGAATTGGGATTGGTTTGGGCGGCTTGTCCGCCCCTGTTATCCAGGGGGATGTAGCTCAGAGGTAGAGCGCTCGCTTTGCATGTGAGAGGCCCCGGGTTCAATCCCCGGCATCTCCAGGTATTCTTTTTTTTTTGCGCCTGTCTTTTCTTTTTTCCAAACATTTTCTGCGAAAGATCTAGATCTTAATCCCAGTCTTTCATATTCAGTTAATTAGGCACACGCCGGTGACCGGGCCAATGAATATGGAAATCAAAATCTTCGTGTTGCCATTGACAAGTACAAATAAATGGAAATCGTTAAGTCCGACCGGTTATCTTTGGGCTAAACTAAGCGTTAAGCGTAAGACAAATTCAGTTACTTGCTGTGCCCGGAGGCCGGGGACTTGGACTTGGTACTGCGGAGCCGCATTCAAACTCCATGCGTAATTAGCCGCGGCATCGGCGATTTATCATCAAAATGTGGCGGCCATAAACAAATGCAGCTCACTCCGCGGTGGCGCCATTCGCCATTCGGCATTCGGCATTCGCTTATTTCAAATTTCATTCGCCTTTGGTTTTTCATTAGGCATTAGAGAGATATTCCACAGACGGCAGCCGCAGCCGCAGCAGCCGGCAGTCGCAGCAGGTGAAGATGTTTACCCAGTTACCGAGCATTCGGATTCAGATTTGAGGTTGCGCAAAGTGTCCGACAGAAATCAATAAAGTATCTCTTGGGGCTTGTGCAAGCCCCCGTCGCAGATGTCATTGGATCTGACAGCAGTGCATAATGATGTTATTCGATTGCGCCTGGACGTGGGGCTACTCTGAAGCTGGAGCGCTGTGTAGGAGGATCTGCCGCCACAAATATGATAATTTCAACGCTGACTTCTATATCACGTGTTCGTGCCTGGTCGCGTTTCGTATGCCACATGCCATTTCGCACCAGAACAGAGCTGGCCAGGCCAGGCCAGGCCGGGCCAGGCCCCGCCCTCGGCATGACCGAGCCCGTCCAAGCCGCCCCTTGGAGCCGAACGACGTGTGCATAAATCTTGCACGCATATTCAAGTTGATGATGTTAAATGGCATGGCATGGCTGTACTACGGCAGTGCCGTATGCAGGCACCAGTTTCATCCTGTCCTTCTGTGTGTGTGTGTGTGTGTGTGTGTGTGTGTGTGTGTGTGTGGAATGTGCCACAGCCACACACTGCTGCAACAACATGGCGACATTCATAAACTAAAACCGAACTAAAGAGACTCCTCGAGGGGCAAGGGCAACGGCAACGGCAACGGCAACGGCCACCGCCTGTGGGTTTCGGGCTTCGGGCTGGACAAAACGTTGTGCCCAAAAAGCAAGACAGAGGCAGACCGAACTTTTGATACACTTCCGTACAAAACCATACTGGGCAATCAATGGCCAACAGCCAGGAAACCCAACAAGCCAAAGTGCTTTGAGCAAGTGCATCGCCACGATTGGCTTTTCTCAGTCACCTTTAGGGGGTTTTTTTTTCAATTTTTTTATTATTATTTCTTGGCATGTTTTCTTTTTGCTTAACGGCGGCAGATTTGAAAAGAATTTCTGCTCGCAAATGAAATTGTTTCCTGTTAAAAGCTAAAAAAAAAGGAGGAGAGAAAACCAACTATTCCGAAAGGGAGGAGAGGCCTCGGACATGGATGGATATGGCTGTGGATATGGATATGGATATGGACGGCACCTGCTGTCGCAACGATTGATGAAATTAAAAGGTACGAGTATAAATAACAATCTTTTTAATGGTCTGGGATTTGGAACTTAATTTTTTAATTAAACAAGCCACAGAGGACAGCCACAGCGACAGCGACAGCGACAGGGGTGAGCAGGGGGGCAGGGAATGGTGTCCGAGACATTTATGCAAAGCAGAAGCCACTTGGCCACTTGGCTGCTTGTGTGGTCTGTCTACGGTCTGCTGCCACCGCCAAGAAGGAGCACCATAATAACTGTGTTTGCCTTCTGGCCCGGCCAACACTTTTACTGCCGCCACAAGGAGGTCCGGGCGAGTAGGGCGAGGGCCTAGACCAGGTCCCGCACGATAACATGTTAATCCCCGGCCCCCTCGGCTACAGGTCCGGCAACGATGTCAAATGTCAGCACATGTGATTTGTCACTGGCCGGGGAGGAAGGGCCAGGCCTGGAGGAGCACCGAGGACTGCGTCGGTGGTCGGCGGTGGTCTGGACAAACATTTGTCACTGGCGGCAGGGACCACCTAACTAGTGTCACAAGACAGTGCCAGGAATGTGGCACTGAGAACCTGCAAGGAGATCTCCTTTCACCCAATCCGAAAAAAACAGTTTTCTTTGAATTTATATATACTTTTTATTTATACCATTTCTCTGCACACATTTGTAGAATTTTTGGAGAAATAAATCGAGGAAAACTGAGCAGAACTTTTACAAAACGAAAATATTGTATACAATATATTGTTTAGGTTGTTTTTATTCAATTATTAGTGTTTCGTTACTCGTTTTAATACAAAGAAATGCAATTAAATAGTTGTTTATATATTCATATATATATATATATATATATAAGAGATAGTTAGATAGAGATAGAGAGACAGAGAGATATAGGGAGAGCGAGCGTGGTTCGTGTAGAGAGTGTGTTATACATGGGTGAAACGATCGTTTGCTTTTATACATAAATAATTACATTTAATGCTCGGCTTAGGAATAAAACATATTACAATTTACAATGGTAGCAATGTTAACTTAGGCGTATGATTAATCAATTAATTAAACGTAACTAGTACAAATAAAAGTGCAAATGAATTTACAAATGACAAATGACAATCCGTTCCGATGCGATCCGTTCCGATCCGTTCCGATCCGATCCGTAGGGTTTAAATAAATAGTTTCTGCTTTTGGTGTTAACAGAAGAATTTTGTTATATTACAGCAACGCGCATGTGTGTAAGTACAGTAGTTCGATCCGAGTTCTTCCTCAATGCCTAGTTAAGTATGTGATTAATCGCTCAATCGGTCAATCGGTCAATCGTTAAATGGGCTTCTTGTCTTAAGTACACACTAATTAAATTTTCACCTAAGCAGTTTGCTTTAACTTCTTCGTGTTTTTGTTTTTGTTTTTGTATTTGTTTGTGGGGCTTCCTCCTTTTTACATTCATATATATCGAGTATAAACTTGATGCTTCAGTTTTTTTTGTTTCGCTTTTACTTGACTCCTTTTCCGCAGATTTGTTTGAATTTCGCATATTTGGTTTGCTAATTTGTTTGAACTATTTACTTTAAATATTATAATATAAATATACGAGAAACAATTTTCGCTCATCATTTTTCCATTTTCGTCTTCATATATATATAGCTTTATATACGTATATGTATGTGTGTGTATATGTGCATGTGTTTGCGTCTGTGTCTGTGTTTGTATGTAGAAAAGCAGCTGTTCTGTCTGTTTTGTTGCTATTTTGATTCGATTTGCTTAGCTTTAGTTTTAGTTTTAGTTTCATATTCAGATTCAGTTAATAAATATAACGTGGCTTATTCAGTGTGAATTTTGGTGTCTCTCGTGCAGTTCCTTAAAATGTTCCATTGATCTAGGTTCGTTCGCCTACCCCGCCACCCCCCTTCGCTCTCATTACATACAGTATGCCCTCTCCTCTGACAATTTCAACAACTTTCTGCATTTGATTAAAAAATTCGGTTTATTCTGAATGGAGCCCCCCCCACAACCCCCCATAGATCTGTCCAAATTCGTTTCGCTGGGTGCCTAGTAAAATTCTTTAATATTGATTTATTGCTTTCTAAACGTTCTTTTTTTTTGTTTGTTATCGGAAGTGTTTTTCTGTGCGACCTTGCTCACGCTATCGTTATCGCTATCGCTATCGTTATCGATTCTTAGTTTCTGCTTGCGTATGAATTTAAAAAACGTCTTCATGGGTTTTTGCTTTTCGTTAAATTTGTTATTTGTTTTCTAATTGCAATTGGTTTTCGTTTCGTTATAAAATTTTGAAAATATATGCATATATTTATATATATATTTATCGATTTTTGTTTAGCATTTGCTTGTATTAATTCTCATTGCTAATAAATTTAATTGATTTAGTAACCAAAAGTCAGCTGCAAGCAAATGCAATTTCAATTTCATTTTCCATTTCAACAGTTTGTTTTTTGCAGTTAATTATGAAACATCAATCAATCATCGATTATCGCTATCGCTATCGTTATCGTTATTGCTATCGCTACGGCTCTCCTCATCGTTTCATTTCGTTTCGTTTCGTTTCGTTAGCTTATATAGCACATACTCGTAAATAAAAATCTTATTGTCTTTTCATTTATAACTATGTAGCAGTTCTGCGAGTTCTTTCCATTCGGCCCTCCGCCGTCCACTGTACTCCGTACTCTGTACTCCATTGGGTGATGTATGGCCTGAGTAATGGTCTTCCTGGTCTTCTTCGCTTCCGCTTCCGCTTCTGTAGTGTGCTTTAAGGCGTGCAAGTGCAAACTTCTGTCTGAGCTGAGGTACTGAACAGTAAGCAACTCCGTATAGGCCCATACGAGTATCGATCGCTGTATATATATGTATCAGTTCATTATAAATTGCAGTTTATTCATCCATAATTTGTTGTTTGTGTGTTTTAATCGTGCCTTAATTCATTCGAAAACTGTTCTGAGTGCAATCCAATCTCTAATCTCCAAAATGATGATACTACGCGAACCTCCGCTGGCTGTGCAGCTGCAGGCGCCGGCGCTCGTTGTTGATCTTGATCTTGGCGATCCGTATCGACTCGGGCAGCACGGACGTGGGCGAGGTGGCCAGGTACCCGCTGACGAAGGTGAGGCGGCTGTTGCTGGTGGAGCCGTTGCCGTTGCCACTGTCGCTGACGTCCAGCTCCCCCTCGAAGAGATCGGGATAGACGCTGATATTGTCCAGGTTGTCGATGTCGATGTCCCCCGCCTCGTTGCGCACGTAGGTCAGCTGGTGGTAGGGCGTGGCCATCAGCTTCTGGGTGGACTTGCGCAGGGACTTCTTGGTGGTGCTGGTGGTCGCCGCCGTGACGGTCCCCCCTCGACTGGTGTCGACTGTCGGCGAGGCCTCGGTGAGGGTGTTGTTCAGGTGGCTATTGATGTTCTTGTACACGCTGAAAATCTTGTCTATGAGGCCATGCTGCTGAGGCGGCGTTGCCGTCATCCTCTCCACAGTGGTTGTGGATGTGGATGTGGATGCGGAGAGTCTCCTCCTGGGCGTCGTCGCGGAAGGTACTCGCGTGCTGCCTGTCGGCGGATGCAGTGGCAGCAGGAGCTTGTGCTGCTGCTGCAACTTATTGTCGCCCTGCAGCCACTGCCTGTGGTTCTCCTTGCTGCCACCGCCACCGCCACCGCCACGATGCCTGCTCAGCTTATGCGTGCTCGGTGCAAGATCAGTCTGGCTGGCGAGAGTGGTGGTGGCTGCCGTTGTGGCCGACGCTGCTCTGGCCAGCTCCTGCTGCAGCGGCGTCTGCTCTATCACCAGCTGGGTGCCCGCTGTCGAGGTAGTTGTGGCTGCCGTTGCCGCTGTTGCCGCCGATGTTCCTTTGGTTTCATAGTCCGTCGTGGACACTGTCTCCGCGTCTTCCACCAGCTCTGCCTCGTACTGCAGCAGCAGCTCGGTGTCGTTGCCGCTCATCTCTGTCGTGGTGGTGGTGGCCGAGGAGGCCTCGCTCTCCAGCTCCGTGATGAATGTGGACCAGGCATCGTAGTTGCTGCTGCTGCTGCTAATACTGTCGTCTGATGTTGCAGTTGTGCTGCTGCTGCTGCTGCTACTTGCACCCGCAACATCTGGCGTAAAGCTATCAATGGTGGACCAGGTGGGCCAGGGCTCCAAGGTAGTGATGCTAGTGCTGCTGGCATTGTAGGGATCCTCGTAGCCCATGCCGCTGCTGCTGCTGCTGCCGCTGCTGCTGCTGCTGCTGCTGCTGCTACTGTAGAGGGAGTCGTCGGAAGATGTTGATGTGGCAGCCGTGACTGGCGGCGGCTTGGCCTTCGGCTTGCCCTTTCTTCGTCTCCCCTTGCGCTTGATGGACAGTGTGGCTGTTAACCATTTGGTTGCAGTGGTCGTTGCGGATGCGGATGCGGATGTCGATGTTGCTGCCGTGGTGGCAGCTGCTGTGGCTGCTGCAGTCATTCGTTTCGTTGGACTAGCTGTGACTCGTTGTTGCAACTGCTCCTTGCGTCGTCGCTTCTGCTTCTTGTCGTGCTGCTGCCGCCTGGCCAGCAGCGAAGGATCATTGTGATGGTGTCGCACCTGATGTTGCTGCTGCTGCTGCTGCTGCTTCTGCTGCTGCTGCTTCTGCTGCTGCTGCTTCTGTCGATTTAATGCTAATCTCCTTTTGTTAGTGCTACTTAGACTATTACTACTATTGTTAATAATAATGTTACTGTTATTATTATTATGGCCATGATGCTCCTGTTGCGGCTGCAACTTTTGATTTTGGTTATTCGATTTGTGGCGATTGTTTTTGTTGCTGCGCGACGGCAGTGGCAGTGGAAGTGGCAGCGGCAACGGCTTGCGGCCATTACTGCTGCCATTCCCATTGCTGGCCATCATCTGGCTGGCGGCCATCTCGCGCCATTTTGGTAACGTGTGCTGATGGAAAAACTGCTCGGCATCGATCTTGTTGAACATGTAGCAGGCATCGTTGACGGTCTTCTTGGGTCCCACGGGCTTACCTCGGTGCGTGAACCCGACACGGCGCTGCAGGTCGACAACGGACCGGAACACGAAATAACCGTGCACGATCGTCTCGTTGAAGTAGCAGGTATCGCGCAGTTCCCTCTGCAACGGAACAAACGAACAGATATACAATACAATACAGTAGAGATTCGACAGAGATCACACAACTTCCGCACTCTTCAGTTGCGATTTATGAGCCGAAATGCGTACGAGCATCGACAGCCCTGATGACAGCGACATCAGGGTGGGGGGGAGGTGGGGAGCTGCTTGCTGTTTATTTATAAAACACTTGAGATCTCAAAACGACAGCCGAATGAAACGCGGCTTTCGACTTGGATGTCTTGCATACCCTGTGGAGCCCAGAAGCCGGCGAGGGTAGACTCGGCTGAGCCTAGAGGTGTTTGGGGAACCCTTTTGGGCTGGAAGTTAGGGTAACCCACGGTCGACAGCCCACCCAACGATTCAGGTGGCTGTGCCACTATCAGCAGTCCCATCTGATCCCATCTGATCCGGCGATTCGATGTGGCAAACGACGCAGATGGCAGCCGATCCGTTCCCAAGCAATCAAGGCTTGTGCCATATTTAGCGATGGCTCCCTCTGTTTGCACGCCGAATATTTATGGCGTTTAATTGCTATTTTTGAGTAGCTTCTCACCATCTCGAGTCGAGTGATCTAGAGCCGAGAATAGCAGAGTGTCTCTTGTGTTGGGTAAACACAACGATTGTTCTATTTCGAGAGGGGATCGAATCGGATCGGTGACTCAGGTGCGGTGCCACACATTGACCTTCCCCGACAAATGCTCGTTAGAGCTCCATAAAGTGTTAATATGTGTGCTTAAATCGCGGCAATTATTTGCACAATAACTCGGCATAGATTTGCGGTCATAATCGCAATCGAATGACAAGTGCCGGGGCTCTGACCTTAGGGGTTCTATTCCATTGTTTGTCCAGAGCCAACTGTACCGAGTGGCAAAGGACATTGAAATGTTTTCGCCATTACAGCATGGGGCAGGGCATTGGATTGATTGATTGGACGTATCTATCTATCTATCTATCTATCTATCTATCTTTACGAGTGGCTTTCAATGCCGGCTGGCACAAAAGTGTTACAATGTCTCGAAAATTGTTCGATTGTTCGATTTCCTCCCGAATCTTTCAGTTCCAGTTGCGGTTTTGGGGCTGCACGCAACGAGCGTGCCCCCAGCTGGGTGCATACCAGCCAAAAACTGTGCCAAATTGTGCCCCGTAATTGCATATGAAATTGTTTCGAATTTTGAAATTACCAAAAAATATTGTAATAAATATTTTGTTTACTCTGCCTGACAGAATTGGTGCAGCAGCCGAAGCAGCGGCGGTGGCAACAGGTTTACGAGTGTATCGGACAAATTCGAGCAGTGATCTTGCCTCCGACTTGGACTCCGACTCGGACTCGGACCCGGACCCGATCTCCCCTGGCCATGTGTACGGTATTGTGTATCCAATTTGGCTAAATCGCTCGAGAGAGCATTGTTATATCGTTTGCATAAAACCATTATGTGGAACATGTCATAAATTATAGTGTTTGCACAGTTAGTTTGCATAAAAACAGATAGTGATGGGGGGAGCGGGGAGGGGGGGTTGGGGGGGGGGATCTGCGTTGCAATCAAAATTGTTGCAGCGGGCCTTGGCTATAAAGAGACAAAACAAATATGATTATGGCCATTGCGGGCAATTTGCTTGCACAAGAGACACCCCCCATCCACCCCTCCCCCCACCTCATAGACATTATCTATCGTGGAATTCCTTTTGATCTTATCGCTCTCTGGGGGATGTACCCCAAGGGCTGAGTCAGGGGTTGCCAACTTTCAGGGAATCATCATCCACGTCGGATCACTCGATCGCGGCCCGAGATCGAAGGTCGAAGGTCAATCTGTGTACTCACCATGCCAACTAATCTCCAATTGTCGTTGAAACACAAATACCTTTGGGTTTCTTTTGCGTACAGTGCTATTTTGAATTCGTTGTTCACATAATCCGGGAGGCCGACTATCGTTATATTTTCTGTAAAAAGGAAGTAAACCACAAACGATTAAAGATTTGTCAATATTTGGCTGGCTAAAACATGGTTAATTAAGGGCAAACATCAGCGTTTAAGCGGGCCAAAAGGTTCGCATCGAAGATTTCCCAAAAAGCATTGCCCAAAATAGGAGGCAAATGCCTCAAGTAGCGCCAAGGTGCGCCTCTCTCGCCGCTAATTATAAACCAGCAACAACAAAGTAAATCCAGTGCAGTGCAGGGCATCCATGCCCGGTGCGAGTACGAGTACGAGTACGAGTGTATTGTACATATCTACGGCTCGGCATGGCCTCGCCAGGCTATTGAACTTCAGGGCAGGGCAGGGCAGGGCAGGGCAGGGCGGAGGCAGGCAGGCAGAGGAGGCGGAGGCAGGGCTGGGCCGGCCACAAAAGTCACTAATAAGTAAAGCACTTGAAAAGCCAGAGAAAAAGGCAACATGAAGAGAAAAGCCACTCGAGTTAGATTGATAGGTGACTCTGGGTTCAGCCCAGAGTCTCAGTCGTCTCCCCAGTCGTCTCAGTCATCGTCGTCTGTCGCTGGCCGTCTGTCTGCCGCCCTCCGTCGTCTGCCTGCCTTCTGCCAGTAATTAAATTTATGCACAGAAATTCTTGGCAAAACATGGGGTCTGTGCTTGGGGCATGGATCTGCTGGAAGCTCTCATATTTCATAAGCCCGGCCCGAGGGCTGAGGGCTTGAGTGACTTTGTGCTTCACACCTTTGGCCGCCGGTGGCAGCCACTTGTGGTGCCCCAGGCAGGCTCCTCCAGGCAGCTCCTTTTGTTGCTGCCAGCAGCATTGCCTGCCTGTGATTCATGCGCCCTCCGGCTCTGCCGCTGCCCCTGGCTCTGCCGCTGCGACAGCTTATTGATTTCATTAGTTTGGCGACACATGACAGCGGAGTGGTGCAGCATGGAGTGCTGCATGGAGCACTCTCAGCGAGTTTGCACTTGTGAGTGCACTTCCCCGCCTCCCCGCCCCACCCGCTTCAGTCTTCTGTTTGTTTATCCCCCTCTGTCCCCCTCCTATGGGGTCTACGGCCCACGATGGGAGCAGGAAGTACAGGTCCAATCGCGATGGGCAACGGTACTGCTCTGCCATTTGCGGTCTTTGTGGCTCCCATTAGATCATCGCAGAACTCGATTACGATTCTACAGCCCTCCCCCCCCCCCCCCCCCCCCCGGCTTTGACATTGAAAGTGTCCCCCCCTCCACGCTCCAAACATCTTTTCCGGGGGGAAAAAGCCAAATGTTTATTTTTAAAATCTAAACATTTCGTTTCGAAAACTTTTCTCAGAGAGAGAGAAAAAAGCCCATCAAATGCATTTTAGGCTCTGGAATTTTTATGGATCTTCGTTTTTGGGGTTTGTTTTTCAGTCCATAAAAAGCTTCGATTGGGTCGCATTTTTGCCGCAAGTTATTAAAAGTCAAGTCTTTCCGTCTTGGCCGGGGTTTCTAATTAAGTTATTAGTCATGGTCGAATGGAATGTTCCTATCGGATCGGATCGGATCGCATTCGTTTTCGTTTCGGCGTTGAGGCGCTGAGGCCCGAGGCCCGAGGCAATAGATGCTATCGATGCTCTTTATGGAGGCGTGATTTACATCCCCAGTTTCTGGGCCGGAGATGGAATTCCAAGTGGTGCCCATTCGAAGCGGGTATTTAGGGCAGTCATTGACAGAAAGCCAGAAGACCACGATGGCGATGGATTCCCTTTTGCGAATATCCCCCCTCGGAGGCCTCGGAGGGCCTCCAGCTGTGCCAGGCCATAAAACCAACACATATCTTGATGTATAATGTCAAAAGCATGAAACAAGCCCATCAACATGATCCAAGACTCCAAGGGGGAGCGGGGTGGAGCCCGGAAAACACAACAAACGGCCAAAGGCTAATCAAATATGCAAGCAATGAGCTTCATCAACATAAAATTAAAAAATCATAAAATGCTAAACTGCACAGCATGAACAACAACCGAAAATCCAAAAAAACCAAATAAAATAAAATAAAATACCATCCGAGGTGGGGCGTCAAAGTGTCGTGCCACGTAATTGCGGCACATGTACGAAATACCCTCGAGAAACAACAACGACAGCGACACATTTTACGATCCACATGGAGATGGTCAACCCCCCCACCCCCCCAATCAGGTCCCCCCCCATGCCTGCATCTCCATTCGTTGGTGGGCGTTGCCTGGGGGCCTGTGATAAGCATAAATCTCTGCTTATCGATCTCTATGATAGCCCCCCCCCCCCACCCCCTCGCCCCACACACAGGCTTGCCTCATACTTTCACTCGCTTTGGGGGGGGCTGGGGCAGCGCTTCTAGGGGGGGGAATATTATCCTTGGGCATGGACTGGGCAGTCCATTGACCTGCCGGTCTCTCTCGTTCCTGGAATGTTGTCTGAGGCAGCGACTGCCTTCCCGGAACGGAACCTTTCCGCTGACGACTCCACTCCGAGGCGTCTTAGATTACGTTTGCCCTGCGATGGGGGGGGGGGGGGGGGCCTTTTCGCACCCTCGGCCACAGTCACAATAAACATTCTGCTCTACGATTTGTCACAAGCTGCAACTATCGGCATCGCCATCGCCATCGGCTGGCTATCGTTGCAAGTTGCACTCCTCGCTTATGGCCGTTTTGTCACGTTTCCTGGAAGAAAAACCGTTTTATTTGCTCGGTGCCAGCATTTCGGTTCGGTTTGTTTTGTAAGCCGAGAGACCAAGCTGGGCGAAAGGAAAACAAACTTCAACTTGAGGCAACTTGAATGCACCATGCCCCGTCCACCGTACCCCCCCGTCTGTGCCGCCATTCATTTATCAGGCCTCTCTGGCCTGCCCCAGCAACAGCCCAACAGCAACTCCAATTTGAACTGCACTAATGCTAATTGCATGGGCACGCCCAGCCCCCAGCCCCCAGCCCCCCAGCCCCCCGGCCCCAGCCCAGCCAGAGACCAACTTCAACTTCAATTCCCCTTCGAATGCCACCAAATTAGCGCCATTTAATGTGGAGCGTACTCGGGCTTTACGCACGATTCTTCCACTGACGCCACTCTCCTGGCAGGGCATCGCTTCGGTGGGGCAGAGGAGTCGAGGCCACAGTGTCAATGAGTTAATTAGCGCACGATTTGTCGCCCCCACAAAGGCGGGGCAGGGGCAGGGGGGGGCAGGGGGGCTGCAGCACTTCATGTGGGTGGCTGCCACCGACACTTGGGAGAAAGAAAAGAAAAAGAAAAATCTCTGCTTTTATTGGAGTCATCGTTTCCCCCTCATTTCTGGGTCACACTCGAACCAGACCCAGACCCAGACCGAGACGTCTGTGTGCGTCTTTTATTTGTTTATAATTTATGTTTGAGTCCGATTGAATTTTGTGGTTCACCAAATCAAGAGAAAGCCATTAAAATTATGGAAGAAGAATTTCTGATAAATGTGATTAAAAATAGCCATCAAAAAGTAAAGGAACAGAAAACACGAATACGAAATTATTGCTCCATTCCCAGGTGGTTAAAGAACCCACAAAATGAAGAGATATTTCATAAACGAAGAGTGGCATCACAGTCGTGGTTAGATCTGGAGGAATCGCTGCGATATCGTCTGAAATCGCATACACATATCCCATGCGATAAGTGTTGCATGCTAGAGCCTGCGGTGCAGTATCGATGACAAGAGCAATGCCACCGCCAGTCCACCGAAAGGAAAACAAAGTGCTGCCGGGCGGACCACACACGCAGTCGGCTGGGGTTATTTACAGTTAATTGCTGCTGCTGCCGACTGCTGCCTCCAGGCCAGCCACAGCTCCCAGCCATCTGCGGATACCCTTTCGAGGGGCGACTGTGCCCCCCAATCGTGGGCAGTGTATCGCCCAGGTCGGCCTTCGAGCTGGTTTAAGCCCGCTTTTTGTTTATTTAGTCGTAACTGTTGTTGCGGTTTCGCTTTCATTGTTGTGCCAGCGGCCAGGGGCGAGGAGTGGGGGGATGCCAAGGAAAATAAATTGAAACTGGCATTTAATTAAGTTAAGCCAGGGCCAGAGGAGAGCAGCACTCGCTGGCGATTTATTATAATAAATAAATACGAGTACCCGGCTGGTGCGAGGGGCCGCCATATATCACTGGGAACTACACTAATTGCGGTTTTATCTGAGCAAGGACGTTGGCCAAAACCCCACAAACTCAGTTCGAAGTCAAGTCAAATCAAGTGAAATCGAGACCCAGCCCCAGTCCCAGTCCCAGCCCCAGTCCCAGCCCCAGCCCCAGTTGCAACATGTGCAACAAAGTCCGAGTGTGGCACTGGATATACTTTTTATTAATTAAGTGCAAACGTAGTCACTTACAGGCCGTTTAAACTGCGTGTTAGCCAACTTGAAATGGCCCCGCTAATGCGCCAACAGGCAAATCGAAAGAAAATCCAAAAATATATGCACATGCGCCTCCAGCAACAACAACAACAACAAAATTGTCAACCCGGGCGCATAAATTTGCCCCCTAGGCCCCCCTCCCCCTCCCCGAGACACTTGTTTACGCCTTTCGGTTGCACGTTGCAACAGTGGTAGGCCGTAAAATTTAGCTGGCTTCCTTTTGATCGTAACTCGCGGAGTTATTGTGACAATTTGGATTGTTTCTCCCCTTGGTTTCTCATATTTTTCTCAACATTTTCCATCCATCCATCTGGCACTCTGGCGCTCTGGGT
This sequence comes from Drosophila pseudoobscura, assembly GCF_009870125.1. Lineage (NCBI taxonomy): Eukaryota > Metazoa > Arthropoda > Insecta > Diptera > Drosophilidae > Drosophila > Drosophila pseudoobscura. Next base: position 20,676,614 of record NC_046680.1, on the reverse strand, counting down.
AGGTGGGGGCAGGGGCAGGGGCAGGGGCAGGGATACACTCGCAAAACCATTGATTACTTCACTATAAATTAAGATATAGTTGGCCAGAGATTTACGGCGACAGGTGTTAATATCCCCATCGATTGGCCAATCATCGTAATTCTCCTCCGAAGGAAGTCTCGCGTGGGCGCAGAAATTAGTCAACTAATGGTTTAACACGAAGATAAAGCCATGTTTATGGACACTTTTGCCCGGTGTCCAGTCGCCGCTGTCCGTGCATAAATATCGCGAATTAATTTTGCAGCAAATTTTGTGCTATAATGGGATCTCCGTTCACTTTGGAATGGAAAGGCTCAAGGGATTGGTGTTGGGTTTTTCGGGGAAGGGAATTCCCATGAATTGCTAGATCTCGAGAGGGGACCACCCAACGGATCGACGGGGCGTGACTCTGCCACTTACAACACAATTATCCTTAGAGCAACACGAAAAAAAGGACTGGGCCGGGGCCGGGGTCGGGGCCGTGGTCGGCGCCGGGGCCTGCTCTGGCCCTTTAATGATGCCATTCATTAACTGAAATGACCGAGGCATCCCACCTTCCTGCCCGAGGGGGCAGCTCTTGATTTACGCTCTTCCCTTCGGCTCGTGGGCCGTAAAACAAAAGTTTAGGACCTTCCTATGATCTATGCAGGGCGCCGTCTGTTTTTTGGCCCAGAGCAAAAGTCAGACATGGAGAGCATAATAAAAACGTCATGTCCTTGTCCGCTTTGCTGTGTGCGTGTGTGTGTGTGGCCACCAGGATCTTTCGTAGGTGCCAAGTGCCGGCTGGACTCCGTTCCCTACTTTTATTGTCTGTCATTTCTGTTTTGTTCCTTTTGTTTTATTGTTTTTTCGCGCGTCATTATTTCGACTTTAGCATTTGTTTGTTTGCTTTCCAGTGCCCCTGCCCTGCCCTGCCCTGCCCTGCCCTGCTCTGCCCGGGGCCCTCGCTGGTCCTGCTCTTGGCCATCCATCTTGGCCCTCTCTCTCTGACATTGAGTGACATTGCTGGTCGTCCCTGCTTCCGCCTTAATTAAGGCTTCAGGTGTAAAGTGCTCATAAAACAGGGCCCACAGACCGGGGCACCACTTAGATCTTCTACTTTTGAGCAAATTTCAGTTCGATTCTGTGGAAAATAAACCTGATTTGTGTGGCACTGAACAAAGGTAGGGGTAGACCTTTGTTTCCATCTGCTTCTCTGCTGTTTTGTCTTCATTCCTGCCTCCTTTTGGCTTTCATAATTTGCCCTAATCTACCGCGCCTGAAAGTCAATGTCCTAAGACCTTTTTGGAGGTCTTCATTATGTTTTATGTGGCCAAAATTATCTCTGAAGCGGCGACTAAGCGGCTAAGCTAAGAAGCCTCCCTTTTGGCTTGCTCTATCGGGGAGGGCCAGGCTATGTTCATAACTATGTTAGACCACAAATGAAGTGCCAATTGAATGCACACTCCCCGTCCACCCGTCCACCCATCCACCCATTACCCTCCGCAATTACCAGCACTACAAATGTACGAGTCGCTGGCAAGGTGTCGGCAGGCACGCATTGTCATCTAACAGATACTTGGATGCCCCAGACGGGGGCAGGGGGCTGGGGGCTGGGGCCTGGGGCCTGGGGATTGCGTGTTGCTCTTGGAACAAGCCGGAGACACGCAAGGCAACCCCGAACCGCCTCCTGCCATTAACAACTGCCCAAAATACACAGGTATTTTATGATTAAAAGCTCCATTTGCATGCCCCGAAATGCCAAAAGGCGGGGGGGTGGGGAGAAATTGCCGCTTGAGTCATGCGAGGGGGGCATGGGGTAGGGGCAGGGGCATGAGGCAGGGCCGTCGCCTCATCATAAGCTCATTAAACGGTAGTAAGACGAGTCGATGCCGATATACACAGACTGCAGGACCCGTCCGACATTTGCATAGCTGCACGCGATGGTGCCCCTCTGTCCCCCCCTTCCCCCCTCTCTGGGAGTTTACGTAATTGGAAAGTGGCGTCAGAAGGGAGAGGGAGAGAGAGAGCTGGGCTGGCAAATCAATTGATTTATTTGTGCGGCACGACAAATGAAAGCATTTCCGTTCTGCCGCAATGGAATGACAGGCAGCCAAAAGTCGCCAGAGATTGCGGCATTTCCTACTCAGAATCTGAGAGGAAAATGCTGGAAATAGACTCGGGGAAATTCGGGGAAAACAGCACATTCCACGACAATAGATTTATGGATCTGATGGCGCTCTTAAACTGGGAGAATTTCTGTACTCCGCTTTGTTTCAGGACCTTCTACTCCACCCTTCTGCAGTCCTATCTAGGGACAGCCTATCGCGCCACTCAATGGCCGTGGCCTCGAAGGGTTCTTCGCAGAGGAATTAAGTTCAATTTAAGGGGTATTTAGGGATCAGCATCTGACGATCGATCGCCGCGGCTTAGCCGAGCGGAGGGGGGACCAAAAAAAGGTTTTTTTTTTTTTGGGAGTGACGAAAGATCAGGTCCATTAGGCCGTCTGCAGCAGCCGCCAGTTAATGGCTGGAACCCGAAAAAGGGCCACAGTCGAGGAGAGAGAGAGAGCGGGAGCGGGAGCGGGAGCGGGAGCGGGAGCGGATTGATATGTGTGTTTCGGGGGCCACTGATTATAGTTTTGTGGTTTTTAATATTCATGTCGATTATAAGGCAAGATCACAGTCGGATAGCGATATTTGTTTGATGAATTTATTGCCCCAGTGATCAGCGATCAGCGATCTGTGATCACCCGATCATCGCTCGGTCGGCGGCGTTTCGTTTTATCCGTGGCATTTGTTTAATGGGTTTCTGGGCCTAAAGCTCGTAAAATGCACAACTTAACGGTGTGCGGCATGGAGTGTGCTATGGTTATGGGTCTGGAGGCTGGGCCCTGGGCCCTGGGCTCTGGACTCCGCTTCCCTGTGCGCCCGTGGTGGGTTTTATTGATTAGAACATGACCAAAAAGAGACTCAACTGATAAAGAAAAGGAGCAGAACAGGGCAGGGGCTGGGGCTGGGGCTGGGGCAGGGTGACAAATTGATTCACGCAACTGCTTCTCAGATTTATTCCCACGCAAACAGATTCCAAGAACTTTTGATTTCTATGGGCTTCAGGGGCGAAGGGTCGTAGGTTGAAGTGCGTAATTGCTGGCAGCCAGGCAGCTCCTTGCTCCCATCGCTCATTGCCCATCGAAGGGCAGCCGAAAGAAAGTCTCGGGGGGCTTTGAAGACGAGCCGCATTGTTATTCAAATTCGATGAGACACTCGACTGGGCCCGTACGGCCTGCAAGAACTACATCAAATTGGCGCTTAAATATTTCCCGAGCGGTCCCCGAAACTGTGGGAAACAACAATATTGAAACAGAGTTCAGAGGAGTTGGAAAGCCAAGCGTATTTTACCTTTTCTCCCCCTCAACTGTAAACTTGGCCAGCGACTGGCAGCGAATGATGGCCACTTGAGTTTTTGAAGCGTTAAGTGGAAATCAATGGCGAGACTTTTCCAAGTCTCAGTCTCCCATCTCCCATCTCCCTCTCTCTCCCTCTCTCTCTCTCTCCCTCTCTCTTTGTGCCTCTGTCTCTGCCTGTTCCTCGTTTCGACTGACGATCGGCAAGCGGTACACTTGTTCAGCTTTGTTGTTGACCATGTTTTCTTTGCCCTTCACCCCCCTCCCCTACCCTCTGCCCTGCCCTGCTCTGGTCGCGCGGTAGGTAAGAATCGACTCAAATCGAATCTCTTTTGGAATTTTTCCTCGTTTTTCTGCTGACTCTGTCGGCGTCTCTTGGAAATTTGTTTGTGCTGGACAGCGGAAATGCATTTATTTGCTGACGTCTTCGACTGCAGCTGAAGAGGGGCCCTCTTCGGGGCGTTAATTGATGAATCTGCGCGACGATCACCCCCCCTCCCCCCCCACTCCCCACTCCCCACCGAAACCCTGGTGCTATTTCTTGGAATCTCTTTCACGGCTTGATTTCCTTTCCAAGTCGAACTTTTCTGTCGGTTTTCCATATTATATTTTTCGGGGTTTCTCCCTTTCTGCCTTTCCCTCGTGTTAAACACATCTATTTATACTTTAATGATGTTTGTAATGATGGTGCTAAATATTTCCCACATTATTAGCACCTCTTCGTCGTCTGGGAAGCAGCACGGCGCTGGTCGAGTCATTGAGGGATCTGGAAAAAGGATTACACACGTGTGATCTGTGCATTTATCGATGGCACAGATTGCACTCGTTTATAGAGACATTCCTTACGATGCCGCACACGGCTAAACATTTTTAATGAAGTACAAGGCAAACACGACTCCGGCTCCGGCTCCGGCTCCGGCTCCTCCGGTGCGGCTTCTGAGAGCCCTCGTTTGTATTTGATCAAGAAATTAACGGTTTCGTTACTTGTTACATGAGCAATGGCCGCCTCGCATCCCATGGGTTTAGGGTTAGGTTTAGGTGTTGATTGGGCAACGCCCTGGCGAGGGCAGGGGCCGGGGCAGGGACAGGGGTAGAGCCTGCAGCTGATTGCCTTCTCAAATTTATGGCCGCACATGATGAGCCATAAAATGTTTTATGGCCCCCGAGTCCTAGCCCGCCCAATCCTCCGCCCTCGATCGACCTCAACAATTTTCTCCTTCTGAAATTAAATCAAGTGATTTATTGACGTGTGGGCCAGGCCCGCTTCTGTTTGTGGAAAACTGGGAGAATGCCCGCTGTTGGGGTGGTGAAATTCCCCCCCCCCCCCCTCGCCCCTTGATTGAGATGTCAAGATTCATTAGCAAAAGGGTAGCCCATCTCCTTTTTTTTTGGTTATTTTCCAGCTAACTCGGGATCGGGCTGGCCATAAATAAATTTCCCTGGGAAATTCCCACCCAAACAAGTGATGTCCAGTCGCAACCCGCAGCTTAGTTTTGTCGGTGAGGATAATCCCCGCCTCTGGGTCTCTCTCTCCCATAAGGCGTGCAAATCGACAATAGAACTTTTCGCACATTAGGCCTTAAGTGGTGTCTCCGCTGCTTTGAGTTCCAGCTGGAACTCGCAACAAAGAATTATGTTTTTGCACCTGTTGTTGAGGATTTTCTGCTGAACCCCGAGAACCCGGCTCGTCCTTTGTCCCCTGCCGCAGCGTCCTTTTATCCTGCTGGGCGGCTGCCTGGCTCGTGCTGGTCCTGGGCCCAGAGCCTGGCCGAGTGAAAGTTGCCCCGAAGCGTAGCAAATTCATGTTTCTTTTCTCTCTTTTTTTTTTGTGTGCCATAAATTACGCATTTTAGGCTGCAAAAGCAGGTAAGGTTTTTTGTACAAAAAGAGGGTTCCAGGTTTAAACTTAAGGGAAGATCAGAAGGAGGCACTGGGTGGCATGCCCGGGCTAAACCCTTTGCTTCATTATCATTCCAGTGACAGCCGAGGAGATATTATTAATAGCTCAACAGCCGAAAAAGTATTCCACTTGTCATGGCTGCTGGCAAGAGAGTGTGTGGGGGAGGGGGAGAGGGGGAGGGGGACTGGGGTGTGTGGAAACAATAACAAAAATGTTAAAATATTTTGGTGTAAAGAAAGTAATTGTGAGGGCATTTCCTGCAGACGAGAGACGTGTCTCGGTAAACAAAAAAAAAATACAGCCAGAAGGGGGGGGAGGCTAAGTAGTAAATTTATTGCTATATACTTACGTATCTGTGAAATGTCTGTCACTGAGACTGTTCCTGCCGCAGCTAGGTGTATGGCTTTGTTGTGTGCACACTGTGACATTATTACGTAATCTTCTACTGTACATAATGCACCTGAAATCACCACCTGGAAGTAGAGAGAGAGAGAGAGAGAGAGAGTGTGGCATTAGTTAGAGTTACTCCCTCGATGTGGCCCCCCTGCCACAATTTATATTGGGTTCCGCTATCGCACTATCTATCTATTGTATCTAACAGATACATGGGGCAAAAACTGAAACCTAAATTGCATAGCAATGTTTACACCTTGTCACGACAAATACCCCCCTCCCCGCCCCCTCCATGTTGTTTGCTCTGCCACTCAGAGGAGTGCCCACTGTACCCCCTCTCTGCGGCGTATATCGGTAGCCGTCGCCCCCTCCTCCTCCCCCCCGCCCCGTCTGTCAATCAGTAATTTATCATGTTTGATTCGTTGTCTTCTTTTGATATATTATTACATTCATTAATAATCGCGGCATTTGATTTAATGAATTTATAGTTTCGCCGTCCCCCTCCCCCCTTTTTTTAGTGGGGGATTCTATTGTGCCAGGTCAGGTCGTAAATCATATCGGCCAGCCCGGATTTACTAGCGATATATGTATATATATATAGAACGTGCGTGGCAGACACTGCCAGATCGTATTTCTTCCATTAATTCCCAGCAAATTGTCAAGAATTTGTGCCTTGTTATCTTTGTAGGAAATGTACGGAACAACTAAGGTGTATTTACTATAAGAAATGTTTTCAATTTTCATTCAAGTTTCACGGGGGAAAATCCATCTGTGTGCTATCCACAGATAGGTGCCACACCTTATCTTCATTCATAATTTCATCAGCCCACAAAAAGAAACAGAAAACGAAACCCTTTCTGTGAGGGGGCCCTGCGTGGCGACGCTTTATTTATTAGAACTCTGTCGATAATTACAAAATAATGCGTTTTGCCCCGCGCCCCCGCGATCCGCGCACTCGAAACGAGGTTACACGGAGCATAAATTCAAGACGAAGAAGTGGGCGATAGCATTACTTTGTAGAGTGTGCGCCTTGATAAGATTCGGCAGAGCTACTCGGCTCCCCAAAAAGGGCCTTGCAACCTGGCTGGCTAATTGAGGCTGTGGGCCTTGACTACCCCGGCGATTGTTTTATGGGCTGTATAGCTAGAGGGACTCGCCCTCTGGACTCACAATAAAAAACAGCAGTCTCTCTAACTGATTCGACATTCATTCGGCGATTAATGTACATAATTTTAACCCATTTACTGCCAGACGGGAGCAGTAAACTAATGCCTCAATAGGTGAGTGGCTGCTTGGCGATCAATTGATTGGGATGACATTGGGCGTCGGTAATCCCCGTGTAATCGCGCTTCACTTGACCGATACGGTGGCGGTGGCACACGGCTCTAGCCTGAGCACATTTCCACTGTTCGCGTTTCGGTTTCACTGGGGAATGCAGTGGCAAATGAAAATGAAATCCATTGCAGAGGCACACAAACACACACACACACACACGCGATGTACTTCCGCTTCCGCTGCGACAATAAATTTTTGTATATATTTTTATTTATTTTTTTTTTGCACCCTGCGGCACGTAGGGCATGGGCATGGAGCGTTGAGGGTATTCGCTGGAGTATTCGTAATCGCGTAACGGCACTATCGCGGGGCACACAGGGCAGACACAACGTTGAACGTCGATTGAATTATCGAGACTAAACCGAAGCGAAACGTGCGACATATTTGGTTTTGTGTTTTTCTTCCTTACCACACGGCCAACAGCAGCAGCAGCAGCAGCAGCGGTGGCAGCGGCAGCAACAGCGGAGGCAACATTAGCAGCCAGCAACAACAGTTTCAAAAGTTTCGTCTCTCACTTTTCGTGTGTGCGAGTGTGCGTGTGTGTGTGTAGCGGCCATTGCTGGCCGCCGCCTGCAGCTCTGCAGTGCGATTTTTCTAGCATGCGAGAAAAGGTGCCTCAACAACGGCAGAGCTAACAGAGCCAACAGAGCCAACAGAGCCAACAGAGCTAACAGAGCCAACCAGCTGTGGCCGCACGAACCTGTTGTCGGTCGCTGTTGTATGACTGCTGTTAGCAGGCAGGTTAACAGAGGCTCGATGCAGCGGCTGGTATTTGAAATTTAAAGGCAAGCCATCCTATGTATGTATACAGGGTATCCAAGGGTATCTGCCCCCAATCGATATAGGTAATTGCAGGTCCCGCACATCCTCTAATTAGTTTGACCCACTAATTAGTACACCTAATCGAATTAGTGACAGCCCATTGTCCTTTCACTCGTCGCCTAACCGTACAGCATGTCGCTGCTCAAAGTTTCTCTGTGGACTCTCCTCCTAGGAGTCGCTGCGGCCCAGCCAGGCGGCCCCTTTATCCGCCAGCTCACCCTCGAGCTGGGCATCAAAACACACATCTACTATGGCCTCTCGGGGAGGAGGCTGGAGAGATTACCCCTTCGGGGCCATCCACCGAGGATAGTGCTCCAGGGAAACACCAGCGAGCAGCTGAAGACCCGCCACGATGCGCCAGTGCTCGTCGTAACCCCACTGGAAACCCATCTGGCTGCCAATCTGGAAGCTCTGAGGGTGCTGCAAGTGTATCTCCAGGATCGGCAGTTCAATGACATCCTGCTCATGGATGTGGACCGCCATCCGCAGAGCGAAACCATCTATCGGGACCTTTTCAAGGCCTATTGGGACGCGGGATTCGCCCAGGTTCTGCTGTGCTCCCGTGAGGACCGACTCTGGACAATGAAACCCTTTCCCCGGGTGACAATCAGCCGCACAACCCTGCGGGAATATCTCACCGAGCGAAGCAGCAAAGACCTGAAGGGCTATCCTGTGCGAGTCCTCGTCACCAACGATCCACCGCATTCATTTGTCAGCGAGCAGCAGTCGGTGGCCTCTGGGGGCCGCTACCAGGGGAGCGTGATCAACAGCTTCAAGCTGTTTGCCGCGCACTTGAATGCCACCTTCGAGGCGGTGCCCTTTCCCGAGCTGCGGCGCTACTCCACGCGGGAGTGCCTCGAGCTGGTGGCGTCCAACGAGGCGGATGCCTGCGGCAGCATCTTCGTGATGACCTTGCGCTACCCCACCAGCCAGCCGGTGCGTCTGAACCGCGTGGCCATCATGGCGCCCTTCGGCAATCCCATCGAGAAGTTCCGCTACTTCTTTCGACCCTTCGACCCCCCCGTCTGGCTCTGGACGGGCCTCAGTGTGGCCTACGTGGCGCTGCTGGGGGCCCTGCTGCATCGGTGGCGCTTCGGCCGCTGGGATGTGGGCCAGTACCTCCTGCTGGCCGTCCAGAGTTTGCTGACCCTCAGCCTCGCACTGCCGCAGGGAGGCTCCGGTGGCGTCCGGCTGCTGCTGCTGCTGCTGCTCTTCGCCACGGGCTTCGTCCTGTCCAGCCTGTACGTGGCCCAGCTGTCGACGATGCTCACCACGAAGCTTTACCAGCGGCCCATCGACTCCGTGGCGGACCTGAAGGCCGCCAACGTCAGCATCCTGCTGCAGCAGCACAACCTCCGGCCCAACTCCGTGTACGGCAGCTCCGAGGCGCTGCGCGAGCGCTTCCTCCTCGCGGAGGAGTCCCTGCACAAGCAACGCCGCGACGGCCTGGACCCCCGCTTCGCCTACGTGGACTCCGAGGACCGCATGGACTTCTACCTCTACCAGCAGAGGTTCCTGCGCAGGCCGCGCATGAAGAAGCTCTTCGAGCCGGTCGGCTACACCTGGGCCGTGCAGGTGATCCGCCAGAACTGGCCGCTGGAGCGCCCGTACAACGAGCACCTGCAGCGGCTCTTCGAGACGGGGCTGCAGGCGAAGCTCGTGCGGGAGGTCCACGAGCTGGCGGTGCGCGCCGGCTTCCTGAGGTTCCTCCCCACCCAGGAGGCCGGCATCGAGCCGCTGCGCCTCGAGGACATTGCGATGGCGGCCATGGTCCTGGCCGGGGGCCACGCCCTCGCCGGGATCTGCTTCCTGTGCGAACTGCTGGCCGCCTCAATTAAGCGAATGGCAGGGCAATAAAGCGGTAGCCACCCCTCAAAGTGTATCGAAATTGTGAGGCGATTAGGGTCACAACAAAGCAGGGGACGCATGTGGCATCCGTTGGTTAATGGGGCAGCACCAGAAGCAGAGGGGAGTGTCCCGAGTGCAGAAGTGTGTCATGTGGGTGGCGTCCTCGGCGGAAGTTGCCGAAAATGCAACTCATTTGATTGAACATTGATTGACAATCTCCCTGAATGGCACACAACAGGAAGCAGGACTGACAGTCGATGCTTTCTGCCTCCTGCCTGTGCCATTGTTCGCACAGACAATGGCTCGCCGCCTTTGTTGCCTGGTCCTTGTAATCCCCACCCGATTGCGGGCCATTGTCCAGGCCGATTGACAGGCACTTGGCGCTACGCCTGGTCTCTGACGAGGGATCGGCTAACCAGCTCCACAGCTAGTAGTTAAGACCCTTAAAGTCGTGTTCAATTATGATTAATAGGTGGGAAAGACGGACAGTGAAGTGAATGCGATTTCTGGGGATTAATTCCATATCTAACATTCAGTCCAAGGTTCAATCGACCACAATTTCATCAGAGGGCCTAATTCTTCCACTCTTACCAATACCCTCTAGCGACTGCTGTTGCCAACTGTCGCGGTAGCCAATTTCGATCCTCTGTCCAGGCCATAAACACATCTAACGATGAACGTTGAGGAGGCCCTTATCGCCGTGACGTCGCCAGGGAATGCGCCACCCAAAAGATTGCCCAGCGATTAGATTTCCAGCCAAAATCGCGCACATCATGATATATATTTCTAGTCTGTGGCGGAATCGCGTTGTCAAGTGATCCAAAAACTGTACCGTGGATAGCACTTTCGTTCCGCATCTTCGAGGTGGCTTTTTGGGGCCTTCAAGGGTCAAAACCGCATCTGCACCGCGCATCAATCTTCATTTGGCGAGGAGTACCGCAAAAAAGTAATTAATTTTCTTGGCCGTTGCGCCTCATCAAACTAATTGGCCAGCAGCGTGGGTGGTCTTTTGGCCAACAGCCACAGCCGTCAACTGCAAGAAAACAAGCTTATTGTCTGGCTAATGGCTAGAGGCTAGAGGCGAGGCGGAGCCCCAGGCCCCCAAGGCCCCCAACTGCAAAACGCTTAGCGTTTACCGTTTTGGCCTTTTGCTGCTTAATAAACTTAACAATTTCATTTTTTTTTCGCTGGCATTTTGCTGCGTCTTGCGTATTGATTGCTGCGTTGACAGCCTCCCCACCCCCACCCCCTCCAGTTTGGAGCCCACTTGAACTTTGTGGCAGTGGCTCCCTAATCGCCGGAACGAGGCTCCAACTCCTAAGCGCCGGGCATTAGCTGTCAATCAACCACTCAGCGGGTGGTGGCGGGTGGCGGGTGAGAGGGTGTGGGCAATCAATAACAATGACTGATTGCGATTAAAGCGGTTGGCCCCCCCCCGCAGGGCGGTGCGAGCCTCCAATGACGGGGAAAGGGCAGGTTGGAGGTTCCTTTCCAGGCTTTTCCCCCCCCCCCCTTGTCTTTTTTGACCATTCAGATGACCAAGCACTATTCCTCCTCCGCTTATCACCCACATAGAAGCCACACAAAATGACGCGCAGAGGAGCTCCGCTGTCGCCTCGAATGCACAGATTTATGGCCACCGAAGCGCAACGGTGCGAAGCCGCCAATAAAGATTGGCGGCCCCTCGAATGCCATGAAATCAAAACAAATCATAAATAAATCGGAATGCGAATTCCTGCAAAAAAAGATTCCATGACTGAGGGAGGCGCTATCTGTTATCGGTTATCGGCTATCGGCTATCGGGTGGCATCCGCTTTGAACTTTGCTCCCGAATCGTATATTAGGCAGGTGCACAGCTCCCGCCGTTATCGGAGCAGGATCTTGTGGTGGGCGACAGGAAGGGGGGGGGGGGGGGGGGGGGCAGGCACGCGTAACCGCAAGACCCCGAAATGAATTCCTACTCGGATTCAAGCAGCCGGAAGGGTGCACTGTTTCGCAGTTTGTAAACAGAAAACCGCAAAGCCAACAAAATATCCCCCCCCCCCCCCCTCAGACCCCCCACCTGCCCCCCCTGCCACGGGCCAGACTTTTTTTTTGGTCTGTGTACACAACGCCGTCGGGCGATTCATGTTTGACAAGTCATAAAAGTGATTAAAGCAAATCCAAACGCTGGCATTACCCTCTCCCCTCCCCACCCCTCCCCTCCCCTCATCGGTGGGTCGATTCATTTGCTAATCAAAATGCAAATGTAATCAATAGAGCGGAAGTCACCTTGGGGCCAGAGAGACCTGTAATTTGGTTATTGTCCGTAAATGTAATAACATAATGGATGGCCATAAAGGGGGGGTGGGGCGCCATTCAATCTCTGTTTCCCCCTTTCGGGGCACGAGTCTAGCCTTGTGCCACCCGCGTGTTGCATGTCAAGCGACATGAAGCCAACCCCCCCCATGTCCTTGCTGGGACTGCCCTTTCGTTTGCCATTTTTCCAGCGGAAATGTGCGCCAAAATGTTGGCGTGCCTCCTTTTTCCGCCCCGTAATATGTTGGAATATTTGAAAATTCCCAAACAGCCTTCCAGTGGGGGAGGCGTGGTGGAGTGGGGGGGCCAAGAGTCCTGGCAAATGGCGCCGGCAAATGCGTTCATTGAACTGCCGGCCGAACGATGAAATAAAATCAACAGAAAACACATTTAAAAGGAAAATAAATATGCGGCGGATAGCTGGCGACAGCCAGAGGAGCTGCTGCCCGGATTTATGGGGTCGTAAGACGGAAGCGGAAAGACGCGCAACTTGCAACTGACACAGAAATCCACAGACGGGCGGGGAGGGGCGCGGGGAGGGAGAGGAAGCTGTCAAAGGGCTGTGCAACCCTTGCGGCCACTTCTGCTCCTTATCCCTGTTTCTGTTTCTGTTTTTGCACTGGCAAACGGAAACGGAATCATGTTGCCTTATGCCACAAGACGCTCCACTCAGCTCCTGGGGTGAAACTGATATGCCACAGCCACAGACCGAGCCACAGATACTGTATCTCGTGTATCCCCCCTCCTGTTTAATGTGCAGAAAATTTCAGATTTTAATCATCCATTCGCCGGCTATCGAATACTTTGTGGCGGCATTACTTACGCCTCGATGGGCGTGGCCAAATCTAAAGTAATTGCCACAGCTGGTTGCATAAGCGGGCCACCACAACAGGTCTATAATCGCTGCCCCAAAGGGGAGGGGGGCAGGGGGCAGGCAGTGGTTGCGAAGAGGGGAGACGAGGAGAAGGAATTCCTTTATCATTCAATGATTCGAAACGAGAATCGCTATCAGTGACATTGCCATCATTTGTTGGCCATAAATTTGTACGTTCAAAGACAGTTTAGGCCCCGACTCGGGCCTGTCAGGCGGCGTCACTCGCTTTGGGGGCTCTTCGAAGTGAAGTGAAAAGTGAGAGCGAAGTGAGAGTGAGATTTGGCTGTCAGCAGGGCCCTCCCCCCCCCTCCATCCCTCCTGAATACGGAGGTAAATGTGAGAATCCCCGGCCGTCAGACAGTGACGAGTGACATTGGCAAGGTCGGAATTCCTGGAAATTGTTTTCAGTCTAAGAAAAAGGTCTTCAAAAATAATAGAAAAATTCAAAATTAAATGCTCAAAAGTCTTCCACTAAAACTATACATTTTCCTCCACTTTGGGCCTGCCTCTCTAGTGGGTGTGGCTGTGGCAAATGCCCCAATTTGTTGCGCTTCATTGCGCGTGGAAATTATGAGTTTTGCTTTTGGCAAAATCTCATTAAATATCGGGTTCTTTTTTTTTGTTTTGGGCTGAAAAAGGATGCCGTAAATATGGGTTTCGCGAGCTCCAAATTGAAAAGCTCACTGACCGACGCCACAACAAGTGGCACGAGGGGCACGCGGTGCAAGGGGGCACGGGGGCACGCGGGGCACGGGCCAGTGGCGTTTTAATTAAACTCCGAGTTTTATGGACACTTCTTTAATGGCTGTGCATAAATTCAGTGCGACTTTCCGGCTAGAAGAGCAGTCGGCGACAGCCTGGCTCCCCAGTTTGGGGACACACCGGCTACGGAGGTACAGAATCAGGGCATAAAACGCACGGCAGGCGGCGGCATTCGGGATCATAAATGGAAAGTGAATTTAATGCCAATCATTAAACAAAGTTGTGAAACCAAAACCCGTCCGATATCTTTATCCCAACTTTGTAGCGTGCCGTCTGGGCCGTCTTATCGATGGCCCGCCGGCCTATAGGGGGTGTCATTCAACCCGCTGCAAGAACAGCCACTGCAACGGGCAGGGGAAGGGCGAGGGGAAGGGGTATGGCATGCCTCTAAGGTGTATCTTTATCTGGTAGATACGCAGGGCTTATGTTTATGGCACCCACACACACTCGTGGTTTGAACAAGCAACAGTCGTAGGCCCACTCAACGAATCAATATATGAATACTCCTCCAAGTGCCTATGAATCCATGAATCACAATTGATTTACTTTCATTTAAAGCTTGTTCTTTAATTCATTAACTTATTCATGTGCCGTTTATTCAGGGTTTATTTCTGCTGTTGATTATCGCCACAAGCCACTCGTGATCAGCGCGCTTAAGCCTGATCTCATGGGCCTGGACTGGGCCTTCCGGAATCCGGATGATTTATTTGCATATGCAACATCGAAATGCACTCACAGTGGGCATAGTCCCCGCCCCCGGTGCCCCCCCTGTGCCCCACCCACGTGCTTTTAAGTGGCCGACCCTTGAATTTTCGGCTTTCGGGCCTCCTTCAGCCCGAACTGTCACCAAAGTGCTCCACATATTGTTTGCTTATCCAGTTTAATGGATTTTTAATGAGTCTCAAGCGGTGCTTTTGAGCGGCATTTCGTCGGAGGGGGGCAAGGAGGCCAGGAGGCCAGTAGGAACAAGTTTCGTAAAGTTTATTCGCAATCTTTTAACTGATAATTTCATTGAGGAAAGCTCCCAGCTCCCAACTCCAATCAATCGTCCTCCTCCGTGAGCTCATCGTAGAAGGAGTTCACGACGAACATGCAATAACTGAGGACGACTGAAACAATGAATGGATGAATCGATGCGGGGCGTGTGGTCGGGGCTCTGCCTCACCGATTCGTATGATGGCTATGCCGCTCACCAGGGCCGTGACCATCGTGCAGATGAGAACCACAAAGTTGACCATCAGCCAGGGACCAATGTAGCCGGACTTTTTCTGGATCGAGAAGAGATTGGTGTGTTGGGGTCTGGTGTTTGATGGGCACTCACCCTGATGGCGCCATAGATGAGCATCAGGTCGTTGAAGGCCATCAAGTAGAAGGTGCCCGTGAAGCAGGCCACGCACGTGAGGGTGTCCATGGTCCGGAAGAACTCCACCACGTTGTCGGGGAACTCCCGCCGAATCACCATGTACAGCCCGTAGCTGCCGATTATGAGGTCCGTGGCGCCGAACAGACAGCCCGTCAGGATCACGCCCACTCGAAGGGGTATGCAACACAAGCATTTGGCCAAACGCATGGCTTACAAAATATCTGGATCGATTCGTACTAAAAACTTTGACGCCTTTTGGGATGCACACTTTTCTGTGGCAAGTTCTGGCTGCTCCGCTCCCAACAGTTAGTTCTGGCCATAATCCCGGGTACTCCACTCTGGAGTGGTTTGGGTGCGGGTGTGGCTATCTTTGGTTCGGTTTCCAGGAATTCCATCGAGTAGCGTTCGGTGCCGTTCTCTTGATCAATTCACAGACACGGAAGCGACGCAGATACCAGCCGCTGATAGCAGCCGGCCGGGCAGGGCCACTCGACGAGTGCCACGGAGTCATGGCTGAAATATTTGGCCAAAGTCTGTCGCCGCCCTTGCGAGTGTTGAGCCGCTGAAACAATCAGTGCCGGCCGTGTGAGTGCACCGTGTGGTGTCTCGGCCAAAGTTCAATCAATCGGAGTCTTAGGCGGCTCTCTGGGGGTCATCGAGGGCCCTCCTGTCTGACCGATCGGTTTTCAGCACTCCTGCTGATGGTTGAGAGAGTACGAGGTACAGTCGCGCACGCGGCGCACCTGTTAATGGCGTGTGGCAGGGGTTGCACGCGTGGCTCGTTCAGCGTTTATCGCGAAATGTTCGCCTTTTTGGGTGTGTGTTAATCCAAAATACAACAAATTACTTGACAAGCGGAGCTAATTGATTTGATTCTCGTGCCAGCCAAACGACGATCGATGATGGCACTCGCGGTTACCCTGCATTGCAGGCCTTGGGCTCTCAGCACAGAAATCCAGGGCTTTAGGCCTTAATTCCCCCCTTTGACCGCTTTTAAGGGAATCTGGAGATAGATGGCTCTTTTGGTTCTTTGCTTTCGACACACAGGTTGCCACATCGCGTGGTCCCCTTGGGGCCTGCTGCAGATAACACAAAATGCGTTTTGCAATAGGTTTCCCCGCCCTCCCCCCGCCACCCGCCGCACACACATGAAACAAACGCCGTGCAATATACAATATAAAATATATATATTCTGTTTGCAGTAGAGACAACGCTGGGCTCTGGTGCTGGCTCTTGCGTGTTACAGGAAATAAACAACAATGGTCGTGAGGCCATGATGCAGTGTTGGGGCCCGCTTTGTTGGGGCTTTTATAGCGGTCTTCCGTCGAAACATCCAAATCATGGCGCACCGTGCGAGTTCCAGCGCGAGTATCTATGTATCTTAGGGAATGGATATGGCATATGGCAGAAATCATCATCATAAACTCCGTCTCTGATTCTGTCAACACAATCCACAGTCACACAAAAAGAGACCGCCTGCCTGCGCTTCTACACTGAGCGGAAGTTTGGTTTTTGATAAAAAGGCAGCCCCGAGAAAGGGAGAGTGGAGCGGGGAGCGTGCGGCTTGGTGATGCCCCAAAAAATGAGTCTCTAGATTCCTGTGGGGCTTTTGAAAGCTAGACAAAGCGTTGCCAATGTGGGTCATCCCTCTGCCGTTGACGCAAGGGATGCGGGGTATGACAAGGGAGGACCCATCGTTTCGGGAGCCACCCAAGGGGGGCTTATCTAAGTGCGCAAATGTGTGGAATTTCGCTCAGTGCAATGCTCGGACTGTCATTCAAGGGGGGGCCTTCTATCGAAGAGAAATGCGTGTCAGATACAACAATCGTCGTATCTACCATTATAACAAATAACAAATAATATATGAAAAATAACTGTTTACTGTAGATGTCAGCGCCTAGCGCCAGGTGCCACAAACGGGGGCGGGGTTGGCCTTCTTCCCCTTTGGATACCCACATACCAGCCACAATTGGGTTGTCCGTATCGATATCTTTATATATTAATCAATAAGAGCAGCCATCAGCGACGTACGAGCATTGAGCGATAAGATTAGGAGTGGGTCTTCGTCTGCCGTCCTCCGTCTGCTGTGGGTGGGTGGTGGGGCTATGGCATGTATGGCATGGCTATCCCCGCCAGCAAAGCGAAGCTTTTTGGCCAGCAAAATGATAACATTCCAAGCTGACATTTGGCCGAAACGAAACAATTGATAAATCTAATGTTTGTCCAGCATTTATTACGAGCAAGTGGCCCGCCACTCAGCCAGTGCCCCGCATGCGGCCATGCGGTCATAATATTTACATAAACCAAAGGGGAAAACATTTGCCAAGCCAATTTGTTATTTCGAATATTTAGAAGCCATTCGCCGCGGTACGTTGCCGTTCGAATGGTTTGTCGAAACATCTGCGCGCGCTGCCAAATGAATTTTCTTTAATTTATTTCCCAGTTTTTACAGAGAAAGAACCCCCGAGATAAGCTCTTAGTCCTGGGGGGATTCTCTGCCTCACCCATCGATAAAGGGTGGCAAAGGCTTGTATAGACCTGTCATAAATATGCACTCCGAAGGTGGTAAACAGACATCCCATAGAACTCGAAATCTGTCTGCGAAAGACCAAGAAAATTTGCCTTATTTGCCCAGACATTAGCCAAGTCAACAGCAGGCCGGAGAGAAGCCTCTTAAGGCGGCCAAATAGGAGCTGGAAGCTAGGACGGACAGCAGCATAAATCAAAGAGCCACTGGCCATGGCATACCGGGGTTCCCATGGAAAGCATAGCCAAAGGGGGATCATATCATATCATATTATGTCGAGATAACCAGATTCGAAGGGACTGCCAGCGATAAGACGGACACCTGTCCACCCGAAACGAATCGGGCTTGTCGGGGTCACCAATCGCCGCCTGGAAGCACTCCCCTTCGAGAACTATCATTTAGTGCTCGAAAAGGAAATTGTTTTTCGCCTCTTTATCTGGAACAAAAAACTGTTTAGCGATTAATCAATTTAGCTTGTCTGAGTGATTGCAAGAAACACGTTTCTATCGCCGAGCACGTTTCCAAAACGCGACAGAAACTTTCCGCTGTTGACCCAAAACAAAGATTATTGCGCAGAAAGCATTAAAAGTCGAATCGAAGCGATGTTTTGGATACACTGTAGGTCTATGGCGGAGCAGAATCCCGGCCAAAAACTTGGTTTCTTATCAAACTTACATATAGCTCTGGGTATTTATGGGGGTAATTCTTGGTACCCTCTGCTGTGCTCTGCTCTGTTGCTGCCTCCCCGCACATCTATTGACAATTCAATTAACGTTTTGAAATAATTTCACGATAAGCGCCATAAAGCAGGCACCAGAGCCCTGGAATTGGGTCTAGAATCGAGTGCACGAACACCCGGGCACCAGACCATTGGTTGAGGCACGATCCTTCTGGTATACGTCAAGGAAAAACCTTAATTTCCATTTAATTAGACCGTATAAATCAGGTCCTATCTCGCAACCGCCATCTGGGCATAAAAAGTGGAGTTGTGCTGGAAACGAAATTCAGTTGCGCTCAAAGTTTGCTTCAGAAATGTAGGAAATTCGGGAGAAAGATAGTGGAAAGTGAAATCCCCGTGTTATCTGTTTGCGTGTCTGGATTTCATTGATGAAACGATGATTCTCTCAGCCTTGGGGAAATGCCAGTGCCTCCAAAGACATCGCCCGGTGATAAGATAGATAATTACGGAGAGGCTAATTCGGGAATTAAAGTCCACAGTCATTGCATGGCGAAAGGTGTTTCGTCATCCATTCTTGGCACTCGAGGTTTTGTTTTTTGCGTTCTACGGCTAGATATCGGGTGTTCCATCGCCTGGCGCCAATCAAAACTCGTATCAAACGCTATCAAAAGCCCCCAGCACTAAGCCACCATAAAAAGCGCCGCTAATTTGGCCCTTGATTGCCCATTTATTTGCTCGGCACACGCTCCCCGAATCCCCGTGTAAACATTAACCCCTTGGTGTTCCACCTGTGCATTAGATATATTAAAACTCGACCCAACCGTCCATCCATCCATCCACCAGGCTATAAAGGAGGCCTCTATCCCCAGGCCTACAGGCAGTCCATTCCATTCGGTCGAGTCAGCGGCAGTTCAGAGGCCAAGGCTCCATCGAGAGGCCATAAAACTGTGATTTATCTGCGAATCAAGAACTAAAACTAAACTTGGAACATCCGCATCACGTAAGAATTGTTTTATAACCATAAAAAACTGCAATGAAAACGAGTTGAGAGGCCCACAGCCAGCCTCCCATGGAATAAACTAAATTTGAAGGCGGAAAGGCGGACAAAATCCTCTCCGCCTGCAAGATATCAACCATACGCCCTGTGCCACCGTCTCTAAATTTATTCAAATTGGAAATCTTTGAAAATACCTAGTGGAATCGAGTGGAATTCTTGCCAAAAATAATTACTGCCGTCTCAGAATTTGCATAGTCGAGTGATCACAAATGTGTTGTTTAAGAGGTTCGGTACATGCCTAGGGCATGAGGCATACACTCGAGAGGCGGCAGCCTCCAAGCCCCAGGCCCCAAGTCCCCTCTGGTCTCCAGCCACAACCTCCGCTTCGAACGGAGTGCCAACGCATGCCAAAAATACGTTCATTTTAGAACAAACAAGTAAATAAATGATGCGCGCAGTCATTACTCGTGAATGCTCTCGGGGGAAATTCCATGGGAGGCGATGGGAGGAATTTCAAAAATTTCAGTTATTTCTTTTCGGCAATACAGACGACACACGGGGACCCCCCACCCTCCCTGCCCCTGCCCCTGCCCTGGGGGAATCGATTGAGACAGAAAGAGAGTGCACGTTGGGGCGAGGGGGGGGTGCGGAGGTGGCTGGGGTAAAAAACAGTATAATTTAATTAGCGATCGCTTGTCGTTTGGCATTTTTTCGTATAATTATTTACTCGACATTTCCATTGTAGTTGCCCGGAGTTTCTTTTCGCGGGCCCAATGTTTACCCAATCAATCGCTGATTGATAGCGACTCCTCTGATTTTTAAGGCATTTCCCCGCTTCCGCTTCGAGGGTGGGGCAGCCACAGTGTTATCGCTTCGAGGCGCCCCTGAAGGGCGGCTCATGAGGCATGCAAATATTTGAATTCTAAATATCAAAGCATCCGCAGAGGCCGCGAATAATGAACTCAGGCGGCAGTCACGGCCGGCGGCGGTCAAGGATGGTGGAAATTATGGAGTCATCGGAGGCCGCCCCCCCCCCAAAGATCTGTGTGCTAGGGGGAGGAGGGGCAAACAACACTTACCATCAGGAGGTAAATAATCTTGGCATAGACCGTAAGCTGTGGTAACCTGCAAAAGGAATAGAAAGATAACAGATTAAAGAACATTCAAGACATCAAATGTTGCAAGGAAACAAGGAAAAACTCTTTCAACTCTCCTTCGGGCTCTTAAATCTTGCATTCCAAAGGCAACCCCCCCCCCCCCCCCATTCGGTGGCCATTATTGGAACGGAGCACCCCCCTCCCCCCACCATTTATGACAGTTTTCGTATGTGGAGCACAGGGCCCCACCTGAGGCGCAGATAAATTACCTTTTTGCGACAGGAGAGAGTGAGAGCTGAAACACGCCATAAATTTGCTGGAATTTATTACGCAATTAGTTCAAGACTTGTGGCCGACCTTGAAGCGAAAGTGCAGCTAAAAAGGGGGCCCGAAAGGGGGGCCCGAAAGGGGGGCCCGAAAGGGGGGACATCTGGCTTGCCATTCGCCCGGAGCCGACCTTGGACCCCTTGTGGAAAAAAAACCTGCATTAATAGAACTTTATGTCCAGCGTGAAAGTGGCCACCAGACGACGCCGCCCGCCCCTGGGCCTCCGGTAGTAGTTGGTGTCGTTCAGGCGAAAGAGGCCGGGCCGCAGATAGCCAGGAATGCTGTGGTTCTCCAGCTGGAAGTCGCGCAGGTCGTAGTGGGCCTGCGGGCGGAGAAAACGCTGCTTTCGTATCGATTTTTCAAGAGGCAGGCGTACGTACGGGCTGGATGGGACAGCGGGTGGCAAGGTGGCCGTACCTGAAGACATTGCGGAGCCACACTTTCATGAGGCTCGACTGCAGCAGCTCCCCGAGGGTGCGGCAGGTGTCCAGGTCGTAGCTGAAGAGCGTCTGGTAGCCACCGCCCACCCGCTGCTGCAGGGTGATGGCGGTGCGCAGCCCCTGCCGCAGCGTGCGGTTCAAATGGATGTCCAGATTGAGGTTGCCCTGCGGCGTCAGCCAGCCCCTGATGCTGCCGCAGAACTCCGGGCTGTACTCCACGCTGACGTTGGTGAAAGTGCTCTGCAGATGCTCCTCTTCGAAAGGGGAATCTTCGTTCAGCAAGAGTCACTGACAGTTTCCCCGTCTCCGGGGCTTTACTTACTGTAAGGATGGGCCAGAGGTGCCTCGTGGAGCAGGAGCAGGCACAGGAGGAGCATTGCGGACTGTTTGACTGCTGATTGGTCACTGATTGGTCGCCGGGCCAACTGGCTTTTGGTTTTGCACTCATTAGTGAGGCACGAATGGACTTCTAATGAGTGAATCAATCAATCAATCAATCAATCAGCTGCCCAGCCGTATCCACACTTTGTTCGAGTGGCACAGCTGTCTGCCGCATAAAGAGTCAAGTTCAGTTGCAAGCGGCGGCCAGCACTGAAAGTTGTTGCATGCCACATGTGCACCGCTAAGCGGCGTTTAATTGGAAACACAGTTGGGTGTTGCTTTTGACCGGTCCTCCGGCTGTGCCCCATGTGGGGGGGCATCAACTTTCAGCAGCCTTGCGGACAGCTGATGGACATCCAGCCCGAATGCCAAGCAAATATTACGCATACGTCGTGTGCGCCCCCCCCCCCTCGCACGCCGCACGCCCCTCCAGCTCGCTCTAGTCTCTTCTTGCCACTCGCCTTAATTGCTGAGCCGCGTGGAACGTTTAATTGCAAATTATTCAAATGCCTCTGCCGCAGCAGCAGCGGCAGCTGTCATAACCAGTCGCCGGCAGCAGCTGCCACGCCCCCCCCCCTGGCTCCGCACCACTCATCCTTCCGACTTTGCAATTATGTCTCAAATTAACACAGCAGCACAGCCCCCCTACCCCTCCCCCCAAACCCCCCCACAGGCTGGCCAGAAAGGAAAAACTATCCCCGCTACACCGACGCCGCAGATACCCTTCCCGATCTGCTGTTCCTTTGGCTTACTTTAGGCCCTGCCAACCTCCAGCCAAAGGCCCAATACCCCCTCGAAATTCGCCACTTTTTGCGGCTGCTGCTGGCCGTTGTTGTTGTCAAATGAAATTAGGCGTGAAATGTCGTTTGAACTCCGTTGGAAAATACTCGTAACAACACAAGTGTGGCCACATTTATGGCCCACGTGCGCCCCTCGTTGCCCTCGGACCATATTCCCCCTCCATATGGATATCTTTATCTGGCCAGTCTCCATTCCCGTCTCTGGGGATCCCTTAGAGCCTCCTCCACCCCGTGCCGCCTGCCGCCGCCGTCTCAAGTTGCATTTATATGCAAATAACTAAAATTGTTTTCAATTTGCCACTGTCCACCGTTCGCCATTCGCCGTTCGACGTCGCATTCCTGTGAGCCAACTTGCAGCTAATTTTATGGCTAATTGTCTGTCGGCCAGCCTCTGGTGGCTGCCACGGCTGCTGTGGCTGCTGGCCGCATTGATTGCTGATGAAGTTGTGATATTTGCGATAAAAAATGTATGTGATAGGCAGGAATTTCTTGATTGTCAGAACGCCACACGCACAAGGACAGCGGCGCCAGGAGAGCCCCATTCTGGGGGGGGGGGGGGGGGGGGGGGGGGGGTGGGCGTGCCATTAGCGGCAAATGTCAAAGCGTAGGAAGGTAACCCAGTTTCCAAAAAGGCCAGGAGAGCCCTCAAATCCGGCAATGCGGCGGAAATTCTGCGAAACTTCAATGAAGCCCTCAGTGCTTGATCTTTCGACCCTTGGTGGGCACTGAGGGGCACTGAGGGGGGACTCTGACACAGTTCTCTAAATATAAGTCTGGAGTCGTGTTCCCTGGAAAACCTCGCCATCACGAGGCCCACACGTACCCGGCTTTGGGCAAACAACAAACACTAGAGGCCCCAGCGATCCGAAGATCGAAACGAATCGAAAATGCGCCGTACCCACGCCGTACCCGTCGAGCGAGTGGCATGCCGTGTGAAGGTGATTTCTATTTTTAATCGGGAATGTAATGCTATTTTCAATCCCGTTTCGGTGTCTGGTCCAGCTCTGGACTTGATTGATGCCTGGGATGCCTTGCGAGAGAGACCTGGGGTGGGCAGGGCCACAGGAAACCTGGACTAGGGGTTGCTTAGAGGTCATAGCCCTCCCCCAGCCCTCCCCACTTTACGATGGCCAAATTTAAGCGATTTCCCCTCATCAAACCCCAGCATCATCATCATCGCGTATCATCTCGTCGAATTGTCATCTAATAAAGTGCTAAAAGCCCGCCGACAGCCACTGAAACAACAACAACACATGTGAATGACAATGACCGATAAAGGGGAGGGCGGGGTGGAGTAGATTCAATGCCTGGGATAGTGGCCGTGCCAGTGCTGAGGGGGGAAGCCAGATAGAGAGAGAGAGAGAGAGAGATCTCCACTTTACAGTTAGCAAATGTCGATGCAATTCAATGCCAAGGAGCGGGGGTGTCTGTGGCCCTCCCCCGCTCTCCTCCGGCACTCCGCCACTCTGGCCATCAAGCTGGAATCTCCCCCTCCAGCACTCAGGCAGTCTCCCCACGCTCCCCTCTCCGCCTGGCCGCTCTCTGAGCTCTCTGCGCCATACCCTCGCCGAAGATGTTGCTGGTTTAGGGTATCAATGCTGCGGCGGCTCAGCCCCAAGGGGCTGCCTACCCTACCTGGAGCCCATTAAGTGGTTACTAAATGAACCCGTATTGGCATTGAAAAGTTTCCCATTAAGCCTTAGGCCCCTTTAAGACCCCCGGCAACCCGTAAGCCCCACAAGCCACCGGCAAATCGTTGCCTTAGTCATACCCATTAAATGCTTGGCTAGCTTAGGTCAGGAATGCAAAACAGACACAGAAACAGAAACAACAAAGAATTTTGATAAAAAAAAAAGTACTTGACGGCAGGGTTTATTTTTAGTGGATGTCCTAAACCCGCCCAGAATTCTGGTATTTATACGATAAATATTGTGGTTTTTGGTATGCGGGTTTCTGCTTCTGTGTTGGGTCCCTCTACAGAAGCATCCTTTCACTCTGATCTTTCCCATGATCGTCTCGGCGGCCCACGTTTCCATCTGACAAATTGGCAAACAGACAACACACGACACGGCAAGACACGACGTGCACAATTCATGATCAAGTGCAGTCTTTTTGACATTAATATGACATCTGCAGCCAGAATACGAATGGGGCATAAAGGAGCCACGGGACCCAGGGAGAGACCCCAAGAGAGACCCCAAGAGAGACCCAAGCTGCAAGGAAATCAATTATGCGCACGAGGCACAAAGGCAGGCTCCAAAGTGGCGAACGCCTGATGAATGTCTGTCAAATTGTTGACAGGCCACGCTGGCTGGCTGGCTACACAATGGACACGGAATGCGGCGGCGGCAGGGGGGGAAATGGCATTCTGCCGCACACTCGAGAGGCGACAAAGTTGCCATCCGGACGACGACGACGACGACGACGACGACGATGGTGATGTTCATTCGTGGAAATATTTCATGCCCCAACGCTGTCTGTCTCTGTCTGCCTCTGTCTGTCATCTAATTGAGTTGTTGGCCAGAGCCCCGCCGAGGCCCCCAAAGCGAGAGTTGGGGCTAAATATTTATCGGCATATTAATGCAGCATATTTCAAATGCAAAGTCGACTCTCATCTGGCTGACTTACTTCCTCAGTGAGCGAGTGAGCGAGCGAGCGAGTGAGCGCCTGGGAAACATGTTTATGCAACTCCACTCCCATCCATCCATCCAGCCCGGCCCCGCACTCTCCATCCATCCATCCAGCCCGGCCCGCACTCTCTCCCATCCTCCATCCTCCATCCATCCATCCACCATCCGCCGTCTTATCAAATGATTTTATTTATGCTTTGGGCGCGCATGTGTGCGATAATTGGATTATTTACTTTCGCGGCTTAGCATCCACTGAGGAAAATGGTTAAAAATTGTCGAGTTTTCGCTTTCTATTAACGCGCACAGATTGGAGGAGCGTGCGGAGGCACTCAATTTTCGAAAAATCAATGGCCAGATCCTTGAGGTGCCCAAAAGGGGGTACGACCCACTAATCAAGCGTGTTCCCCTTCCTGCCCCCCCGTTTCAGCTCCTGCTTCACTGGGGGGCTCCTCCACCTTCGTTGCCTTCGCGGGGCATTAATATGTATGAGCGGGTGTCAGGAGGCAATGCCACAACGCGTTTGTCAAACATTTGAGACATGCGTCGAGCCCCCACCCCCGCCCCCGCCCCTCTCCGCACTGCCACACCGATGTTTGACCCAATTATCGGGGCATTATAAAGTCGTAAAGCGTACCGGAGCGGGGGAGACGTGTGTGCGGTGCGGTGCGGGGATCTGGACTCCCTCGCTTGAAATTCATAAATCACAAATCACTTAGGCGCCCCCGCACTCCATAGAGGGGGGGGGGGGGCAATGGTCATGTTTTTTTGCGATAATATTGACAAATTGTGCAAACATTCGCACACAATTAATAACGCCCACGTGCGGGGGCGGAGGAGGGGGAGGGGGCGGGGTAACAAAGACAAAGACATGACAACATAATTCCAGGAGTCGGGAGCCCAGGAGCCCCAGCAGTGGCACAGTGGCAGCCATTGAGGTGAATAGAAGCCACTGTGTCAGTCCCCCACTCCCCCTCCCCTGCACCATTGGCAAGCAAAGCACGTAAGATGGAGAGAGAGAGAGAGAGAGAGAGAGAGAGAGAGAGGTCTGGCTCCACCGTGAGTTGGCAACTTTTGTTGGCCCAAAGGCCCTGGACAACATTTTGATTGATGAATGCAGCCTGCAGTCTGCCCCCCCCTCTCTCCACCCTCCCCCCTCACCCCCTTAAGACGCAAATTTATGCCGGCTTAGCGGCTTAGAGGCCCACAGGAAGCCACCGCGACGGACATTTCTGTTGACAAATCAATTAAATGCTAAATTTAGAGATGGACAAACAGTAGCAGCCCACCGCCACCTCCCCTCCACCGCCACCTCCTCTCCACTCCATCTCCCCTCCCAGGCCCGCTTCTGGCTTCAAAGTAGGACTCTGGCCAAAACCAGAACTTGTCGACGCTTATCGAAAACATTTATCCGGCCTGTGCGAATCGTAAAGTGTGAAAACAAATTGCCCAGAGTCCACCCCTCCCCACCCCCCTCCCTCTCCACCACGACGGATAATTGCACTCGATTTGTAATTCAAGATTAAGGGCACTCCGCACTCCCGAGACCCGGAGACAGCTCGTCCGTTCTGTGGCCGTAATTTATGTACAGATCTCTTGCCTGTTTCGGGCCCGATAATCGCCTAAAATGTGGGCCATGAGTTAAGTGATTATGTAAATTTGTTCGCTGTCCGCTGTCCGGCATAACCTTCAATTGCTGGCGGAGATTGGGTTTGGAAACAGGAAAGGCCAAAGTAGGGATATACTTACAATATATATACATGTTTTTAGGATCGATTTTGTACTTACATCGTATTTACTTGACCTCATTTTACCCATTTATTTTGCATCTAATTTGCATTCGTATTTCGTCTACGTTTCCCCGTTAAATTCAAGCCACGCGTCCATTTAGAAATCGATTTGAACACTTTTTCTTTTCTTTTCTTTTTTTGCACTATTCCTGGACTATCTTTGATGTGGCGTGAATGGAAGAAGGAAGATGACTGCAAGAGGCGAAAGCATGAGCGTTACTCGGGCGACACGTGGCACGTGGCAAGCAGCAGCTGACTGACTGAAACCGAAACCGAAACTGAAACCGAACGAAGAGGCAGGCCCCCCAAAATATCGCCCCCGCCCCGGTTCAGGGGAGGAACCACCGAAATACGGGACGGGCCAGAGGCAGGAAATCCACCGCCCCCGCCCCCTCCCCCCGAAGACTGTTACTTTCAGCTGGGGCAAAACTGTTTACGATTTACGATGCCCCGAGAGTCCGGAGAGCTCTCTCTCTCTCTGCCACACTCTGCTGTGTCCGTGCCACGTTTCGCCGTGTGTTGTTTTTGTGGGAAAAATCGTTAGGCAGCAATAAAAACAACCAAAAACTGCACGGAATTGCTTGGTTAGACGGAAAGCCACGTGAAAAATGCCGGAAACAGAAATCGATTTGCAGGCAGGAAAAACCCCCACTGGGCAGGGGGCAGGGGGCAGGGGCCAGGGAGGTGTTATGTGTGGTCCGATGTGCTTTAATCTTTTGGTTTCCGT
Organism: Drosophila pseudoobscura; assembly: GCF_009870125.1. NCBI lineage: Eukaryota > Metazoa > Arthropoda > Insecta > Diptera > Drosophilidae > Drosophila > Drosophila pseudoobscura. The sequence goes on along the minus strand of NC_046680.1, from coordinate 20,649,224 downwards.
TCTCGAACGGAAAGTCCGGAGCAATTATGTCACACGCGCGGCGCTCGAAAGTAGGCAACGATTACGGGTGCGTTTTCGGGTCCATTCCGACACTTTTTTGAAGGGCAAAACTATGGTTCGACTTTTGATGGGTTTCCTGCTCCTCGCTGCGTATTACCCTTGCTGCCACACTGCCACACTGCCACTCCGGCTGCCACTGCGCTGCTGGTGCTGCTGCTGCTGCTGCCCGACGCGCTGAAAATTCACGTAACAATTGATTTGTGTGTCAAAAATGTCACAAGTGTCAAAGGCGCGTGGCAGCGGTAGTACTAGAGAGAGCACACACGTGCAGCAGTGCCCACCAGAGAGAGCGAGAGAGAGAGAGAGTGCGCTGCTGCGCACAGAGTAAGCCAAGGTGTAGCTTTCCTGCTCCTCGACTTCCGCAAGAGCGCTTTCGGCCAAGACCTCACCTTGTGCGGATATACCTTGGCCAGAGCGAGCTACCAACACGTGTGTGTCTCGACGATCGGAAAGAAGAGGGCCTCACCCCTTAGGCCCTTGAAGGAGGCCCTTTCCTACCTTGAAACCATGTAAAAACTTTAAATTAGAGACCAAGTCGGTGTATTCTGGTATTCCAGCTAGCTAGTCCTCACTGTGGTCTTGGCCATCCCCCGTGGAACCGGCGAAAACCATACTTTAAATCCTCAAAAGCTAAGCCAAAAAGGGGACCCGGTCCCGGTTCGTTTTTCCTCTATTCCTGGGGATCCTGGCTAAACGGCTTAAAAGGCTCGAATGTTCAAGGGGAAAATAGGGTTGCTACACACACACACACACACAGAGAGACTTTTTGGCTATCCTCTCTTATTTTTATTAATAATTATGATTTATTTAAACGAATCCATCCGCGCCGCGTTCGAGTGCCTCGGTTTGTTGTTGGAAGAATGCGAAGAGAGGCAAAAACTGGCCGCGACGACCGCCAGGCAGAGTGGCAGGCAGCGACAGAGGCAGCGACAGAGACAGAGACAGCGAGACCGGCTGACTTCTGCAGTGGAGTGTGGAGTGTGGTGTGTGGAGCGTGGAGTGCGGGTGAGGCGGCTAATAAGTAGAAAAAGAGAACAACAAGAAGAACCGCAACGAGCGAGTGGCATAGTACATCGATGTAGGGTGAGGTCTTGCCAGGTCTGGGTTCAGGCCCCTGCGGAGTCCCACAGAGGGGCACCTCACCTCATCCGAATACACCTTGACTGCAACAGGAGCCATTCGGTTGAGAAAGCTCCAGCAGCGACGCTGACTGCGCTGCAGCGCCGCATGTTGTTGTCGATGCAACTTTTGCAAGCAAAAACAAAAACAAAAACAAGAATAAGTGGACTGAAAGAGAAATGAAATGCTGCTCTTTTAACGCCTTGCGGAAGCAGAGAAACAGACCGAGAGAGAGAGAGAGAGAGAGAGAGCCCGCATAACGGTCTATGGAAATATAGCATGCGATAAATTGTGGTTCTGCGCTGCTAGGAAAAGAGAGCGCCAGCGAGAGAGAGAAAGAGAGAGAGCGGTGCCCTGTTTGGGGGGGTGGAATGCCATTTATTGGGGTGACCATTGTTGAAAAGAAGAAAGCTTTTCAAAGCTCTGAAAACCGTTGAATTATTGTCCCTTCAAAAGCCTGAAGGCTGGGTCCGTTTTCCCTTGAATTTTGTTCTGCAAGCAGTTCAACCTGAAGCCTGGTTGCAAGCAGTGCGCCAGTGAGACCTGAAAACCCTTCTGCCATCTCGCTCTCGCATGCGATAATTGCCCGCCACTCGCACTCGCATGCAAGACGGCTCTGACAACAGGTTTGATTTGGTTGCACGAACAGGGCAGCAACATGTTGCAAGTCCGTGGCAGCACTGGGGGCAGGATCCAATCGACGATGATCATCATTAGCCACACGCGAGGCTCGAATCACGCAATGCCCCGTATCGGAGCACCAGAGACAAACAGCCCCTCGATCGCTGGTTAGTAATCGGTTATTCGAGTGTCATTAATCATAGATCCTTATGGAGTGATGCCTATTAATTTGGAAGGCCTTGGCAGCCCGGCGGCACCTTAATGGTGTGAACACGCGGCAGAAACAAATTGCGAAACGACAACAGTTGCTCCGAAGGGCACCGCGGCTAGCCACCCGCTCTAAGCGAAGGACAACAGGCCAAAGCAAACAGGAAAACAGGCAAACAGGCAAACAACAACAACAACAACAAAACCATCGTTAAAAAAAGTTACACGCCTGCGCAGCGGGTGGCGCTCGCATGTAATAAAAACAGTGAAAGAGAGGCAGGGAGGAGAGAGAGGGAGGGAGAGGGAGAGAACCTACTCACATATCGAAGCTTTCGATCAAATTGCCTATCAGATGGCTGGATCGCAGGGTCCCTGGGTCCCAGCCGCAGGCCCATGGATCCCCGTTTTAATAAGCGCCCGTAAAATGCAGCCCGCGATATCTGAGCAATAAATAAATGACAATTATGAATTGTTCCCCCGCCCCCAAAAGCCCATTCCGGTGAGGAGATCTCTAGATCTGTAGATCTGTAGATGGAGATGCTGAGGCGGCGCTCCACGTGGAATGCCTAGCTCTGGCAGCTCTGGCAGCGCTGTCATCGTGCCAGGGCATTAATTCGTTGTTTATCGCACCTTGTTGGAACTCATCAAAGGGGGTGGGGTGGGGGTAGGATCGAAATTCCACAGATACTACTTTTGGCAATGGAAAGATAACAAAGCTCGAGTAGAACCTTATCAATAAAATCTGTTCATATACAGACGTATATAGCTCCATAAAAATACCATTTGCCTTTTGGGGCTTGTGCTTTAGGCGGTAGCTAAAAATAGATAATATTTATAGCTGGTAGTTGGGTTCGGTTTTGTTTTTATGAAGAACTCAAACAACAGACCTCAACCCTATAGAGAACTGGTGGGGAAGTGTGCCGAATTGTGCCAAATTTTACAGGAAGAATGGAAGGAAATCCCCCCTCAACAACGTCTTGTAGATTCAATGCCAAAGCGTTGCCCCACTTTTCTCAATCAGAAAGGTCAAGCCACTCAATATTTAAGTAAATTTATTACAAATTTTAAATTTTTTTTTACCATTTTGGACATTTTGTAATTATTTCGCCGAAAATATATTTTCATAGCTTGGTTTTTGTTGTATTAGAAAACTCTCATATAGAACTAATTTGAGACCAAAAATTGCAGCTAAATAAAAACTTTTCTTGATTTTCGTTTAAAAATTCTTGGTGTAGTTTTTGTGGCTTAAGATAAATATAATTAAAAATATTTTAAAAAAGTTTTAAGGTAAAAAAAAACCCGTTTTTATGAAATCTGTCAAACTTTGGACCCAAATCTTAGAAATCAAGCAAATATGATTATTAATAAAAATGTGCAGAGCAATGATACTTATCGAAAAGACACGGGCAGGGGCACGGCCAGGGGACACGGGACACGGGACACGGGACACCGGACACGGACAGCATACAAAACGCCATTTATTTATCCAGCGAATTCCGCAGGCAAACGGGCACTTCACTTTTGCCTTTTTTTTTGCAATTGCGCGTACCAAAAATGTCAACGAAAATACCACAAAAAAAAAGGCCAAAAATTTGGATTTAGTTCGGTGCCAGGGGCTAAACACTGTACCCTAACCAAAGAGCTGCTATATGGCCTAAAGCAGGAGGCTTGCGGTGAGAGGGAGGGCAGCAGTTTCAAGGGTACAAGGGAGGGAGGGCAACACTTTCAAGGGTACAAGGGAGGGAGGGAGGTCAGCACTTTCCTGGTTACAAGGGCTACGGATGGACCTACCTGTAAGGCATATTTGCTGCTCTCAAAGTAAGTTCTTTAATGGCAACAAATTTAATTGAAATTACACAAATTTAAGTTCATAAAAAATAGCGACTTTGGCTTTGAAAAAAATCATTGAAAAAATGCTCAAAAATCAATTAGAGTGTCCTTACTAGGAGGAAGAAAATTGGGTTATGGCAAGTCCTTTTCAAAGGACATTAGAGCATCGAACGATGTAGGTCCAACAATAATGAACATAAGTGAGAAAATTGCTAGAAATATGTGGGTTCTGCGTGATTCCATAAAGAACGGATTAAATTAAGGCAAAAACATAAAAAACCGAACCATAAATGCTACTTTCGAGACCTCGAATACGATTTAAAAATCTAAAACTCCACTTTAAGCAAGGGCCAAAATAATAAAGGGTTTTGTTTCAAAGACTCCACACCTTAAGGGCCTATAATTCCTTGGTATTTTTGGCCACGTTAGTGTATCCCTCGCTGCGGCTCTTTTTCCGGCTTGTTATTGTCAAATTCCATGCGTATAAAATTTGTTGTTTTTTTTCACAATTTTTTTCTTTGCAGCTCTATCTGTATTTTCATATTTTCTGTACAAGTTTATAGCAGTGCCTGTTGATTTATGCAAATTATTAAACGTTTTCTAATAACTCATTATGCCGCGTAAACAACGTGCCGCATGACTTGACAGTCCCCCCAGAGGCAGGGACAGAGACAGAGACAGAGACAGCGACAGAGACAGCGACAGCGAGAGGCAGAGTCGGAGTACCATTTCCATTACATGTTCAATTGGTTCCAGTCTCTCCCTCTCCCTCCTCCTCCCTCCCTCTCTCCCTCTCTCCCCCTCCTAGAGGCTACTCCGGGGCAACTACTGTTGCGTCTTTTAGTTAACGTTTTTTTGTTTTCTAACACTCGTTGGCCTGCCTTTGTTGTTGTTGTTGTTGTTGTTGTTGTTGCTTTTCCGTTGTTGGCTGTCAGTTTTCGCATATGTCTACCGCCGACTGGGAAAAGTTTCGTAGCGCTTAGCTAGATGTCAACTTGAAGGCATGCCAAATGCAAATATGCCTTTTGTCCGCTTTGTTTTCGATGCCCGGTAATTGGGTAAATATTTTGCCTACTGTGGATCTTCATTTGCATAGATTTCAGTGTACTTTGGCCCTGGGGTTTTCTTGGTTTTCTTGACCCATCCCATGCGCAAAGCTTTTACTTTTATCGACAAACTCCGTTGGGGTCTGGGGGTCACCGGAGGTGATCGCCAGCGTAATGCGCGAAATTGCAGAGTGCCTGGAAATCTTACGAAATCGACGCAAAACCATTCCACATGCTTTTGCGAAAAGTCTCAGTCAATACATATACATGGCTTTTCCCACTGCCGAGCAAATCTTATACAATATGTGGGCTCAAGCCACTTTCTATGGCCTTAGACCACTCAGAGGGCCACTCTTTGTGGGCACTATCGAGGGTGTATTCCCCCTACATCTTCCAGTCTTCTCTCTACACTCCAGATCAGCCCCCAGGACTGACCCACTGAACAATGAGAACCCTCCGCCTGGGCCAAGTGCTTTGGCCCCCAAAGCGGCAGGCCAGAGACCCACAGATGCAAATCCAGACACATTGCTGGGGTCCAACTGTTTGCATTTGCATTTTAGCACTTTGGCAGACAGCGGCCCAAAGGGGGGGGGGGGGGGGGGGGCAGGGAGGAGGAGAGGTCTGTTGGTATTTGTACTGATTGCGAATGCAGAGTCACAGACCGAAGGAAAAGCGGGTCCAAACAATCGGACTCATTGGAGTTGGCCCTGGAGCTGAAGTTGAAGATTTCTATGTGTCTTAATTCCACTGCCACGCCCACAGCACAGAACAAACGAGATTGCTCACCTGTTGTTGGGGTTTTCCTCACCTTCCCCCTCCCCACCCCTCCAGTGTGGGTTGAGACGCGTATCTAATTACAAGAGAGGAAAAAACAGGCGAAAGGAGCGAACATGGGGGGGGGGGGGAGATGCATGCATATAGACGCTGATTTCAAAGATAAATTGCCGACGACAAGCCAGAGACTCAGGGACTCCGACTCCGACTCCGACTCCGACGGGGACCTGTGCCGTTGGAGCCTTCCAGTGATGGATGTATTTATGCGCTGCTGCTGCGTCGTGGCCGCCAACGCGACGCTAGTAAAAATAAACAACAGTTTATTGGCATTGCCAGCCCCCCAGTCCCAGCCCCCAACCCCAGCCCCAGCCCCAGCCCCCAGTCGCAGGCATTTTCATTGTTTAACAACACGCAGTCTGCAGTCGCGAAAGGTGTCGGTTTTAGTCTCCAGAACCCTCCAGCCGCCTGCCAGCAAAAATATTTTTAGCGGAATTTTTATGAGGAAGCGATTTTTATGCCCTTGCCACACGGCGCTCGGATTGGGCGACATTTGATTTATGTTCTAGCCCCAAAAAGGGCTCAAAGACTTTTCCACACATCTAGGGAGTATCCTTGAAGCCCTCAGGCAGCCACTGGGGGACAGGGGGACAGGGGGGCGAGGGGGGCGAAGGGCCAATGCATATTGAAACAAAAAATTAAAAACTACACTTGACCTCCGAAGTCAGTCGATCGGTTGGTCCCTCTGTTTGTGGAGGCTGACCATTGCTCAAGTGCCTTTTACAGGGGACTGGAACGGGGAGAGGGGGAGGGGGAGGGGACTGGGGTCTGGGATTCGTTAAGTAAACATGCCACGCTACAACGCGCTCCTCAAAAACCTGGCAGTGCACCCATTCTTGGACCCATTTCCATTCCCATTCCCATTCCCATTCGCTGGCGAAACCTCATTACGATCTTCATCATCATCGACAGATTGTGTCGGCTTCGCTTTGCATCTTTTGTTCATTTTAGTTTAAATATTGCCTGCCTCGGACCCTGCCTCTGTCCGTCTGCTGTCCGCCATGAAGAAGCCGATTCCCAGCTGGCATTTCAGGCACTTTTCATCTTTTTCAATCAATGCCTCCACCGGGGCCCCTAAGGAGTCCGAGTCCGAGTCCGATCCGTGTTTAGCGCTTAAAGGGCGCCTGTCCGAGGGCTTCTGGTCCTCAATATTTTCGCTGAATGTCTCAAGAAGCGCGTAAATTAATCCCCAACTTAATTGGTTTTGTTTTTTTCTTCTTCTTTTGCACTCGAAGGTCTATAAATAGGTTTTGTGTTTGGAGGAAACTGTCATTTGGCAGGGGCCAGTAGACCGACTTCTGATTGCTTACTTAGGGCCACCCATCCAACCCAGCTCCCAGCTCCCAGTCCCAGTGCAATCCCAGGCCGGCTGTGCACAAGTGTTTTTTGTGGCGGAAATGCTGTGCAAAATTTACGAACCAGCCAAAGTCTTGGCCAAAAACAAAAACAAAAAAACCTCCAGCTAAAAGTGAGGCAAGAGGCAAGAGGCACAGTCCTCCACAGTCTTCCCGTCCGCCGTCGATGGCGGCGCGCGCACGATAACAAGATTAGAAAATAAGATTTATCTCATAGATTGATAGATTCGATTACACGCAGCGGCCGGCGATCGAAGACGGCGACTGGGGCGGGCGTGTGCTGGGCGGCGTGTAATTACAACAAAAGCAACAGGCAACAGGCAACAGCCAACAGGCCCAAGATCGAGCAAGAACAAAACTAGCTGCGGGAGCAGACAGGCCACGGTCCAAGCACAGTGCCTCCAGATGGTCCCAATGGTGCCCCTTGGAGCACCCGAAGATGCTCCCCCTTCAACGATTTAACTGGATTTTCGATTCCCAAATATCTTTGACCACTGTGCCAGTTCTGGCTGCAGGCAAACTCTTTTTCTCTGTGGCGTTTTAATGGACTTTTAACTGGTTTTTGGAGCCGGGCTGCTTGGCTCTGTGGCAAGGCAGCTGCACCTGCAACAGCTATCGGCTGCGGTTCGGTTCAGTTCGGTTCGGTCCGATCTGGGATCGGGCGTTGCATATTTACTAATTTAATAATTCAAAAGCATTTAAATTCCTAATCATATCCAGCAAAGCGGCCGCCTGGCCGCCTGGATTAGCCCGGGTCCATCTGTGGCCCCTCCTGCCCCATCCCCATCCCCCCCCGATTCCTGGCCAGCCGCAATTTGTGAAAATTTCTCACCATTTTCATGGGCACTCCAGGGGGGATAGCGGGTAGCGGGTAGCGGTGGTGTGTTAGATTTCCACTTTACTGTCTATGCAATTTGTTGGCTAACTAGATGGCTATCTCTGGCCCAGTGGTTGGGCGGTTGCCGGTTGCCGGTTCTTTTGGGCCTTCTGCTGCTGAGCATTCATGTTCTTTTCATCTTTCTGCCTGCCTGCCCCTGCCCCTGCCCCTGCCCCTTCCCCTGCCCCCGCCCCTAGCCCTCGTTGGGATTCTGGTTTTCTTGTGCATCGCCTGGCGTTAGTGTTTTGCGTCTTATTAGAGTCTAATTGCATTGGCCGTGGCTCGGTGTCGGGGTTTTGGTCCAATTCGAAGCCGGCAATGAATGGAAATGAGCACGATCATGGCTCCAAAGGGTGCCGACCCCCAATGAACCGCTAGGCGGCCCAATTGAAGGGACCATCCCATCGATTGATGGAAAATGTAACCATAAAACACAGAGGGGAAAACCCTTTAGACAGGGTAAATGCTATGCCCCGAAATTGCCCCAATTTGAAGTAATTCTCTCGAAAAACTATGACCCACTAAATGCCACCAGCGCCAGTGTGTCTGGAGGCGAGCCCCAAGGACGCCAACAGTTCAAAGTCCATCAAGTTTTTGGGCGGAAAGGAGCCCAGGGCCAGAGCACAGGACTTGGCGTCATTACGTATTGAGGCTCCCTCGGAACGCCATGAGCAGCCATTTTGTTCTATTTTTAGTCAAGGACCAAGGCATCCATAAACGGAATGATAATTTGAACTTGAAAGGACTTGTCGGCGGCAGGAGGAGGAGGCAGGGAGGCAGGGAGGCATAGGCCTCCCCTTTGTCTGGCTACTGGTCCTATTTTCTGTTCATTTGTGAAACTTTTTCTGTGGGCGACTCGGTGTCTGGCCGACAAAGAATCGAGGTCGGATGGAGCCAAGCGGGGGGGTGGCAGGCAGCCGGCTTGGGGTCTTGTGTCACGTTTCAATAAACTTTGATTGGCGGCAATTATCGGGGAGCATCAGCCCGAGTCTCCCTTTTGGGCATTGTATTATTTATGAGTCTGTGATTGAGCTGGTCCTGGGCCTGGTCCTGGGCCTGGTCCTGGGCACCCGCAGCCAATTTGCTGTCCCTTTTTGCTGCGGGAGGATTTTTGGGAATTACCGTGCGATCGTCTCAGGCACAGGGGGCTTCTGAAGGGGGTTCTGAAGGGGCTATGGAGCCAAAGCGTTAGATACCTCCTCTCTGGGCGGAAGGCTTGAAGGGCATCCCTTCAGAGGTCCTGGAGATTGCTTAAATTAAAACCAAAGTTCGTTGAACCCCTACCCACCTGCCGCCTGCCCCCTGCCCCTCCCCCCTGCAACCACCCTGGCAGCGGAAATGCCACACGGCAGACATGTCTGCCAAAAAAAGACCAAAAATACTAAAAAACGGAAGCAAAAACTTGATTAAAATTTCATGGCGACGCATTTGCCACAAGCAAAAGCTGAAGACGGTGCTAAAAGTCACATTCAAGAATGCCACAACAGCCAAGAGGTGCAACGGGGTGCATTTGGGGCGAAAAAGTTGTTGAAACTTCATGGAGTTATCGCACCCAAAGGAGTCAAGGAGCCACTGGCTCCGTCTTGGAGCTGAGGGAGGGAGTCTCTGCAGGAGGGAGGGGGTCTGCCAAGGGGCTTAAAGGGCAAATGGAACTGGAAAATGGTTAGTAATGGCCGCCCAGGGGACCGTGAATTCCACTCAGCTTCTGCCATTCGATTCAATCTCTGCCACGCCTTTAAGACTGTCTGCTCTTGACGTTTTTCTGTTAACTTATTCGCTTATCATTTGGTAGGAGGATTTTATATTGCTGTTTTAGTCGGAGGCGCACAAATAAATCATTTGCCTCAAAAGCCGAAGGGAAGCGCTTTCGGGGCAGGCAGGGGCAGAGAGCTCCGCTCCATTGTGCGGCATGTCAGAACCACACAGAACTGTCACTTAATCCCGGCGCAGTCAATAAGCCAGGACACCTTTTCAATTTTCGTATGAATTATGACACTTGAGTGTGGAGAAAAAAGGGCCACACACACACACCCAAACAAGGACAACTGCAGCACGTGATGGCCGATTCCCTCTCGATTCCCAAATGCCGTTTGCCCTGCCATATGACAGCTCCATAAATATGATATACGGCTCCTCCTTCTGTGGCGTGGAAAGTCACGTGCGATTGACAGACATTTGTTGTTGCCAGCGCCAAGGATCCAATTAGTTGGAGGACCTCCTGGCTGAAGGACCTGAGGAGGCACTCGTGGCAGTACAAGGGGCAAGGGGCAACAAGTGCGTTAGGCCCAAGCCCAGTGCCCAGCCATTGCAGAAATGTTTCCAGTGTACATTCGCCCTCGAGCGATCGATGATCCAGCCCCAGCCGGTGCCTCTGGCTGGATCTCAAGTGGCAGCGGCAAATGTTTTTGGCGTCCGTTGGTGGCGCCTCAGCGAGGAGGGGGGGCAGAGGAGAGGAGACACATTTTCTCAGTCGATTGCCAGGTAATGCGTTCAAACGGCGCCTGGAGATAAAGAACCTCCCTCTCTCTCCCTCTCTCTCTCTCTCTCCCTCTCTCTGGCCGCTTTCCTTTTCCACTTTAGACATCTGCCCGACTTTTGTGATATGTAAATTTAGTTCATTGATGATTTTTAGTTGGAAATGCGGGTCTGGGATGGCTGTGACTCACCAAAGCTGAATCATTGGCGGCCGCAGCTGCAGCGCACACGCACACGCCCCCGCCTCCGCCACGCCCCGGCCTGGACCTGGACCTGGTCCTGGACCCGTGCCAAGGCCACAGCATCAGCTGCTGTTGCAACAATGCCGCACAAATTAGAGCAAAGACAAAGGGAAAAGGGCAAAGGGCAAAGGGAAAAAACTGCATTAAGGCGGCAAATTGCGGTAGCAGAGAAAGGTGAAAGTGTGCCACAGGATGCATGCAACCAGGTAGCAGCGGTGGACAATAAATTATGGGCGAAAATTTCATGCCAAATTATGGGCCACATGGCATTCCGTTACGCCCCCTATTTGCTTGGTATTTAAAATTGATTTAAATTCGCCTCAGAACGAGGTTGAATGGGGGGGGGGGGGGAGCCGCTCGTAAATCCTCGGCGACCTTTTCGCAGTAAATTTCCCGAGAATTTTCCGTTCTCTGCATGCAGGCCTGCAGTGATTTAATGGCCATTTCCCCTTGAGCAGGCAGGCCCCAAGGTGAAGGTGAAAGCAGGGCCCTAATGAGCTCTATAACGTGGCCAAATGTACAGCACTTTCCTGTGGAACGAAGGTGGAAATATAAGAAGAAGATAGGAAATATACCTCCACCCAAGTCTCCACCAACTTTGAATCCACTCGAAATGCATTTCGTTTTCAAGTTTTATTCCCATAAATCATCCATTTGGCTTATTAGCCAGATCAAAACAATATATCTCTGTGGCCACAATTGAAAATATGATGGGAATATTGGTTTTGGACCGGGTATGGATAATATATGGGACCATTTTGATTAATAGTCGACCGAAAGAGTCCTCCACAAAGGACCAAAAGATAAACAAGAATGAGATCGGGACCCCACACAATGTTGAAAGGAATTTTGATTTATCTGAGAAGGAGAGAGGGAGAGGGAGAGGGGGAGAGCGAGAGAGCGAGAGTGGAGGCGCATAGAGAAATAGAGGGAAATTAGTTAAGGAATTCCCAGATGGAAGGAAGGCCCACAGGTGCCTCGGGGCTACTAATTGAGCTCGCTTATCGGCTAACACACACACACACACGCACACAACTGGCAAATTGAGTTTTCAGCCAGGCTTGGGAAAAAAAAGGAATTCCTGGGTCTTCTGGGCCTTCTGGGGACCCGTCTTGGGCAGGCCCAGAACCAATTCTTCGGTTCGTTTTTAATTAAGTACAACAACGCAGCAAAATTGATTTCCAGAGTTTGCTTATCGCCACGTTAAGATCTCTAAGAGATGCGATGCCGGCACGATAGGGCACTCGCCGCCCCCCTGCCCCCTGCCCCTGCCCCTCGCCGCTCTCTCGCCAGGATCGGGGAGAAACGCTCTAGAACTTGGCGGGAGTAGCCAGAAAGCTCAGAGGTGGCATATGGTATAAATTATGCTAGAAATTTATGAGGTTCTGGCTAACCAGATGTCTATCGGTCAAAGCCAGACACACAGAGAGAGAGAGAGAGAGAGAGGCAGAGAGGCCGTGCCACAGAGAGATGTGATTCCGAGGGGCAGAGTGCCACAGAGAGATGTAATTCCGAGGGGCAGAGTGCCACAGAGCTTTGTGATTCCGAGAGCCATTGATCACGGCGATGATAGTATAAATTCCAATTAAGTTATCTCTGGCCCCGTGGCCCTTGCAACGGTAAACGGCACTACCCAATTCTAGCCGTTCTTATCGGTGGCTCTGGCTGTGGCTCTGGCTGGGGAGCTCTCGGGCGAATGTCTCTATAAAGCCATCATTAAAATTATGGCAACGACCGGCGACCAGCTCCTAATGAAATTATTAAAAATGCATTCAACTCTGAGAATGAGAGCCAGAAATATCCATAATATGCATATGAACGCGGGGGGGTGGGGAGGGGGTAGGGGGTTGCTCTGGTCCGACATAAATAACTAACCTCCGGCGAGGGGGCAAGGGGGTTGGGGGGTTGGGCCCTTCCGCTGGAGCCAAACTAATTATGCATTCATTTTGTTTGCCAACAATTAAGTCGCCCGGAGGCGTGGCGCATATTTGTGCCGGGACATCGCCAGGATCCTTGGCCCCTCGAGAGTCGCCACTGATTTATGAGGGGGCAAGGCACTCCCAACGGATGGAGTGGAGTGGAGTGGAGTGGAGCCGCGATCATGTCAGCCCATGATGACCCAGTTAGCAGTGGCATTTCGTGGCTCAAAGAAAGCCAGAGAGCCACCGAAACCAAAAAATACCCGAAAAAACACTTGACTGCCGCCGTCAGGTGGGTATCTTTTGGTGGAGTCCAAGACGGAGTCGGAGTTGGACATTCAAACTGGTTCGACAATCAAATGGCCATTTGTAACAGCCAGAGCCAGAGCCCGAGCCAAAGCCCGACACCCACGCAACAATTACTTTCTAAACGAAGAAAGAGATCAAATTTTTGCACCAAATTAGGCGCCAAATCGGTTCAAATTGGATGCCTGCCGCATGCCGCATGCCACATGCTGTGCCCGCAAAGAGTTGCATTTCAGGGGCGTTTTTCTAATTTCTTTCAGCGACAGGCAGCCCCAAAGAATTCCAATGAACAGAGTAATGCAGAAAACGCCTTATCCGGTCCAGGCTATCGCCGTGGCAGTGGCAGTGGCAGCGGCAGTGGCAGGGGCAGAGAACTGTCAACGCCAGGCCCAAGTCCAAGTCCAAGTCCAAGTGGTGGCCCACCCAAGTGGCTGGCTTCTGCGGTGCCTTCATTTGACAAACGCTGACAGCAGCGACAATGCCCCAACGATTGCGGATGCAACTGGCCATTGGCGGCGGGGGGCCGGGGGGGGCCGGACTTGATTTCTTATTTGAATATTTATTCCAGCCGCCTGGACATTGGCCGTGGTCGCCATCGATCGTGACAATCGCCAACGCAAGTGCAAGACTCTTCACTTCATGTGTCGCTCCACATCGAGGGGGGGGGGGGGGGGGGGGGGGGGGGGGGTCCACCAGCTCTCTTCCGTGTGCTCGTACACTCAGAAACCAAGGGGAGGGGAGTGGAACAGCCTCTGGAATAGCCCCTTTTGGACAGCAGATGGGCCTCAAATCGAAGCCTCTCGCTGGCTCCCTTTTCCTGGTGTTAGTTTTTCTTTCAGTGCACTTGGAGGCGATTAAAATTGACGTTTGTGGCGCTGCTTTACCCCCCCCCCCCCCCCCCCCCCCCCCTTGCCCGCCGCTCAACACTTTCTTTGGCTAAACGTTTTCATTATTTATGAATTGATCAATTTGTTGCAAGGCCCTGCTGCATCAGCGGCGGCCATCACGCTGCATCGTTTGGTTTGTTTGCGTTGGCCATTAGCGTCCCCCCTCCCCTGCCCTCCCCTCCCCGCCGCCCCCCCTAGCCCCTTTGGGCTGCAGCCAGACTTAATTTGTTGCGGCGCGTCATCGGCTGCAAAATTATTTACCCAACTAATTTATGCAGATTTTCTGAAAACGTTTCAAATTAGTTGGGCAACGGGGGCCGGGTCACGGCTGAAGGTTAAGTGAAGATAAGTGAAAACCGATATGCCCTGGGGCGCCCCCGGGGGCCTGCCTGGGGGGGAAATCCATGAGAGCAAGACTTTCCACAGATTCATTTGAGCCGGAATTAAAGTTCAGGGCGAATATTGTGGATTTTTTTGGCCTGCCCTGCGGGACCTGTGCCACATTTATTGCTTCCCAGAACTGGCCGATGTCCTTGGGCACCCCCCCCACCCCACCCACTGACCCACGATATATATCGTTGACACACATCTGACAATGGGCCGGACAGCTATTTGCCTTTTGTTTCTGTTTCTGTTTCTGTTTATGGACACGCGATGCAGGTGCGGCAATTAAAGAGTCGATCCAGAGGGCCCTTGCCGTACCCCCGCAGAGCTAATGAAACCAGCCAACTATTTGAACAATCAATTAGCACACAGACGTTAATTTAGGACAGTCCAAACTTGGCTGTGCGAAGGCGATGATCAGTCGGCGACGGCTTCGTGGATTGGTGTCACTGGACACTCGGATGGACAGGAAGGAGGGCCACGAGACACAAGACTTCCTCTGCCACATCACATGGCACAGCCATGGCACCGACTGCCGGCCCTGGGGCACTACCCTGCTGCTGCATTCATTTTCAACCACGTTGCGGTCAGCCTCTTCTTTTCCATTTCCTTACTGTTTCAATTCAATTGAAAAACCGCAAGGGCTGCAGGCTGCTCCTTTGTTACCACAGGACCCTCACCGTTAACCGGAAGCCAGGGCCAGAGACAGAGCCAGAGCCAGGGCCAGAGCCAGAGCCAGGGCCAGGGCCAGGGCCAGGGCCAGGGCCAGGGCCATGTCCAATGTCTGGCTCGGGGGCCAGCTTTTATTTGACATGACGCAACAGAAAAGACGATAAAGGACTCGCACAAATGTCCTCCCCCCCTCCCCCTCGGTCACCTTTCACCTCTCGCCACGCCCTGTATGGGTTATGGCCGCTGGCGATGACTGCTACGTTTTTCCCATTGCCATTGTTGCCATTCTGCCAGAAGATTTCTGCCTCATTAGAGGCATTTCAAACCCACGTCGAGGGCAGCCAAGTCAGAGGAATACAAGAACCAATTAGAGTTCAGTGAATCAGCAATCGATGGCCGCCCTTACGCATTCGAAATTCGCCTTAAATCCGTTTAGGGTGGCGCATTCCTGTTGCCCCAATAACTGATAAGGACTTGCCGGAAAGGAAAAGTTGAGCAAACGAAAAAAACGAAGCCCGAGCCAGCAATCAGTCAAGATACTGCCTGATGGTATTTCCTTTCGGCCAGCTTTTGTTCGGCAGCTTATCGGATGCGGCGATTGCGGACTCGAAATTCCAATCGGGTGACCGAGTACCGGCGATCAGTGATCACGGATCGAGTGCGGATGTTCGCACTCGGCTCTGGCTATCGCCATCTGCCAGAAGCAGAGGAAGCCCACCGTCGAGGGCCAAGATATTTCGCACTTGGCACAGCCAATTATCGCCGGCGATAACCGGTTAGAACCCACGACGGAACCGTGACCTACTACAAAGGAAAAACACACACCCAAAAGCGCACAAGCCCCGGCAATCGCAATGCTGCAATTGGTCAAGAGTGCGGTCTTTTTGTGGCATTTACTGGGGGCACCTAAGCCCCGCGCCCACAATCGGTCCGGTCTACGGTTTACATATCGAATCGCAGGGCTCTGATATATCGGGAGAGAGTAAGCCTCTCGCACACCCTCGGTGCGTGTTAGGGGCTCTCTGGGCTGTCAGTCGGGCCTTACCGGGCGGGTCTTACGAAGATAAAAGTTTCGTTTTATTTTTGGATGCGTCTATTTCTGGGTTTCGATCGGTCACGGGCCGGATCGTGGGGCCGCTTAAGGCCTCCAATCGCACATGATTTATGGATCCTCCCAGGAAGCCAGTCCCGTATCCCCATTTGGCTCGATTCCGTCATCCGAGAGCCGCGAAGAGTCCAGTAATTTATCAGCAAATCCACTTATCAGCTGGCCGCTGACATCACTCTCTACGACCTCGTCATTAAGGCGCAATTGGGTAGCATAAATACCTTCCTCGACGGACTATCGGTTAGGCGATTAGATGTGGGTTCTGTCCACCCCGGGGGGCTCGCTAAACGGAAAGCGGAAGGCGGTCAGCGAATCAGCGATTGGCCCACATCAGGCCTCCGTCTGGCCGATATTTCGGGTTTATCTTTGCCGGGCTGTAAATACTTTTACCATTATCGTCGAGAGAGAAAGGCATCGTCGCTGTTGCCTGGCTAGATTGCATTTTGTGATGCTAGGTCAAGGACACACCGGCCAGCATATCGTGTATCCAGATAAAAATGGGGATCCAAGAAAAATATCTTATCGAAATGGCATCGAACCATTTTCAGAATGATTCTTATTCACCGGAAATGCCTTATTCGAAAGGAAACAAGCCATTTCCGAATTATTTTGCAGCTAAAAATGGCACGAATCCACTATCAAAGAGGCCACAACCGGAGGAGGATCAATCGGAAGCATTTCCGAAAGGCATAAAGATTTCCCAAAGCCCCGAAGCCCCGGAGGCACATAATCCACTACGTAGTTTTTGAGGGGATGCACTTGATAAGCTCAAGTTTTATATAAGCCCATTAAATGGCTTCCTCTATTGCGTATTTGAGGTGCTAATCTGGCATTCCTTTTGGCCATGACCATAGCCATGGGCAGGGCTTTCCAAGAACTTGCACACTAAAAAGTATATTATCGCTGGTCGCTGGTCGCTGGTCGTTTCAAGTGATTCGGGAACCAGAATAGATCGTCGATTGGATTGGTACTACACGTGGGGAAGGGTTCACGGGTAGATAGCGTAGAACCCGCTCGAGCCGGTTTCTATCTGCCATCAGGGTCTTATCATCTGGCTAATTCCCTTATATATATATGCCACTCGAGATCGGCTGTCGGCTGCTGCTTCCGTTTGCCGGGACATCTTTATAGCCCCAGACATCGATCTCCAGCCCGGGCATGCCATGTCCTTCGGCGCTAGAGCAGTCCCTCGCATAGATCATGCCTGTCGGCGGTGGGCTCTTTTGCCGCAAAACGGAAGTCGCTGGCAGCTGTTAATTGGCCAAGTCTATAAAAGTGCGTTCCTGTTGTCTATCAATGGGCGCATAAATCACTCGATGCGCTAAATGGCACTGACATCCTTTGATATTCCCCCGACTGGCAGCAGGGACATCAATGAACTGAGGTTTTACCAAGAAAAATTACATACCTATTAGACCTGGCAAATGGCAAATGCCAAAGGCCTCAATTATGCACGCCGCGTCACATAAATTGTCCTGGAACGCCGCTCCTACCTGGCCCCTGGCCCCTGCCCCTGCCCCTGGCCGTGGCCTATCTGTGGCAGCCTTTTTCTAGGCCCTGGCCTGTTGTTTTTTGCAACAGCCCCGATAGGATTGTACCGCCCGAAGGGCTAGAAGTGTTTTATCTGGCACTCTACGTTCTTTTACTTGCAATTGGACACGCTGATAAGACGGCCAGGATCGTGGTCCTGGGTGGCATTCCAGGCGAGCCCCGCATGGATTCTGTGGCCCTAAGACCTGCTCGTTAGATCGAACAACAGCTTACAAATCGTTAACGAACTTTTACTACTTTCTAACTGGATCGGAGAGGCGGGGCGTGGCGTGGCGGGGGGGCGGTGGCCTCGTGGGTGAGTCAAGGCCTATGCTAATTCCCCCACCACTTCCCGGCCATAATTCAGGCGGTTTATGTTGGGGAAAATATTCAGCACAACATTGTGACATTTTCCCAGGCCGGCAGCTCCGAGGAGTCGCCGCTGGGCGTCGCCTATAAAATGTTGAGGAAAAACCTGAGCAACTCTCGGCACGGGGAAATTATTTAAAAATATTCTTTACTCATTCAAAACAGGCATCCAGCGACGACTGCCATGAAGTCATCATCCGCGGCCGCATCGAGGCTGATATGATCATCAGATTGATATGCCTCAAGCCTCGGACGGTGGACGGTGGACGGGGGACGGGGGACTGGGGCGGCGGCAAACAACAAAATAGTGACACATAAACGAGTGCCGGAGACTGGATTTGAATATGTTCGGGCCATTGTTCGAGGGCGTCAATAGAACGGGATATTGACACCTCACTGGGACGAGGGGGTAGGCGGAGGAGGGCGACAAACCTCTCAAGATCGTTGCTGGATCCAAAGATTCCCATAAGAAGTACCGCATAAACCTGATAAATCACCCATCGCTCGTCCATTAATTGTGGAACTCTAATCCCAATTGAGATCATCTTATATGCTTTCGAAATAGATCCAAGCTGAATTTCCGTTTTGGCAAACCAAGAAACAGCGGTTCCCTTATGGATTCCTCTCCTGAAACCGGACAGACACTCTCTAACGGTTAACCATGTTGCATATAACTCAAACCGAAACCTTTTTACTTTATCTGATTGGGGGGGAATAAATCAAAATGCCTCACACCTAGCCCAGGGGCAGCCGGAGATCGAGAGTCCCCCAGTCTTCAGTCCCCAGTCTCCCGAGGGTAAGCCGGCCAGTCGATCCAATCAAAAACGCATTAAAACCAAAAGGCCGACAAATAAACAGCAACAATTTGTCAAAGTGGCAACAACAATCAACGCCATTTAATTAGATGCCATTGATTAGGAGAACCCAGTCTCCACTCTGCCCCACTCTGCCCCACTCTGCCCCACTCTGCCTCACCCTGGGGCCCGGGGAATGCGCATCTTCGAATGCATTTTTGTAATTTTTTTGTGTCTTTTTCCTCCCAGCCACTTGAAAACTCGTCGAGCTTGACAAATTTGACAGGCTTGATTGAAAATGAAAAGTTGAACACAAAAGCCTGTTCGACAATAGAAAGGGGGCCCCAAAAGAATTTCCGCCGCACTCTCATTGAAAGCCCAAGCTCTCGGCCAACAAAAGATGGCCAGCAAGGGCGAAAGACTGAGTTGAAGTTCGGCGTTCGGACATTTGAAAGTCTGGGACTCGGCTGGGACTCGTCTGGGAAAGCAAATGTCAAGTAGTTGGCACTTTCAAAAATATATTAAAACGAGGGGGCACCTTGTGGGTAGCAGCTACGGCTGCGACTCTACATTTATACCCGAGATCTACATAGGCGTTCATCGGAACGGTCTACAAATATAGATTCCAACAATAGATCTGTATGAGATATTGAGACATGAATGCATTAACTATTTGGGATTGTTATTTAATCTAGGTCGAGAGATTGCTGATCTCCTTTGGTTTTGTTTTTTGTATGGTTATGGGTAAAAATGTAATGCAAGAAACAATTGGTCCCCAGTAAAATTATTATGTTGGCATCAAATCGCAAACAGCACCCTGCTGAAAATATTTATATTCATGCGCTATAATGATGCATTAAAAAGAAAAATATTCTCTTTTCCCACTTACCCATAAAATTTCTGTTATTTGCTCATATTCTCAATTCTGACGACTCCGAAGTTTCGAAAAAACCGCACCGAAACCGCCAGCGAAACGCACAAAATGATTTCCAATAATAGCACAAATTAGAGCCATTACTTTATTAATATAAGGTGAGGCACAAGAGGGCGGAAGTTCGTGGGGACACACGCACCAAGAGAGAGTCAGATCAGCACTATTGCGAATGCCTCACCCTATTATGAACTTCACTTGGAAGGAGAGCACTCATTCCTTTTCGATTCTCTTCTTCACTGCACTATTCCATCCTGGAGTGGGAGAGGGACAAAACTTGACGAATTTTCAAGCAAGCACCAACACACACACAAACGAAAAAAAGCGAAACAACGAAACAATTACACATTTTAGATTTTGCCACATAAAAAAAAGAATTTATGCCAAATAATATGTTCTTCTACACATATTTGTATCAAATATATAAAAAAAATATAAATACATATATCACACATTAATGCCCTTTTCCTTCGTCGAGCTTTCTGCCGCCTTTTTGTCTCTTTTGCGCCCCCGCCCTTTATTCCACACACTTTTTTGCATTAAAACACACTTTTTTGTATATAATGACTGGATCACTACACCAAACTTCACTTAAAACACTTGAGCGACAATTTTCCCTGTTGGATTTTCCACCATTTTCCACATTTTCAGGAATTAAAACGCGGAGCCGACTAAAGAACGCACGCTTGGCCCGGGTGAAAAAATTTGAGTGAGAGTGGCTCAAGTGCGTTCATTCTTTGATCTCCTTCTCCTCTTCCTATTTGCTCTCTCTCCCACGCTAGCTGCGCGGAGCTTCATCATGCTTCTTATCTACTTCCTCGGCTACTGAAAACAGAGACCAAAACCGTGTGGTTGTGGGAGTGAGATGGAGAGACTGGTGGGTGAATTACAGTGCGCGGTGTAGGTGCAGCGCTTGGCGAAATTACTTAATTTATTCAAAGTAATTGATCTCTCTGTAAAATTACTTAAATAATATTATTTAATTAATTGATCTCGCTTTGCATTAGCAGAGAATGAAGACAAGGAGTAGAAATGAGCATAAACAAAAGTACCCCAGAGAGCGTGGGAGAGAGACCAAATAGAAAGAGTAGGAGAAGGAGATCAAAGAATTAACGCATTTGCATCGTTCTCACTCAAATTTTTTCACCCGCGCTAAGCGTGCGTTCGCAAGTCAGCTCCGCGTTTCAATCCGTGAAAATGCGGGAAATGATGGAAAATCAAACGGGAAAAATGCCCCGCAGGTGTGTAGTGAAGTTTGGTGTACAAAAAAAGTGTTTTAGTGGAAGAAAATGTGCGTTTAAGGCAAAATAATGCGCTTGATAAGGGTCTTGGGCGCAGAAAAGGCAGAAAAGCAGCTCGTCGAAGGAAAAGTGCATCAATGTGTGATATATTTATATTTGTTTTATATATTTGATACAAATATGTGTAGAAGAACATATTATTTGGCATAAATTCTTTTTTTCGTGTGTTGATATCTAAAATACGTAATTTTTTCGTTCTCCCGCTTTTTTTTTCGTTTGTGTGTGTGTTTGTGCGTGCTTGAAAATTCGTCAAGTTTTGTCCCTTTCCCACTCCAGGATGGGATTGTGGAGTGAAGAAGAGAATCGAAAAGGAATGAGTGCTCTCGCTCCAAGTGAAGTTCATAATAGGGTGAGGCATTCGCCATAGTGCTGATCTGACTCTCTCTTGGTGCGTGTGTCCCCACGAACTCCCGCCCTCTTGTGCCTCACCTCATTTGAATTAATGAATGGCTACAATTTTTGCTATTATTGGAAATCATTTTGTGCGTTTCGCTGACGGCTTCGGTGCGGTTTTGTCGGCTTCGGTTCGTAATGTGAATCTCTCCATCAGAATCGTACGAATCGGAGCTGTTTATTGTTGTTTATTACTATTGATACTTGTATAATTACAATACGGGATCGTGAACGCATCTGCCTTTCACCACAAATGGAATGCAGCCCTGTACTCATTTTGAGGGGTTATAATTTTTGGGTACAATGCAATCGAAAAACAAATATGTATCTCTGCTCGTCTGCGTTTTTCCCATTGCCTTCGAGATCGCCGTCGGTTTGTGGCAATACTCGGAGGTGAGAATTTATGTAGATTTTTTCGGCTGCTGCATGCAGCTGCTTGGCCCGGCTATTTGTCAAATTGTTAAGTCTTTAGTCTATGGGGGATTGACAGGTGGGGTAACTGGTCAACTAGCTGCCGTTTCGACGTGGCTTCCACCTTGCCCCCGCGACGGCCAGCCGAAGCCCAAAAACCATGCTCTCTGATATGGCAGAAATATTTCATGTCTGTGACGTGCCAGCCACCTAAACAAGCCGCTTAGCTGTACATTTTTACATATTTGCAGCCACATTTTTTCCAGGTGTTGGCAAATATTTGAAATACTTGTGCTACCATTGAAAGCACAACAATGAAATGTGAATTTTAGGAGCCAAAGATATAAACAAAGAGCACCCATTGGGGTCACCAGAACTCCTCGTTTTCACTTTGCCCACGCGATGATCTATTGAGTGGAAGGCATTTCTCGCTTCCCATAAAAATGCTTAAAGACTTTAACCCATTTTAAAGGCCGCAGCGAAATTGGAACCCAGAAAAAAGAAAAGTTGTTAAAGAACACAATGGCAGAACAGAACAAGGCGGCTCCCAGGGAAGGTGCCGTCGGCAATGAGGAAGGTCAGTGAGTGGCTAATTACGGAACCGAACGGAGTCGGAAAAACACCCGCAATCTATCTTTAAGCGAGAGGAAGATGCAACGAGTCACAGCTACAGTTAGCATTCCATCAAGGCGAGTGCCACAACGAGTTGCCGTAAGACCAGGCCAGTGAGGCGGGGAGGTGGGGGGAGGGGATCGGCTAGGAGTGGGCGAGTGTCTGCTGGTGTTGGTGTGTGGGGCCTGGGCGTGGCCAAACATTGACAAATCATCTTGACACCTCTGGACTGTCATAAAAATGGGTTACGGACATGATTTGCAATGCAATAAACTTAATTGAGTGCGCGTCAGATTTTAATTTTAACCGAACTCCGAAAACCGGTTCGAACATCGGAATTCCCCATACCAGACATTGTATATACCGTATACTATATGGCATGAAGCACACAAAAAATGTGTATGGCCGAATCGAAATAAACCAAATAGTGAGTGAGCTGGTTCTAAGGCGCGAAAGTCGTAAAACGTTATTTTGTGATGCCCTCATGGTTCCTTTTCGATATTTGTTTTAACGATGCCATTAAATTCCCCCCTTTTACGAAGACAGATTCGTGGCTGGATTTAGTTATTGCATTATAAAATGTCGCGCCGTTTAAATGGCGCCAAATTGTTAATAATCGACGCATACATTTGGTCATCATTAAAGCGGATTTTGTGGCTTTTGTGGTTTTGCTACATATATACCATAATAACGACCATAAATTCGCATTGATTTAATCATAATTTTCTGGGGCAAATGCTTCAGGGGTTTAAGAATTTTCTATAGCTACAACAATTTCTGTACTTTCCTTTTCCATCTGCCAGATCAAGAAAGCTTCTCAAGAAATGTATTTAATTTTCAACAATTAAATAAAGCCGCCAACTAATCTCCCGTAATGGCTGGCTGTCATCAGAGTTGGCAAAATCTCAGCGTAAGCTGCACTTGAAAAATGGTTAAAAATCAACATGAATATGAATCTCTCAGATACAGTAGTGCCTGTGCCTGTGGCTGGGACTGGGACTGGGACTGGGGGCTGAATAGGTATTTCCGTCACTTAAGCTGTGGCTTAAAATGTTTCTTCATTAGAATAAGTGTCATAAAAATAAACGCATAAAAAAGCATCTCTCAGATGCCCGACCGTAAGCGGATCTAATCATTTTCCCATAAACAGCCAGGGGCTCAACTAAAATCTGCTTAAATTTCACCTGACACGCTAATTTGGCTAATAAACATTCAACTTCAGTCAACCACAAAATTCAAACGAAATTTTCGAAGGCGCCAAACCATCGATCGGGGCCGAAAGTCAACAAAAAAATAGATATAATGGTATTTGTTGTATACAAGAAAGTAAAAAAATTAAATAATTTGCATATAGGACCGACATTCCTATAACCAGGCTGTTCCTGCACTGCTCCTCGGGTGATAAATTCGACGCTACTCAAAACCAGTGAGCTATTTGCCGTTGAAATATTTTGACGCCAAACCGAGACATATTCTCATGCAAATTTGTGTATCTCATTTGAACCCCAAACCGGCTGATCTGCCCAGACAGAGGTGTAACATTCAAGTTTTCGAACATAATTTTGAGCTTGAAATTTCATGGAAATAAACAAAATAATTCACTTGATTCTGGCGAGAGGCTAGCTTTAAAACGGAATCAATCTATAGCCATCGCAGTGCTCATTAAGATGTCTGTTCTTCCAACTAGATATCCGATCAGATCTCCCAGATCTATACCCAAAACGAGCCAAGGCTTGATGGAGGTTCTCAGTTTTGGAGAGCATCTGGGAGGTGCCACCGACAGCGCCTTACAAAAGTGGCAAGTGCTTTGCGTATTTAAATTTATCGCTTAACAAATTTATTTTTTGTTAAACAAATTTATAAATTATTACTCTGAGCGTATAATAAAATTTCATTAGCGACTCCGTCTCCGACTGCGACTCTGGCGTTGGCGTTGGCGTTTTTCGCGGCGCCACTTGGCCGACCCTGCCCACCGCCTTTTGTTTTGGACAGACCAGACCCGTCGGAGATTTAGTAGAAAAGCCAGGACCGACAGTCGACACTGATCACTGGTCGCACTTGCGGGTAAAATTTGCATACGTCGCCTCAGCATACAAAAATGTTGGTTAATTAATTTCAGACACGCCATACATCTCGGATGCTTTGCATAAATTAATATGAAATCTTTATTTATATATGATTTATGATCTATGCGGTGTCAACATGCCCCCTGACATGCTATCAAACATCGAAATTTTCCCTTAGCCCCAAAGCATCTTTTGTGATGAAAATTGCCGAAAATCGCCCACGCGTTTTGCCCGCGACTCGGCGGCGACTTTGGCCGCTCCAAACGGATTGAGGTCATAGGCGACGTTCGATTTACACATTGTTCGAGATTCTTATCAAATCTAACATGATTTTCGTATTATGTGTGGAATTTTGTTGTTGTGGTTTTTTTCCAATACTTTTCAGTGGGGAATTCCAATTCAAATTGAGTGTCCAAAAAAAAAATGCTTGAGGGGGGAAATCAGCCAAATATGCTTTCCGGGGGGAAGGAAAAGGCCTAGTTACCTATAGATCGGTTTATGAGGCATCATTTTAGCTAGTGGTGGGCAGGGAATGGCAGATGGAGTCTTACCCATAATCTTACCTTTAATTTGAAAGTCTTCGCCACTAGCAGCTGGGAGGGGTTTATTTTCGAAATAAATACCACAGGTTTGTATTGTACTATATGTGTTTCATATTTATTATTTTGAATTCGTATCGTTTCATCGTCATTCGCAAATTGCTCGTTATAATTACTATTATGGTTATTATTGATCAGCAGCCCGTTATCGTTATCGTTATCGTTAACAACGTTAATATTTGCATTATAGTTATCAATATTAGGTTGTTGTTGCTGAGGCTGCTGCTGCTGCTGCGGCTGTGGCAGGTTTAGGCTACGAAAAAGCTTCTTTAGAATATGTTTTTCGTGCTCCTCCTCCTCGATGGGAGAGCCATCGTCGACTATATTATTAGCATCAATATGATTGCGATACTCCGCCACAGTTTCGATAACTGTTTCCGCTTCCGCTGTTGCCCCTGGCTCCACTTTCGTTGCGGCTTCATCTGCCACACTGTCAATTCGATCGTTGGATTGCTTAAGATTATTGTCAATATTCTGATTGAACGCGCTCTGGCTATGGCTATGGCTATGGCTATGGCTATGGCTATTTGGACTATCGAACTTAGTGCTAGTCTCTAAACTACTAGAATCAGTCGTGCTACTTTTAGTACTCATATTATAATGCTCGTTACTGTACAAGTAGTTGTAGTTGTAGTTTTTTGGCAAGGCAGGTATTGCATTATTAACATTATCGCTATCACTATTTAGATATAGACTAAGATCTACGTTTAGATTACGGCTTACGTTTAGGTGTGGTGGTAGCTGCAGGGTTTGCTCTGGGCTTAGGGTTTCTAGGTTTCTATTAACATAGGGTCTTGAGTATTCGTTTTGCTCCTCCTGCTGCTGCTGCTGCTGCTGGCGCTGCGAGGCCATCTCCACCAGCTGCATGTCCGCCCTTGTGGCCGCACCGGAACCCGCTGATCCCGCTGATCCCGTGGCAGCGGCAGCGGCAGACCTTTTCCGCCTGTCCCGCTTACGACTGCTGGCCGCCAGGATGGCCACCAGATTGAAAGCGGAGGGGGCCAGCGAGGCCGCTGTGGCCGTCAGGGCCGTTGTGGTGGCCGTCGACGAGGAGGAGGACGAGGAGGCGGACGACGAGGCCTTGGGCAGGTGCTCGGTGTCGCGCTGCTCCTGCTCCCACTGCTGCTGCTGCTGCTTGTGGCGGCGCCGCTCCAGCCGGCGGCGTCGTCGCCGCTCCATGAGGGTGGCGTTGTTGTGATGGTGGCGCACCTCCAGGTTCTTCGGCTGCGGCTGTTGCATGGCCCCCACTGTGGCGCCGCCGCTGTGGTGCTGCCGCTGCCGTAGGCGGTGCTGCTGCTGCTGCTGCTGGCGGTGCTGACGCCGTTCCCAGTTTCGCTTGATGATTTTTTGCTCCTGCAACATGTCATCCAAGTGGTTGTCTTTCTTCTTGTTGTTGTTGCTATTGGCTTGGTTGTAGGACTTAAGGCTATTGCTGTTGTGGTTGCTGTTGCTGTTGTGGGCTATAGAAGAACTATCGCTAGTAATACTGGTTGCTGCCGAAGATGCTGCAGGGCGACGCGGCCTTCCACGCACGCGTTTTGTGCCCGACACTGGCACTGGGCTCAACATTGTGGTTGTGGTTGTGTGGGGGGTTGTGCTGGTGGTGGTGGTGGTGGTGGTGGTGGGGGTGGTTGTGGGGGCTGTTGTGGGTCTGGCTGTAGTGCTGCTGGTTGTAGTACTGGGCGTGGTTGTGGTCGTTGTCGACGTGGTCGTCGTTTTAGTGGTTTTGCTGGAAAACTTGTGTTTCCTGGGACCCAACAGCGCCATGTTGCTGCGGAAATGCTCCGCCTCCGAGCGGAAGAACAGGAAACAGGCATTGCGCATCCGATTCGGGCGCTCCAGGTCCCGCGGACCGATGGGCCTAAAGTTGCGCTTGATCCCCACATGCAGCACCGGATTGTAGGCGTGCGTGAACTGATAGTAGCCGTGATCCAGTGACTCCCTGAAGTGGCAGTCGTTTGTGGCGTTTCTCTGTTCGGAGAGGGTCGAGATAGGGAGAGAAAGCAAGGCCAGAGCTGCGGTTAGTCGGGTTTGCCAGAGACACGGGGGGGACGGGACGTTCTCTAGGCTATATCTGGTGGAGACTCACCTTTCCAACAAGTCTGCCTTGATGAAAGCACAGATAGTAGTCCACATCCTTGGCATAGATGGTGATTTTGAAGTCCACGCTCAGTGCATCGCCCACACTGTCCATCGTGAAGGATTCTGTGGAAATTCAAAAATCAAATTTAATTAATTATTGGCAAACAAAAGTTTTCTATTGTGTAAATAGTCAACGGCGGAGCACTTGAGCCGCCAGCAGATAACCCAATTAATTGAAAGGTTCTCCGATAAAGTTATAAAAGGCGTTGGGCGGTTGATAAGTGCGCCATGTGGGACGCCGGTTGTTGGGACATTTAATGAAATCTATTAATCAACTGCCGTTCAGTCGTTGAACTCCCTCTCAGTGGCCGGGGTGGGGGGCTTAACCCTGAAAAATCTCTAAATTCTTAGGGTCTGGAGGGGGGTAGAGCCACAGCAAATCGATCAACTTGCCTAAAGCCCAGGCACTAGCTCCACTGATAAGATAAAATACCCAAGTGACAGTTTTCTGTTTCCTCACCGAGAGAGAGAGAGGCCCGAAGAGATGCTTCAAGGCCCTGGTACCAGCCCCGGACCTTTGCCCCTGCGGTCTGCGGCCTGGCATGCTGTCTTGTCGCTTTCGGTCACCCATCAACCTACTATGAGGCGGCTGCTCCTGAACTTCACAGACGAGAGACGGCTTGGCAAACCGCAGAAAAAGCAAACAAATTCCGAAATAAATTAAAAGACGCACTGGACGGCGCTTGGGGCGGCTTCGTGGCGGTTCATAACATCAATCAAATATTAAATTACCAATAATTTAATTAAGCACGCCATATGCACAGACACGGGGGAGAGGGAGAGGGAGAGAGGGGGGCAGACAGAGTTCAAAATATGTATATACGATGGGATGTACTCTCTCGCACACTCTAGTATAAATGCCAATTTAATTTAAATGCCAATGGTAATTGATGAACGAACTCGGGAGTGTCTTGGTGGGGTGGCGAGGAGGTGGTGGGGGGCGAGGAGGGGATACTTACGTGCCAGCGATATGTCCTCGGCGGTCACTTTGCCGTGCGCGTTGATGTGCAGCGCACGATCGTTGTGTTTCTTCAACGTTAAAACATATTCGTCCGTTTTCTTTGCGCCTGTTTTGATCCCAAGAGCAAGCATTACCTGCACGGAAGAGGGAGAGAGAGAGAGAAAGTATGGCGATTAATAGCTGATTCACATCTGGCGACTAATCCCAGCCCAGCAGCCCAGCAGCCCAGCAGCCCGGCATAACGAAACCCTTTTGGCCCATAAATTTCCATTAATACGAGGAGCTTTTTATTATGGAGCCTCGCCCGACTCGGACACATGTGGCACGGCCGGCCCAAGGCCTTTAATGGTCCAAGTTGGGTCGTTAAGCGGCCTGCACGGCCCTGAAGCTAGAGCCATCCCAGTGGGTGGCCCCGCCCTCTTTTCCGATTGGCTGGCCCCACCCACTGGCTGGCACGGGTCTGGCTCATGTCTCTCTTCGCTGACACGTTTTCCACCTTTGACCAACTGAATTTCACCAAGACCATTAATGATATCACGCGTAGATATGGCATATATGCAAATCAGCAAAACAAGCGGCAAGCCGCCAGCCAGACAAATGACATATCGCAATGGATGGTGGAATCGACTGTTTATCGGGTCTACGGAGAGCGCACGGCACCAACGTCCCGGTCGTTGGTTAGTTATTTTCGGGTAAATTGCTAAAAATACCCCCAGGGCTTAGTGGGGGGCTTTAGGAGCTCCTAAGGAGCTCCAAACTTATGGCCCAAGTGCCGGGGAGGCGCGTGCCCGTCGTGGGTCCGTGTGGAATGCCAGATGGAACATTCCTCAATCGCTTGTCAGAGCGGCAGAGCGGCAGATGGGAGATCGGAGATCGGATGGTGGGGGGCAGTGTTTGCACTACTCAAAAGCCGAAAATACTGTATCGTTTGACGGGCGACCTTTTCCACAGTTCAATGACGCTTTGGTGCGTGTGTGCGGGTCTGCGAGAGTGTCTGTGATAATCATAATAATAATTATTATTATTTTTATGGTTAGGCTCAAGTGGAGACCCCCACAGCCGAGAGCCCCAGAGCCTCAGAGCCTCAGAGCCACTCCAAAGTACACACAAACGCTCTCGTATCAAACTCTGAATGGGTTTCCCCCACTCCACACACCCATTTTCGATTACACACACTCTCAATCTTTCGATCTCGTTATGGGCCAAAAGCACATAATAATATTTTGACATTTTCTGATAATTATTCAGAGTGTCGATGGGGTTTGAAGAATCCCAGATGGCCGAAACTGGGTTAAAGGGTCGACACCATTGCGGTTTCCCCCCACATAAATTAGTTGCCCACGATTATATATACAACAAATTATACGCCATAAATCCGCTAAGCTTTACAATTACCCGCAGTCGTAAAAATGCAAAAAAAAATAAAAATTATTATTTTACATAAGCGGCAATTGGCGATTGGCGATGGGCAGACTATATAGTAAATCAATCAAGGGCTACTCACCATCAGTATAAAAATAGTCCTGACATTGGGCAGCGTGAACTGTAGTAACCTGAAAGTAGAAGAACGGAACGGCTGTAGTAGGGCTTACGATACCCGCTATAAATAAGGAATTTCGAGAACTAAGTATGATTCAAAAATACAGCAAAATTTGCATAAATCCTACAGTTTATTATTAATGATTATTATTGATTTTATTGATTTGTTTTCAACGTTTTTTTGTGCTACGGACTTCCGTCTCGGGTCTGCTGGGGCTTGAACAACAATTAAGTCATTCCATCATGAGATGATCGTGAGCTCTTTAAAAGCAACCATCTATGGGACTCTATGGAGAGCCCTTCCAGTGGCTCTGGCTCTGGCTCTGGCTCAATGTCACCCCACAAGTGAGCACAAGTGGCCGGGCTTTTGTTGTTTTTCTGTATCGATTCAACTGAACAACGTTTTGTGGCCGGGAAAGTCTTGGCACAAGTATTCTGCATATACTGTTTCACGAGCCACTAATCCCCGCCAGGTCCATGTCCAGGCGCTGCCGAAAAGGTCATTGATTTCAGCTTAGCACTGAACTACAAAGCCAAGAACAAAACAAAACGAAAACCCAACGGAGAACAGAGAATACAGAACAGAGAACACAGAACTCAAGACCGAAAAGGGTAGTTTCTTGAGACGAAGGTCTTTTTTGCCCGGCCTGAAAAGTGAAAATATAAAAGAATCAAGCTCAAGAAATCAATACAGAGAGGGCGAGGGACGAGGGACGAGAGACGAGGGCACAGCCAGCCCCGGGGAGGAGGAGGCGCATTCAAGTCCCATTGCAAGTCCCTGGCCATTTGCCCTCTCAGTGGGCCGTCCCCGAAAAATCAAATGCCTCGGGCCGTGTGGCGTGCGATTTTTATCATTTTTCAATTTCACGGCAGACAATACGGTCCATTTGAAATGTGCACACACACACACACACACACACACACACATGAATACGAGAGTATGTGGCCCCCGGGAGACTTGGCTTTCGCTTTGGCAAGCAATTAAATCAGCTTTTGGGCTCCCCGAAATATGAAAAGTGTGGAGGAGTTGTTGGCCATTCTGCTGACTGATCTCAATGGTGAGGGGCCAGGTAGGGGGAAAGCTCTGGCTAGGCAACCGCAAGGGAGCCGGAAAGCCGAAACCGAAACCGAAAACAGCACAAAAGCCCATCCATGTGACCCGCTGTGGCTGTAGCTCTATGCGATTCCCATGTATGTAATCCGATATCGCTCCTCTGTCTGTGCTTTACTTTTGTCTGTCTGTGTGTTACGCCTTGCAATGCGACTCATAATTACCTTATTTGGTATGCAGACAGGGCACATCCCCGGCAGATACGGGAGCCCAAAAAGGGACCCTCCAGCTCTTGTCTGGAATGTGCCCTGAATACTGAATAGTTTTCTTAGGTTTTCCTTTGGCTACGTGCCATGGCTGGGGACCTCCCAAAGGCGAGCTTTCACACAGACACGGCTCACCGACAGCCAAAGGTCGGGCTATGAGCGCCTTGAGGCGCAGCTTTCAAAAGCTCACCAATACTAGTGCCAGAGCTGTGCGTGTGTATGGACTGGTGTCTCTTGTGGCGACGTCTACGTCACCGAACCACTTTTAAAAAGTGCAATCTAATCAATTGGACATTTTTTCAGGCCTTAATTAGTTTGTCCATTCGATTGTATGGGTATTTTGATTTGGAAATAAATAAATCAACTCTGCTGAATGGAAATTAAAATTAAAATTAAACTCCAAGTGTTTCGACCCGATCCCAACGACCGATAAATGTGCTAAGTGAAGCCAACTTGTCAGCAGCGAAAACTCAGTTATGTATGTACCTCCGATGTCTTTAGATCTGTCCAGTGCCCAGTACCCAGTATCCATTACCCAGCACCCAGCACCGAGCAAACTTGTTTGGGTTTCGCCTCAGAGAACGGGCACGTGTTGTCGCTGGACTTTAACACTTGTTGATTCAACATCCACAAAATAGTAACCGCTTTAAATGTGAATTTATATATATATTCGCGGGCCTGCCATCTGAGGAATGCGACGGCGATTAGATTAAGCCCAAGTATTTGGACAGCCAGTGGACAGTGAGTTGGCGAAAAAGATCCCACAGATAAACCCCAAAGAAAGTGATAGACGATGTCCGACAACATGGCTTGGATTCCTGCGGCCACTTATGCTCTCTGATTGCGGCCACGTGTTCTCGCGGGCACCTCAATCAATCATGTAATCGCCTCGCCACCCCTCCTCCGCGGGGAGACCAAGTGTTAAATTCCGTGCTGCCAATTGTGCGTGTGAGTGCGATGCAGTTTTAGGGGTTGCAACTGGATGTCACTCAATGCCCTGGCATCATCCACCTTGCGCTTTTCGCCGAGCCAGCAACAACCCTAAGCCTCATCCCCTCTGATGCTCCTGCGACTCCTCCTCGTCCTCGACCGACCGGCTGCAATTGCATTTGCTGCGACTTAATGAACAGCGGACAGAGGACAGCGGAGGGTGGTTACACGTTCTTTAGTGACTTTGACAGTTGCCAGTTGCGCACAGGCGGTGTGCTTTATATGAAAATATTTATATAATGCTTGCAGCGGTAGTGGGAGGCCGGATTCGCACGATCTTGGGTGTGGGTAATGCAAGAATGCGAGTGCCAAAGGGAGAGAGCAATACCTTGCCTACTTTTGGCACCCACTCAGAAGTCCATCCATTCGAGAACTTGTCTCTCAACCCTCCGGCCCCCCCCGTAAAGCACTTGAACTTGCAGCAACGCCCCAAATATAAACAGACACAACAAAGATCCGACGGGGAATCGGGAGCCCGTGAGAGTTCAACGTACCCCAGCGATAAGCTAATGTTGTTGCCTGTCGCTAGATATACGTACAATATATGGAAGAACCGGAGCACAAGTCACGCCAAATGAGTTGATGTGCACGGAGCACAGTGTCAAGGCTGCGCGTTGGAGGCTGCTGTGGAGCTGTGGAGCTGTGGGGCTGCGAAGGTGCGACGTGCCGCAACACAAATCTCGACTCATTAGCAGCCCTCACTCTGATGCTGCTGCATAATTCCTGAAAAAGGCGTGAAGCGGAATGGGCCCGGCCCTGTTCGAGGGGTGGGATCTAATGCGATTTTCGTCGCAGCGACAGCGACAGCTGCTGCTGCTGCTGCTGCTGGTCTATTGGGTGATAAGCCGCTTTCAGAGCCCTTTCTGATAAGTAGCCAGCCCGTCCGACGACGGGCTACTTAAGTGGCAGCGGCCGGAGACTTTGTTGTGCTAGGCAGACATTCAGCAACTTTCCCAAAGTGTCAACAGCGAGCAGGCAGGCCCAGACGGGCCCCGAGGCGGGCCCCAAGGCAAACATGCGGGCAAGTGCA
Organism: Drosophila pseudoobscura; assembly: GCF_009870125.1. Lineage (NCBI taxonomy): Eukaryota > Metazoa > Arthropoda > Insecta > Diptera > Drosophilidae > Drosophila > Drosophila pseudoobscura. Next base: position 20,616,300 of record NC_046680.1, on the reverse strand, counting down.
TTGATTGAATGTCTAGGGACTGTGCGAGTTGCTCAAATATGACACCTTTTCTCGAGGCAAACAACAATAATTATGCACCCGAGATGCACTATCGATATATCGATTTATTGTCCGTTTTGTTATCGAACAGAAATGCAGCCATAAAAGACGCTTTTACATTTGATAAGATCTGATAAGGCGCTCAATAACTCATCCATAAACCAAACGCTTAGCCCCCATACCCCAGAGGACGGATTTCTACAAAAACTTTCTAATTCCGGGGCGAGAAATTCATCAAAATCTGTTATCGATGATGCCGTCCCCCCGGTCAGGGCCTAGGCCTCCGCCGTTGACTGTGCAAAGTGGGTGTGTTTGTTGTTTTACACAACCGTAAAACAACAACAACAACACGGCACATTGTAGGTCAGGTGCAACGTCAATCGTCTTTGGCCCTAAGCAGGTGTTTGGAGAAGAGACTGCAACGGGGACTGCGACGGGGACGGGGACTGCGACTGGTTGTAATTCATAATGCAAATATTTGCATAAATCGAACAATTTTACAACCGAGTACCAGCTGGTAGATCTACGGGCACACAGCGCTTCTCCCCCCATGAAAATACGGCCAAAAGAAAGCCAAGTTATCAGCGTGGAAAACTTTAGTTATAGTAAAACCAAAGCCTTTCGCGTGTTCTGGCAGCAAAAAAAAACAAAAAAAAGAAAAAAAAGGAAAAGCAAAATAAACAATAAACACTTGACGGTCGTCGCATTGTTATTATTATTATTATTATACTGGTGTGTGTGTGTGTGTGTGTGTGTGGGGCTACTACTACGCGTAGTACGCCGAGGCGTATATTTTGAACGTGTTCGTTGATAAGATAGTGGGTGCCCGGCGCTTGGGTGTCACCTCTCCGGTGCGTTTGTACGGCTTGGCGACAGTCCGAGATGGTCCGAAATGGCCCGAGATCCTAGCCAAGCCGATAATCGAAGCCATGTGGATGCCACCTCAGAGGAATGCGAGAAACGCTCGATTTCCCAGTCGTTGAGCCCAGCTGCTGCCATGACTAATCGCCAACGATATACATATGTATGTACTATATGCTCGGTAAGGGGGCCCTCCCCCTCCCCTATGGAACGTGACTTGGAGCCACAGCCTGTGGCGTCATACGCCTATGTTCCTGGCATTGCATTACTCAATTTTTGTTCTGAAACCAGAGCAGAGCAGGCATACAGCTTTTTGCCAACCGCGCGTAAACCTAATTATAAAAAACAAAAACCTTTAGACGCCAGCAAACTTTTCAACAAACTTGCGGGGGGACACGTTTAGCCAGTGGCAGATCTTTCCCTTGGAATGCTGGCAGGCTGAACAGTTACAAATGGTTGATTGGGCCCGATTCGGTTTCAGTTTCTGTTTCTGGGCTCGATGTCAAGTGATTGCATTAATCAAAGCTGCACAAATATGTGCCGAGTCATAAATACAGGCGGCACAGCCGGGTTTATGATGTTTTTGCCATTAGAACATGTGATTTGGCGAATCGTACAATAAATTTCAATAAAACTCTTGACGAGAGTGTGATAGATTAATGTGTATAACGGAGATTGTTGCGAGTCTAGCGCGGCCGAGACAGGGCCAGAGGCTGGGCACGCTCCACCACCCTAGGCTCCAGAGGTGCTCCTCCGGGCATAACGGGCTGGCGGCATTGGGGCTTATCACTCTCCCTCTCCCCCAGGTGGGTTCTATTCTCGAGTGTTATCTGCCCCCTATTTCCGTTTAATTAATAAAAGAAAAGAACAAATTCGAACTATCAAATCAAATATTGTCTCTTTGGCTCTTATCGCCCCTCGAATGCGTTGCCATTTGGGGCGTGGCCATGTTTGACTTGGGAAATTTTGAACTTGTTTTATGGCTGCCCTGCCAGAGGTGCCTCGGATGGGGTGTGAGATTAGAGACAATTAGTTCGAATTAGTCGGTGGGGTGCGGGGTGGTGCGGGGGCTGGGGCATTAAAGGTTTAACTTGGTTTACTTTTTCCCTGGATTGGAAACTCTTTTGGGCGACTGCTCCACGCGCTTTCAGCCGAGGGTTGGCCGCGCTGGCAGTTGATTTAGAGCTCAGGTAAATGTCCTGAGATCTGAACACGCCACAAGTCCCCGACGACCCTCGAAAGTTTTTTTTATTTTTCGAAAAAAGGGGTTGTACACACACACACACACAGGCGCGCACAGAGAGCAGTACACTCACACACACACATGGAGCGGCTGATTTATCCTGACAGTTTGCATGTGTTGGTGCCATAACAAGTTATAAATGGCAATTATGGACCTGAACCAGATACAGAAACAGAAACCGAAACAGAAACCGTATGCGATTTCATATTTCATGTTTCAAACATATAATTGTGCTTTTGAATTGTTTTTTAAGTGAAATAGCGCTTGGCCCTTATACAGGAGGGCTGCACACACACACACACACACACACAGATGGCACAGGTCATGGTATTTGCGGATTATTCCTTTGATTGGGTTTTGCTTTTTGGGGGATACGACGTACGGCGTGGTTTTCTCTTTGCCTCCTTTTGCACGTGGTTGCGCCACAAAAGATACAAATCGCTTAAGCTCTGAATGAATTCTCACTAAAAGGTGGAACGATACACGTCTCATTTATTATTTTATAATACCATTCCATTAAAAAATACCTTCTAAGAAAATTTCACAACTGTCTGGCCTGGCCCAAGAATCAACTTTTCTATATCTAAGGAATTTCACATTTTTACGATTCGAATTGCGATCATTCTGGCGAAATTGAATCACTCCGCTGCGATATTGAAATTGTACTTACATTGTATATTTCTGGCCGCATTGTAGCCCCCAAATTTAAGGGTATAAATTATAATCCAACATGGGTTTGTGCGTAATATCTTCGGCAGTCGTACATGGGGCTGGGGCTGGGTCTGGGTCTGGGGCTGGGTCTGGGGCTTTCTGCTGTGGTCGGCGAACAAGACTCCGAGCGGAAATCAAGCTTCATATGATTCCTCGGGGCCGAAGCGCGGCGTCAACAAAAATTTCCACACCGCACAAAAATGCAATCGAATCCGAGCGGCAATTCTCAATACACCTTATTTTATGTTATTTTATTTCTTGGAATTTTTTTACCGCTGCACTTTATGTTATGTACAATTATTATTCCGATTAACAATATGTACATATATATATATTTTTTATATTGCACTTGCGACAGCGACAGTGACAACTTTTGTATTTTATTCGAATTTCTTTTTGGGTTTCCTTGGCACTGGCACTTCAATAGTTTTACAATTTGTTTAATTTTCGTAAATCCAATCAGCTTATCGTTTCACATAGCACTGTTTCACCTCTGGCTAATTAATCATTTGATAGTCACGTTAACTGATTTGTTTCTGGCTTAGCTGCCGCCACACATTTCGATCGGGCTACGAACACAACAGTTTTATTTAGTGGATATGTTGATATATTTTTTTTTTATTTAATATATTCTTTTGATTTTTCTCCTTTTTTTATCAACATGTACTTGTGGGGTTTATCGGCGGACTTTTTTTTCGTTTCTGAATTTCGAAAAAAATCCGACACTCTTTTTTCTTTTCTCCGGTTTTGTTTCCGCGCCCGCCCGCTGTTGTTTGAAATATGCCCGCCTTCAAAAACTGCTGGTGCTGGATATTGTTGCCCAGCCACATGTGGCCAGAAAGCATGTTGCCGGCTCGATGCAACTTATCGCAACGTGTTGCGGCTCGAGTCTGTTCGTCGACGTCCCATAAAGGCAGAACCATAAAGATACACAGCTTTTTGTTCTTTATACTTTATTGCTTATTATTTTGGCATTATTGACATTATTTTTCCAAGGAAAACCTCTATATTTATTCCTTAATTGCCGCCGTTGGTTGAGTGGTTTAAAAAAAACGCAGGCCTATCGATATTAATATAAATGCATACGATATATCTGTTCGACACTTTGTCAACATGCTGATAGAACACATGTTGCGAGGCCTGAGCAGCCACAAGCAACATTCAATGCAACATTTTTGATTAATTTACTAGAGGATAATTCAAAAAAATTTAAAATTTAATTAAGTTAATAAAAAATTTAGAAACATAGCCCCATGATACTCATTTTTCTGTATTGAGGGATTTTTTAATGTTTAATGAGCAGACTCCCACTAAAAGTATTTGGGTGATAGATAGAGGGATTTCTTTGGGATGTGTGTTCCCTTCTACCGAAGGAAACGTTTCCTTGGGATGGGTCGGGACATGCGAGGGACGGACTGGTGTCTGGAATTCCCCCGGGAATGTGGGTCACCCCGCCAGATAATGATCTATGCGCCAGCACCTGCCCCACTTTCGAAAACAAGTCACCCACCCACCCAGTCGCTCGCTCACCCACAAGACCCCATTCGCATGGGTATGCACCGGGAATGCCAGACGACTGTATTGGGCAAGGTCCAGTTCGCCAGGCCATTAGCAAAGTTGCCGCTGCATTTTGATATTGATCGATTAGCCCGACCCGTTGTATCAGGCACTTTTATTGATCATGCCGTAAATCAAATCTATGTACATACATATGTTAGTTGCCAACGACCCAAAAAACAAGAATCACACAAGAAGTTATGCGCCTAACTAGCCCGCCATTGAGATTACATTAAGCAATATTTGGGTGGCTTATCAGGGCCCACTAACTGGAGAATCCTGGAGCACCGTTTCGCGAAGATCTGTGAAGCGCGATCTGTCGGCGGGCACAAAGCAGGCGTAGTTCCCCGAAAACGACGGAACCGTACGAGTGTTTGTGGACTTTGGTCGTGTACCAATTTTCAATTAACTCGATACCTAGATAACTGCACAAGTTTTGTGATAGGTTCAATTAAAGGCACACATGGGGCGCACAAAACTAGAAGAATCTCCGGCCATGAATGGAATCCAGTAGCGTTGCCCTCTCTTATCGCAATAAAAACAAAAGAACACCAAAAATTCATCAGCCAGGTATTTTGTTTACGCAAATCTGTGACGCATCGCTTCAGACCGCGAAAAACTGTCAAAGAATTCCACTAATGGTGACATTGCTTGCCAGAAATTCGCTGGTAATGGTTTTATAGCGCAGGGCTTTACTTTACAGGTCCATAAACATGATGAAATTGATAGCACGTTGGTATCCCAACATTACGTTGATAAAATCTGGTCCGACTCGCAGCAAGCAGTAAAAGATTGATTTCAAATTGAGTTCGAAGCTCGAACCTATCGCCTAACAGTGGCAACCTCTCTGTTAGGTCTGTGGTCTGTTCAAACATGTTGCAGGTGTTAGCAGAGTCCAAGCAGTGCAAGCAGTGGGGGCCAGTGGGTTCGGCTTCAAAGAGTAACTGCATGTCTCACTTGAAATATTATTTCCATCGTTTTAAAATAACATTTTCCCCATTTCCCCAAAATGTTGGCCCACAGTCCACGTCTTTATTGAAAGGGAAGCTCAAATATGACTTTTGGCGGCAGGGTTAATGAAGATTTATGGGGGGGCCAGAAGAAAATTAGCAACTGATAAGGACAGTGATAAATTAATCAGGCGAATGAGATTGATGCACTTTCGCCAAAGCAATTCCGCCACATTCCTCTAGACAATCTCAAGTGTGCGCCCGATAATTGATAGCAGCTGATATCTCATACGTTGTTCTCTTTCCAGCTCCCTGCGTGGCCCTCCACCGAAGGTTAGTACCAGCCAAACCGCGCACTTTTGGCCCAATCGATGATCCGAGCCAGGAATTCCGAGTAGTCCTGCAAGGGATTCTTATTGTGCTGGGCCGGCGCAGCAGGACGTGTCCGGGCTGGCGCCGTGCCATGTGGAAAATTCACAAAATGGCAAAGGGAAATATGTGTGAAATTTTCACGGGCCAAACAAAGCCAAAAAGAATTCGAATTCTAGTATTTACTGGCCTGGAGGGCCGCGTCAGGTGTCCTACGTCCAGGGTCCTGTGTGTGTGGCACATTGACAAGTTAATTTTTGTTGCCTTTTTCCAGCAAAACGCTGGGCCAGCGCTGATTTATGAGTCTGTGGGTGTCCTTCTCCTCAGAAGTCTCGTCATATCTGATGCGAATGTGTCACACTCACGACACCCAGCGAAAGAGTGTCTCTGCGTCTGGCTGTACCCCTCCGGTTGTCGCCCCCTGACCCCAGCGCATCGAGTGCAGGGAAAATAAAAACCCTGAGAAATATTTTAATTAAAATTCACTGCCCCAAAAAGAGCAACGAAACGTAACTACCAAAACCGCAGCCCCAGACAGGATAAAAACCCAAGAGGCAACAGCCACCAGCCGCCAGCCACCAGCCGCCGCCTGATCTCAACTGATAAACGCGAAAACCAACAGAAACAGCAAAAACAGCAACAACAACTGGCCGAAAGGTAAGCCAACGGCAACGGCAACGGTGGGCGTTGGTAACAAAAAAAAAAAAAAACGATCACAAGAAATAAAACACAAAGGAAGCAAATGCGAGGTATGCAAAGATTTCACAGCCACGACCAAGGGATACCCAACGGAAGGGAATTGTGGACTGGCAAGAGACTCCTTTCGCGTCCCTAGATCAATCTTCGATCCGCTCTCAGTGCCATTTAAAGGGTATCAAAGCCAGAGCCAACCCTACGTTCCAAGGAACTGCAAGCGATTGTCTGGATGGCGATGAGAGCCTCAATGGAGACACCGATGGTGTTGCTGATGGAAGCCGGGGACAATGGCAGGCCGGCACTCCATCGATGGATACCCCGAGGGCAGCAACGTCCCCAAAATTTACCGCTTTCCATATCGCACGCATCTTTATTGTCCCGGTCTGTGTTCAATTAAACAAACAACACGCTGGAAACCCTTTTTTGGCAGACCCCTATGGGTTAGGTCAGGCCAACTGTCGGACAGCACTTGGCCACCGAATTCGGGCTGCTAACAAGAGTTTGTTAATGAAAATGTACTAGACAACCCTCCTTTTTCAATGAAGAGTAGCCTCTCCATTAATTTATGCGTTGTGCCTCATTGGGTGCCCATTGATAGCATGGAGTGAAAGTGATCGGAGATACTGCTGTTCGCATTACGCGTGGCTGACTCCTTCCAGAGGGTTTCACGGCTGATCCGCTAAGCCACCCCTATGGGCAGATGGGGACCATCCATACCAAGGGATGCTAATCATTATTCAGGGAATAACACGAACACGTGTAGATCGCGCCGTGTTTGGCCAAGAAATTAACAATTGTCGGATCTCCAAGTGAAAACATTGGACATTCGAGATACGAGATGTACCAAATTTATGCGTGTCAATATCGAGAAGTATGCGGTTTGGCACTCAAACAAAGCGAGGCGAAAATAGCCATCAATGGCCAAATCTGAATCTGGCAATAATGAGTAAATAAATGTTTGGGGTTTTTGTTGGGCTGGCCAAAAATAATGGCCAGGAAATTAGTAAGACAAATATTGGAGAATGTCCAAGAGAGATATGTATAACCGTGCGGCGTGTGCGCTCCAAACTTGGCCAAGATGTTCTTCGTTTTTGGAGCGTCTGGCGCCGTTCGGTGTGCAATCTGTGGCTCGATATTTATGACAATTTACGACTTCTGTGAATCAGGCCCCATCAAAACGAGCTTCAGTATTTTCGCAACGAATTAACGCTCTTTTGGCAAAAGGTTAAGGCCAAGGCGAAAAGGTTAATGTGTTTCTAAATGCCTTGCTAATTGACGAGCGGTATTCCACAGCAAACAAAAGGCTCCAGACTGCGGAAAAACGTTGTCGGAGGAGCTGGGGTTTCCTCTGCCCGTCGGGGGCCAGCTTTAGGCATTTCTCCTCTGTTTTCTCCCTGCTTATAAAATGTATGAATAAATTATAGATGTATATGTGGCACCAAACGAATGCCAGATATCTGTGTCTCAATATGTATATTTTTTTGGGATCCATTAGCTTACTAGTCGCTTCATTACATGGCCATTAGGGGAGAGCTGCCACCAGACCGTGCCGCAGATGATGGCTTGTAATTTGATGCGCAATAAATTTGGCGGTTCCCACCAGGTGAGAAGGTGGAAAATATACAAAAATAACACTAGAGACCCTAAGCCAAAGCCATAGCCAAACATTTTCATTAGGCGGACGCATGACACCCACAAACGGTGGCGATGCTGTTTGCATGCTTATAAGAAGCGGGCTCATAATTCATTGGGCCAACAGGCCCAAGACCCCGTTGAGTCTCTGGGCCAGAGGTCTTCCGAGGCAGCTGCTGCTCTTGGCCAAGAAAAGTCCCAGAGCCAGTGAATGAAATATTTAAGGCTTTGCCGAAACAATTTGCGGCTCTGTGCGAAGTGCCAGATCCAATCTACCCGGCCCCTCCCCTCCATTTGAGTACTCAAAAAAACCAAAAAAAGATCCCGCAGCTGACAAATTTCGCGCTCCTCCATCTCCCCCAAAAAAAAAAGAAAAAAACCAAAAATATTAGTATTTATTTTTGCCATTTTGGGGCTACAAATCGGCTCCATTTCAATGAGGAGCGAGGAGTGGGGGGTGGGGGGAGGCTTCACCGATTTGCATTCCTCAAGTAATTAGTAAAGTCTGATGACTGCCATGGGAATTTCATTTGGCGATTATTTGCATCTCAACTAATTAGCGGACAACAAAAAAAAGAAGAATAGTACAATATTTGTGTGAAATTCTCGGAACAGGATGTAAATAAACACATGCGTGGGGAGGGGGGGGGAGAGCGATACCCGATAATGATGATCTTTCGGCACCCATGAATCCTCCCCCGCCCGGCAAACTAATCAAGGATGGACAGCAGCAGCCCATGGCCAGAGCTGTTCGGGGCAATCAAGTGAGAAAATTAAAATTACATGACCATGGAGCCATGGATCCACGGATCGCATGGATTGCATGGATCGCATGCAGTGGCCCGCATTTAAAGGTTCATAACTTCCAAGTCAATTACGCCTGCTGCGTTCTCTGGAGTCCAGATGCCTGGGATGTGAATTAGAGAAATTGCACGCTCAAGTGGAAGAGAGGACCGCACCGGACCGGACCTCAGGTCTGGCCTGGACTGACTGACATAACTCACGAGTGCCAGACGCACAGGCACAGGCACAGACACAGATACAGATACAGTGTTGCAGCCTCCGCATAAACCGCTGTTCGGTTGCAGGTGAACTAGACAAGCAGGGGCATCCTCGAGAGCCACTCCACAAATAAAGGGACTACTGTGGGAATCGTACCGAACAGAACCGAACAGAACCAGCATCAGCATCAGCGAATTAATTTGTGACGCGCGCGCTCCACACACAGAGCTCCTCCAATCTCCATCCAAATCTCGAGGCCAGTTCCCGATCCTCCGCCTGGAGGCAATTTGGAGGTAGCCCAACTCGTGACTGCACCGCGGCACAGTGTCTGGATCTCTGGACCCCAAAAGCCTGCCCTCCAACGCGCACAGCGAGCACGTTTTAAGGGGCTTTCGAACCACCGTGCTCGCCGTCGTCATCGTCGTGTGGCAAGTGGCTGCTTGACTGCTGTTGCAAGCTGTTGCAGCTTGTGCTGCAGTCGCGGCTCCAGCTTCTTCTTTTGGGGGCATCTTGGCGGCTTTGGCGCTGGTGTCAAACGTTTTGTAATCTGTCACGTCGCATCGTTTTAATATTTCTGCGCTCATGGCCCGGCTACGGGGAAATGCACTCGGTTGCGTGTAAAAATAGGCGTAACCCTTTGGTATTTATGGTCTGGTAGTAGTAGATGGTCTGACCGACCAGACCGCGACGCAGAGTAGAGTGGAGTGGTGTGGAGTGGAGTGGACTACGAGTCTCCAGGAGGGCGCTCCCTGGCTGCTTTGTTTGGTTTTCAGCAGCCAAGAGCCGCCTTGGGGCCTTGGCAGCAGGTTCAAGTGCTTCTTACCCAAACACCAACTACATTCGAGGCTCCAGCTTCAGCTCCAGCTCCAGCTCCACTCTTTTATTATCTAAATCATTATTAGTTTGACCTTCAGCCCCGGGGTTGAGTTCTCTTATCTTATTAATTATTTGCTGGGGCGACTACTGTGCGTCTGACTCATCAGAGGGGTTTTCGGAGCGGATTAGCGTGTCCCAGAGATACAGAACGAACCCGGAAAGACGGATCACCCTTCGCTTGAGCGATCCTCCGTTATATATAAGTATTTCATTTAATATATAATTATCCACTCCACTAATTACCACTGCTCTAAAGACCTCCCGGGCACTGACCTACTAAAGAACCGATTCCAAAGCTTCCCACAGGCCCGACTCGTCCTCGCCTGGGCCTTCGGCACGCATATCAGCGCGTAATTTGCTAACCCTACTCAAGACCCATAACCGGGGCCAGTCATGCGGTTGCGGCAGATACAGTAGTTAGCCATTGCAGAGCCTGACAACCGTTAATCAGGCGCCACAAATCAGCAAGAGACAGGAGAGAGGGCGATGGGAATGGGAATGGGTCAGGCTCTGCCTCTGATTGGAGGGTGTCTATTTTTGACTGTGAGCTCCAAAATGGCGCTACTTGTGCCCAAGACATAGGTGCAGCTACCCGTGACTTTTCCATTGTCTCTGCGCGAAAATATTGACACTGTCTACCGCACTTTGGGCTGGGAATCCAGTGGAGAGGCGAAGGGAAAGGGAACCGGCAATTTACATTTGCATATGCGTGAGAATGATTAAGCTAAATACCACCCCCACACCCCGTTTACCCATGGGGATCTGTGAGTGGGTGGCGGCGAGTGTTAATTGCCCCAGACTCAATCAGGTGGAATGGAATATTTATGAGCTTGGGCTGGGGCTTGGACTGGGGCTTGAGCCGATTAGACAAAGTCTGGTATCTGGTATCTAATTGAATCTGAAACTGCGTGTGAGTGTAAAAGCGGAAACTATCAAGACTGGCTTCAGATTCCACGATTATCGTAGATATTCTAATTGCCCCCTTCTCACAGTATCCTTGCTTTGTCACTGCCACCCCCCATCACCATCCTTAAACTCCCCTCATCAACAGCTATCCCATTTCTATGTCTTACAGATGATACCCCACCGATCATGCCCGACTCTACTGCTATTCCTGATCACTCAGGGGGATGTGATCGCCAGTGTAGGTCTGTCCCATATCATAGGCAAGCTGAACGATCATCTGCGGATCTCCACAAACATTTTGTACTGCAACGAGCACCAAAAACTGATCAATTACGAGTCCGAATGCCTTCGCACAGCGGGGATCACCAGAATGATCTACACCTCGGCGGCGGCCGTCAACTCTTCTCGTCTGCAGCGTCATATAGGAGACGGTAGCCAGCTCTTTGTTGTGATCAGCACTGAGCCGCCATACGATCTCTTGCGGACACTGGATCTCCGCTTCCAGAATGCCGACTTTCTCATCGTCATCGACAGGCGAATCGATCGGGAAATGTGGCTGGCCTACGTGCAACATGCCTTTGAGCTGGGCTACGTCCGCCTTTTGCTTCACACCACCCCGAATGGTGGCGTCTATGGGAAAACGCTGTTTCCCAAAGTTCGGATAGACCCCACTACTGTGGAGCAGTACCTGCAGCACAGGGCCTCCATGCGGGACCTGCACGGCTACCCGGTCCGAGTGGCGGCCTACAAGAACGTGCCGCGCAGCTTCATGTACGTGAACTCTTGGGGCAGGATGGTCTACGCGGGCTTTTACATGCGGTTCGTGCGCGCCTTTCTGGACTCGAGGAAGGCCACCTTCATTCCGGTTCACACCCCAAACGATTCGCCCGGGAACTGTACCCTGGCCCTCAGGAACGAGACGGTGGACCTTTGCGCAGACTCCCTGGCGGCCAATCCGGAGATGTTCAGCCTCACGTATGGCTTCAGGATCGCCTATGCCAATGTGATGGTGGCCCACGCAAAGAAGCTGCTCTCGTACCGCTATTTGGAGGCTCCGTTCCAGATCAGTGTCTGGCTGTGCCTGGTGACCTATGTCATCCTGATCGTCGGCTTCCTGAGCTGCATCCACTGGCAGCAGCACCGACGGTGGGACTTCAGCAAGTATCTCTTGGAGGTGTTCAGTTCGCTGCTCTTCGCCGGCTTCAGTCTGCGATCGATTCGGGGACGCGAGCGCTACATACTCTTTGGAGTGATCTTCATGACCGGCTTTGTGTACTCCACCATGTACCTGGGACTGCTGAAGAGCATGCTCATCTCGGAGGTGTTCGAGCCACAGATCAACACCTTCGAGCAGCTGGTGGCGAGCAACACCACCCTGCTGGTGGACCCCTACGATCGAATTCTGTTCGCAAAGTACAACATGCCGGAGGTGCTGTGGTCCGTCGTTCAGACGGTGACATTTGAGACGTTGCTTTACCATCGAAACCGCTTCGACCAGAGCTACGCCTACGTGCTCTTCACGGACCGGATGGCCCTGTACGAGACGGCCCAGCTATTTCTGAGGCATCCGCGTCTGCGTCGGATACCCATCAACTTTGCATTCCTGTTCACCGGCATTCCCATGCGCAAGAGGTGGTTCCTCAAGGAGCACCTGAGCACCGCCTGGTACCATGCCTTCGAGAGCGGACTTACGCGGAAACTGTCCGAGGATGCCAACAACGAGGCGATGAGCGTGGGACACCTGCATTACCTCATAACGGAGCACTTGGAGGCGAAGCCGCTGGACCTCGATTATTTCGTCATGCCCGCCATCGCCCTAGCCCTCGGCTCTGGCCTGGCCATCATCAGTTTTGTCATCGAGTTGACGGCCTGGCGCATATGCCGCTCCCGACTGCGAGTCTAAATGCAGATGATGAAGATGCTGCAAGATGATGCTCCTCCCTTTCACTTTGTTTGATGTATTCTTGTGTTTGTTGTGGCATGTTTCAGCACATTCTTGTCGGCTAGAAGTAAAGCACAGAGTAGTAATTACTGTTTTAATCGTTGAAAATAAACCAATAAACTCAGAGGCTACCCCTTAAGTGCCCTCCTCAATCGATGAATGAACTTTACATTGATTTCCTTTTATTTTTAGGCCCTTCTGGCAGCAAAGCATCGCAGGTGAGTGGTCTTTTGCCGTCGAAGGTTTATTCTGAAGGACTATCTTGCACTTGCAGCCATGTGTGGGCGTAGCCTCTTGATCTTTCTGCTTCTCAGCGTTCCAGACTGTCGCCTGGAACTGCCAGAGCTCTCAGCCATCATTTCAGAGCTCAATTGGGGACTGCAGTGCAGAACCAACATAATCTACTTGGAGCACACACAACCCAACGATCTGTACGAGGCGATCAGAAGCACTGTCCCCAGCCTTCTACTCAGCGGCAGCGCCAACCAGTTGACGGGGGAAATGGTGAGCAAGCCCCTGCTGGTAGTACTCCCCCAGCCAGGCGATCGAATCCTGGAACGCTTCGCGCAATGGCCGACGGCGATGCAGGAGGCCGACTATCTCCTGGTGGGTCAGAGCAGTGCCGCCCATTGGCAGGGCCTGCTCGCGGGATTGTGGAGCCAGGGCTATCCCAATGTCCTGGTGTACAACGGAACGGCCATGGAGAAAGGTACCCTGTACACCAGCGAGGGCTTTCCACAGCAGCGACTGGGCAGGACGAACGTGAGCCACTATCTATGGGCCCGGCGCCACTGGTTCGACGACTTGGGGGCCCTGGAGGTGCGCGTGGCCCTGTACAACAATCCGCCCCGGACTCTGGTCTACCCAGAACACGGAGTATATGACGGCTATGCGTTGATGCTGCTGCGTCAGTTCCTGGCCCATCGCAGGGCCACGTTTGTGCCGGTGCTCACGCCCCACTACCGGGTTTACTCGGCCAACGATTGCCTGAAGCTGCTGCATCTCCAGCAGGTTGATATATGCGGGGATCTACTGGCCTACAGCAATATTTCGAGCTTCACGGCCAGCTACACGTATCTGTACGGGAACATTCTGATACCAAACTCGCCGCCCAGGTCCAAGGGCATCTACACTGTGGCCCCCTACAGCGCCACCATGTGGATGACTGTGGCCGCCTACTTGGTGCTGCTCCCCAGCGTCGGGAGCCTCGTGTACTGGCTTCAACGGAGAACCATTCGCTACGGGAAGTTCGTCCTGGACGCCCTGAAGAGTCTGCTCTCCTCGGGCTTCCAGCTGGGCGAGATCAGGGGCCTGGTGGGGGTCGTCCTGTACCTCACGCTCGTCTTCACCGGCTTCATCTGCTCCAACTTCTACCTGGCCGCCTTGGGCAGCATCCTGGCCACGGGTCTGTACGAGCCGCAGATCAGCACTTTCGAGGAGCTGGTCCAGCAGAACATCACCTTCATCATCGGGGACTACGACAAGACCGTGCTGCAGACCTACGACTTCCCCGACATCCTGTGGAACATCACGCGCGTGGTGCCCTACGACTTTATTACGCGGCATCGGGCCGTCTTCGACACAGATTACGCATATCTGGCCCACAGCGATCGCATTGCGCTGTTCAACTTCCAGCAGCAGTTCATGAAGAAGCCACGGATGCGACCCCTGCCCATCGAGCTGATGCACACGCTACCCGGCTTCCCCATGCGCCGCCAGTGGCTGCTGAAGCAGAAGCTCGGCGAGACGCTGCTCAACTGCTTCAATAGTGGACTCCTGGAGAAGCTGGCCCACGACACCAACAGGGAGACGATCCGCATCGGCTACCTCGGACTCATCAGATCCGAGGAGTACCGTGCCAGGCCACTGGCCTTGGACTTCTTCTCCATGCCCTTCTACATGATGTTCACGGGACTGGGCCTTGGCTTTGTCTCTCTGGTGGGGGAGCTCTTGGTCCACCTCCTCGCCAGGGGGAGAAGAGCGTCCCCTCCGGTGTGAAGGTAAGCTCCTGGATTGATTGTACGAACGGAGGAGTGTATCTGATACCGACTTGGACTTTATTTTCAGTTCTTCTTTGGCTTACCCCTCCCCGCAAAGGCATAAAACCACCCCTGGTCCCTTGCTGACTGCCGCTTCAAAATAAATAGCACTCGAGATATTTCCAAAACATTTGCCAGCCAAGTCGCCAGCAATTTCCCCGAGCGCCTGCAGGCATGCAACACGAATGATAACACACACCCACAGAAGAGGCAGGGTGGGATGTGGCTGCTGACTTGCACAAATATTTGCCGAAAAAGGAAGAAAGATGTCGCTGTGTTGCTGGGACCGGACTGCAGATGTCTGGGGGGGCAGCGTGGGTGAGTTTCTCACCCTCTCAAGCCATTTGGCACTCCCTTCCCCCACTTTAAAGTTCGTTGACACTCGCCTCCTATTCGGTTGGCACATTTTTCGTGTGCCGCTGTGGCGCCATTAAGTATGCAGCAGAAATGCGGCGACAATAAAGTTTATGCTCCCGGCGCCATAGCCAAAAAAACGAAAGAAACCCAGTATAAATAGATGGAATAGGAGGGGATAAATTGATGGCCATGCCAGGGACTGGAGTGCATTTTGCGTGGGCAGCTGCAGAGATGGGCAACCCAGAGATGGCCATCATCATCAGCAATTGTACATGAATGTCCATGTCCCAGTCCATGTACTCCACCCACCAGCGACACACATTTCACACGACGCATTGAAAACCCGTTCTGGAAGGAGCCTTCGCCTTAATGATGGGGCGGGGCTCCTGGGTCATGTGCGTGCCTCGCATCCGTATCTAAAGGGCCACGATAAACTCTCGCCCTTCATTCGCTTTAATTGCGGCGATTCGTGGGTTTTCATCGCGACTCAAATCGATTTCATCTGCCCGATCCCTGCCCGACTCCGATCCCAATCGACTTTAAAGTAAACATTTGTTTTATCTGGGGGCGGCTTTTAATTAAGATTGCGTTCGCCGATAAATGGCAAGTGTTGCATGGGTTCCCACATCCCCGTACCCGTACCCGTCCGAGGAATTGCATTTCGATTGAGGGTGGGTTGGGCTTAATCGAACCGCATTTCAACATATCGATTTTTATGCCCCGTCTGCCTGCACAGTTTCATTGGACTCATTAATTGTTCCATTCCATTCCGGGCTGACAATATTCAGATTTCACCTGATTTTGGCCCTCCATTTCAATCCGTCTGCACGGCTATCAGCCAGACATCCCAACCCCGACACAGACAAAGGGCTCGCCGACAACAATTGAGTCCTCAGTGTCCCCCCAGTGGCTGCATGCGCAGTGATATCCCTGGCCACGGGTACACCTATTGTTTGTCACTGGCTAATTGAAATGGCCGGATGATTGCGATTCAGGGGGCAGGGCAGGGCAGGGGGCAGGGCAGGGCACAGCCAGCCACAGTTAAACACTATTATTTAAATCAATGCCCGCGCCACTCTCGGACCTCTCATATGAGATGGCAATTTATGAGCCGTGCCTAATTGTCTGCTCCGGACTTCAAAGTGGAGTTAGCACCGAGTCGGCGGCCTGCCTTGGAATGCAATTATCGCGCTCCAAGTTATGCTAAGATAAATGGGCACCCGCTCTCAGCCAGTGGAAATTGGCCACACTTTCCCCCCGTCGTCCCCCCGAAGAGGCCATAAACTAAATATAAAAAAAAAGCACAGCTAAAATATATGAAAGGAACTGACAATTGGCAATTTTTGGTTGATTTTGCAATTTATGGCAGCCAAGGGAGGATGGGCTGGGGCGTCGGCATGACCAAAAGACCCATATACCGATCAGGGGCATGGACCTGGACCCCCAAGGGAGCTGGAGAGCCATTCAGAACCGAGGTAGTTGAGAGCTAATGCTGCGATTAGGAGCGAACTTCTACGAACTGTTTCCGAAGACCGATATACATAGTTAAATTACCAATTAGATGGGGACCTTCCGCTTCAGCATTTGATGGCACTTTCCCTTTATGGCTGGGCCAGTCTTTGGGTCAGTCAGATGCTAAAAATAAAGAGCGAAAACCGAAAACCGAAAAAAAGGCAAGCAGACACGACCAACGACCACGAAACGCTGTCCAATTAAGCGCAACAAACAACTTTACGCCACATGCCACACCAGGCGTTTATCGATACGATACGATCTGAGATCCTCGACCAGACCCCGTCCGAGCCATTGTAATGGCCAACGATTTGTCGCTGTCCGAGCCTCGCGGTCCATTGGCTATAATGACAATCGTTGATCGTGCGGCCGATAAGATTGCACATCCAGATAGCATGTCGGCCGGTACCCGAGGGCCAACGATGCGACAGCAGCCACATTTATGCTAATAAGTTGACATTTGACCACCATGGCGAAATAATGAAACGATCAGGAGCCGTCAATATGACAGGTACTCGTGCCCCCAAGCAGGGCCCTGCTACCATGGGAGTCGCACAGATCCAAAGCCGGCAAAATACTGTACAGTGCTCTCAACTTTGCATTTAATTCTATATTTAACGTTTGCTTACGAATATTATCCATACTTATACACTTTCAGGGTCCCTTTTGTAGGGCGGGGTGGGGTCTAGCCCACTGTTCGGGCGGTCTTGACACAGGAGCAGAGCCGCTGGCACCGACGGCTCCACTGGTCACTAATTTCCAGGAATTTCACGCGCTCTTTGCAGCCAAATGCAAATTTTTACCTGCTCTTATTGTATCTTCACACGATCTCTGCCGACTGCTTGTTAACTACCATCATGGCCAGCGGCCATCAGCACTGGCCTGCCCTCTGTCCATGTTGTAAATGAATTTTAATTGTAGTTCTGGTTATTTTGGTGGTCTGGTTGTCTTGTGGTCTGTTAACGGTATGAATGGCAATAGGATTTACTGATGTGTTGATGGAAGGTGCCTGAAGATGGCTTAAACAATCAGTTGTCTTGGCTAAAGTAGGTGTATCGATTGTCCCTCTTTTGATTGTTATATGGTTGGTAATGTGTGCGGTGATTCGGTGTTTCATGGCCCCCGGAATTGTGTTCGTTTCGCGATTGATAATGGCTCTGGCGCCAGTTGTTGCTGTGATTGGAGCCATTCCAGTGCGGCTTGTTCCATTCGGGGTCGTCTCCATTGCCACTTCCATTTCTTGGGCTTTTCCATTCCGAATTGTTGTGGCGGAAATTTCCATGGTACTGTGGCCATCCATTGGCACGATCGTCTTGCTGAGGGCGGCTCCAGCCCGTGTCGCGATCTCTGCTCCTATCCTGATATTGCTGACGGCCTCGCTGCGGCCACCCATTGCCGTTCGACCGATAGCCGACCTCTGGCTGATGGCGTTCCCTATCCTCCACAAGATACCTACTTCTGCTATGATCGTGGTAGCCGTTGTTGCTGTTCCAATTGCTGCGCCAATTACTCTGACGCGAATCATCTTGGCTATTGTCATAGGGTCCTGTAAATCCAGTCAGTCAATGGATTATCCTATGTGCCGGCTACTTCTGCTACTGCTCTACTCACTCTGGTACTGATACTGCTGCCGTCGTCCACCTGCATTGCCGTTCCAGGCTGGCCGCCTGTTGTAGTGATTCGCATAGCCTGTGTCATGGCTTGGCTCGTCCACATCCGATTTCAGGTTGCCCAGGCGTAGCAAGGAGCTCAGGTAGTTTTCGCGCTCGATCTTGTGGCCTCGTGCCGCATCAACGGCTGCAATTGAGGGATTGGTAATTAATCTGTGCCTGAATTCGCTGACCGTTGATCCCACGCACTCGCGATGGCCTCCAGGGGCGACTTGTTCAGCATGGTTATCATGAAGTAGCAGATCAAGTATCCAGTGCGATTCACGCCGTGTGTACAGTGGACTCCGATCAGCTTATCTGCGGTGGAGGCGGAGGAGGAGAGAGAGAAAGCATTCGGATGTAGTGGTGCCATACCGCATTAGCCGCATGAGCTGCATGTTGTCGCAAATTGCTACAAATTTCAAAAGTGAACACGGCCACAGGAATGTGCTCAGAGGTCTGAGCTCTGAGCACTGCGCTGTTCCCCTCCACACCCACGCAGTCAACAGAAACCGGCCTGCCAATTTGGCATAAAAGCAGAAGCGACCTGGGCTAAATCTAGAAAACAGCGCGCTCTGCCAATAATAACATTGGCAATAAATTTCACAAAAACATGTCAGCAGGAGGGTACGAAGCCGGGACACGAGGCAGACAACCCACCAGGTCGCGGTGGCTTGGCTTTGTGCACTATGCGGGTGCGGTGCCAGTCGGAGAGCTGCCAGTCGGAGAGTACGTCATGTTTGGCTTGCATTTAAGCCAAACGTACAGACAAAATAAAGTTACGAGAACGGGAATGGGAACAGGAACGAGACCAAGCAACAGACAGAGACAATTGCGCACTGCCCCATGGCACAGTGGGATGGGCGCCTGCTTACTCGCATATAAGACCATTGTGATGGACAAAAGAATAAACTCCACTAATATACTTGTTCATACCACTGTGATCAGACCTCTCCGACTGGGCCCTGTTCCTCTGGCCTGGCCGTTGACAAGTCGCGACCACCTTGAATTTGACTTATTTGCCTGATTTGTTTCGTTGTAAATTCGTTGGCAGTCTTCGCGTATTTATTTATTGTTTACTCAGCGGCGCCAGATCGGGTTTTAATTATCCCACAGCTGAATCTGATGGAAGAAGAAGGTCTGCGCGGTTAATGCATTCTGGTTAGCATTTCTGCATATTTGTGCCGAAGCTGTTCGCACATACATTAGCGCTAGACTAGATCAGGGGATATATGCACGCCCCTGCCGCAAGATCTACACTGCAGAAGGGACCCAAGGTAGAGGAACTGCGGATACGATACCCTAGGGTATGAAAATATTACATTCCCTCATCTTTAAGGGGCACAGACATTGTGCCTGGTTGTCTGTCCTGCCTGGTTGCTGGTAGTCACGCGTCTTGCCGTTTCTTTGGCTATGAAAATTTAAATGAAATGCGGTTTTGTGTGTGTGTGCGCGAATGCCTTTGTGTATAATTAGAAATGCCTTTTCCCTTTTGTGTGCGGAGGCATGACTGAGCTCCTCCATAAGTGATTTGTTTGCCCGGCTCCCGACTGCCGAGTCCCGACTCCGACTCCGACTCCGACAGACTGCCTGGCTGGCTGACTGACTGATTGAGTGTGCGCGCCCACATCGGTGTGCGCCAGTGCACTGCTAAAGGGTTAAATAGGTTTTCTCTCCTTCTGGCGGCCACTTGGCTCTGCTGTGTTTGCTCTGCGCTTGCTGGCTGATAGGAATCTATGGAGGCAGTGCAGCCTGGGCATGCAATGGGAATGGGAATGGGATAGGTATAGGATACGTGGTAATTGCATGTGCGACGGCAAGTCGCTTTTGATATGATTTGTTCACATATTTTGCGACTCTAATTGTTTCCACAGATATGCATCGCATCTGCATTGTTGCCGGGAAAGCGTTCCCACGGCCGCCTCTCTCTGGGGCAGCACGTGGGCCGCAGGCGAGGCGCTGCTAAGCTGGGCTTTCCATCCACTCACCATTGTCTTCATTCAACTCGAGGAAGTCCATAGCATATTGACAGAATCTGCAATGGCAGAGGCTTCAGTCAGTAAATGATTAAAACATTCAATCAATTGTAATTACTTTTGTGCCAATTTCGTTGGCGGCGTTGCCTTTCCGGGTATCATCAGCTTCTGGTGCCTCACATCGTTCTCTGTGAACGACTGCGGCCGGTAGTAGCGATCTGTGTTGGTCAGATCGATGATCATGCCCAGATTGGGCACCGATTCCATCACCGATTCGGGCCCCAGTCGCAGCTCCTTGTCGACTTTTTCATTGAGATTCTGTAAGGGCAAATACAAGGAGTATTCCACATATATCGAAAGTCATATTACATGCGAAAAATTGCTCAATTTATGCGCCTGCCCCGGGGCCAGGCAATTAATAAGCAGGAGGTCCCGCGATCTCTGTGGCGTTATTTAATTAAGCAAAAACAATTTAATTTAATATTCATGTGGGGTCCTCCACCTCCTGCCCCACTCTTTCCGCAGGATCGAGTGCAGACCAGCAGTGCGGAGCATCATGTTCCAGTTGCCACTTTTATGCATAATTACGATGCACAAATTTTTGTCTGTTGTTATTTATTTTTAGAGGCTCTGGCGCTCGCTTGGTGGTCCGCTGGTCCTGGTGCTGGTGGGCCCTTTTCAACATCCATCAATCGCTCCTCCTGTCAACCGGTTTGGCCCGACAGAGCCCCAACGCGGTGAGGAGCGGGGTCTGGGGGAGCTAACTCACCTGATTCAGCGGCACCTTGAAGGCTATGAATCGCGTGCCGGGAACACGCTTTCCGATGGGACTGTAATCGAGCCATCTGCAAGCGCGAACACCGGAAAAACAAACGCTGATTAGTCGGAATATTGGATGTGGAGTACCCTTCAATTATACCCACCGATCTGGTACGCCTCGTTTCATTTGATGACGTGTATAAACAGCAGATTAGCTTTAGCTAAAATTGAAACTTTTCTTTTGTTTAAATAAATGTAAAGACACAAAATGCAGGAATTACAGTGCTGCCAGACAGTTCGAAAACATATGTTCTAGAGATGCGCTATCGGCCACAAAAATATTTGCAAGTAACAGTTTTAGAAACTACTTTCTTAGACAATAAAATAGCTCTTCGCGAGGCGTGACTGGCGAAAGGTGACAACATTATTTATTGCTTTGGCTCATTCTATCTCTATATAGAAATACTAAAGTGTAGTGGAATACGGTTATCATTGTAAATTGCTTAAGCGATTATTTTACCAGTCACTGTTAGAGGTCGCTTAGTTAACATACCGCCTGACTGTTAACTAAAATGTGCCAAAAAACGCCTAGCGCCTGAACAGCTGAGTGGAACCTTTGGACTTTCTGTGATTCCGTTTAATTAATTATATTTGAAGCAACTAATTAACGTCACAAACGTCTTCCTTGCAACCCCACAGATCGTCTTATTACCGAGATCAACCATGTTTGCCAGCAACACGCGTAACTTAATGCGCAGCAGCTTTGTAAGACACTGACGCTGGCGCTGGCGCAGGCGCTGCTGGATGAAAATTATTAAATAACTTTATTTGCAGTTGCAGCGCTGCAAGAGCACTTTGGTGGTGGCCGAGCACAACAACGAGGCTCTCAACCCAATCACCCTGAACACCATTTCGGCGGCCAAGAAGATCGGCGGTGACGTGACAGTTCTTGTGGCAGGCACCAAATGCGGACCCGTATGTTGTTTTTGTTGCCTCTCTCGATGCTTTTGCATAATCACATCTAATCACTTGTAGGCCTCCGAAGCTCTGGCCAAGGTGGAGGGCGTGACCAAGGTTCTGGTAGCTGAGAATGCCGCCTTCAAGGGATTCACACCCGAGTCCCTGACGCCCCTGGTCGTGGCCGCCCAGGCGCAGTTCAAATTCACCCACATCCTGGCTGGAGCCTCAGCTTTTGGCAAGAACGTGCTGCCCCGCGTGGCCGCCAAGCTGGATGTGTCGCCCATTTCGGAGGTGATCGACATCAAGTCCGAGGACACCTTTGTGCGCACCATCTACGCCGGCAATGCGATCCTCACCCTCAAGTCGAAGGACCCCATCAAGGTGCTTACTGTGCGTAGCACCAACTTCCAGCCAGCGGCTACCAGCGGAGGCAGTGGCGCTGTGGAGCAGGCCGCAGCCGGCGACTACGCCAGCAGCTTGTCTGAATTCGTCAGCCAGGAACTGACCAAATCCGACCGTCCCGAGCTGGCGGGCGCCAAGGTTATCATCTCCGGCGGACGCGGCCTCAAGTCCGGCGATAACTTCAAGTTGCTCTACGATCTGGCCGATAAGTTCGGCGCTGCTGTCGGCGCCTCCCGTGCCGCCGTCGACGCTGGATTCGTGCCCAACGATCTGCAGATTGGACAGACGGGCAAAATCGTGGCTCCGGACCTATACATTGCCGTTGGCATTTCTGGCGCCATCCAGCATTTGGCCGGCATGAAGGACTCGAAGACCATTGTGGCCATCAACAAGGATCCCGAGGCACCCATCTTCCAGGTGGCCGACATCGGCATCGTTGCGGATCTCTTCAAGGCCGTGCCCGAGCTGACGGGCAAGTTGTAACCGCGCCACGTGTTGTAGCATAAATACCCGATCAGATTCTATGATCAAGAATTGAGAACTATTTGTTGCATTTATTGAATTTTAATGTTAGTCCGCAGAAGCTTCGTCCCTCCTTCCCTCTCCATTTTTATAATAATAAACGATTGTAAGTCCTATCTATCTCTGAGCCTGCCCGTCTGTCAAATTGTATCAAGTGGATTATAATCGAAACGTTTGTTATCAGTCCTGATGGATTGTGCAACAACACAACAACCCAGCAGACATTCTGTGGATGGATATTTCCTGAGATTTTATATACATATACATATGTGTCATTCTTAAGATCATGTCAGGTCTGATAATTAGAAGGCATTGAAGATCGCACGATTTGAAAGCTTTTATCGAAAGCTTCAAAGCTTGTCAGAGCTTTCTGCACTTTATGGGCGGCAAATTCAAATTTCCTTTGCATTCAGTTCGTAAATCGTTGATATATTTTCGGTATTATCGTGCTTACTATAAAACGTAAGAACATAAAAAGCAGAATTAGGCCAAAAACCACACCTATCACCAGCGTCGTCCACTCGAGCGGATTCAAGCTGTTGGTCGTGGGCAGGACATGGGTATTGATGCCGCTCTGAAAAGGCAAACCACAAGGAAATATAATCTTCAGTGAATGTGAATGCAGTGACTGCAGCGAAGAGGCCTACCCAGCCACCGTTCTCATTGATCCAGGGCACCAGCTCATCCTCAATCACCTCCGAGACGCTCTCCATCAGCTTGGGCAGGTACTCGGGATGCCCCTGCCGCACACAGTCCACCGACAGGCCGCCGGCAATGGCAAACAGCGAGATCACCTTGCTCCAGGTGATGTCCGCCCGGAAAAGATCCCGACCCACCGCCCCTAGGAGCAGGCTGACAGCATCGGGTGTGTGGAACTCGCCTCCAGGATTGCGACAAATCTGACGGGCGACGCCGTTATAGGCACGTGGATGCATCCGTTCCAGTTCGTCGCCAAGCTGCAACTCGAATGGGATCAGTAGAGCACAATCTTTTTAGAGGATACGCACCACCTGAACCGCTGGAAAGACATCCCGCACAATGCCCATGGAGGTGGAGCCCAGGATACTCCGTATTCGCTGCAGGCCCAACTTCTTGTTGAACAAACCCGATCGTCTCAGGCGTCGCTTGATGTAGTGCCCGCACAGACAGCGGCCCTGGAAGAAGACACCAGTGGGTTGTTAGATGGAGCATTCGAGCCCTCTGTGTGTCCCCACCTGCGTTATGATGTCCTGGGCGGGAATCTGTGCCGCCTTCCAGCCAATGGTGTAGGAGAGTTTCCTGGTGACAACGTCGCTGACATTGCTGAGGCGCCGCCGGGTCGTCTCGCGTTGCCCCACCTCCAGCAGCGAGGCGGAGTGGAGCGTGGCCGGGAAGCTGAACTTGCGCCGATTCTGGGCCTGCAGCAGGCGTTCGCTCTGTGTGGTGGCCATGGGGAAGCCGTGGCTGAAATTATCGTTATTCGTGGGATACGAGGTGCCGGGCATTGTGTCACAGATAGTTAGATAGAGTGAGGAGAGATCGCTTCGATCGATCGAGATCCTGGAGGGAAACGGCTCATAAGTATGGCAAGAGTTGGCATCGTAAATCAAATTCGATCGCCCAGCTAATTGACGTCACCGCTACACAGGCCTGGGGCTTATTTGGCCTGCCTTAATGATCCCCCTCGATGTGTGGCTCGAAGTGTGTGTCTTGTAAATTCAATTAATTGCATTCAATTTGGCCAATCTCTCATGGCTGCCCCTGGGAGATGCATGGATATCGATCGTATCGCTACAGCCAGAGCTTCCTCAATACCACAGAAACCGGATTCATAATTGCCACAGTCACTGGTGTCTCAGTAAACTCAGTAAAACCCCCTACAATAATCATCTAAAGGGACAGCTTCACGGACATTTGTGTGCCCAAAAAAGAGAACAAACACTTCCCACACGACACAAGACACAAATTTTCAAGATTAGATCGAGTTCGGGGCTCGATTCGTGGCCTTTTGATTCGATTATGACGCTCATTGATGGCTTCTTGCCTGGGCCAGAGCCAGAGCCAGAGCCAGACCATTTCGGGCACATATCGGACAGATTGTCGGCTCGTTAAGTTTGATTGGCTCCGCAATATGGCCAAAATGTTGCTATGCGGCAACCTGTGTCGGCCATGTCGCTGCAGCTGTTTTGCCAGATGCATTTGTGTGTTGCTGCTTCTGCTGTTGTTGTCATTAGTTTGTACGCAAGCGAGATGTCAAATGGCAAATGATTTGTGCAACAAGTGACCAGAGGATGGGTATCGTCTGGGGAGTACTTGACAATTAGCTTTACATAACCTGACCCAATCCCCCATTCCGGGGGCTCGTGACCAAGGAAAGTCGGCACAAAACATCAAAGTCGTGTCAAACATTCGACCATTAAAAGTAGCCGCATGGAAAGTGGTCAAAAATACCCAAAAGAACGCTTTGGTTTCGATGGAATCCGGGTCAATCGCCAGTCACGCCTACCCCACCAGCAAATGGAGCTTATAAAACCACTTTCGCCCTGGGCCCGATCAGTCAGTGATCATCCAGAATGTCAGCCAGTGGGACGCACCCAATTATTATCCTCCTCGGGGCGCTATTTATTCGCGGAAGCCGTGCGGATGTGGCCCACTTCTTTGCGTCAGCCCCCACGGATCTGGGCGGCTATCTGCATGGCCAGGTGCCCTTCCAGCTGGGTCTGAATCCCTCCGCCTTTTACGGACCGCCTGTGCCCAATCCAGTCACTCCTGCACCCGCTCCCGTGGCCCCAGCGGCCACCACCGAGTTCAGTCTGCCGGAGATCATCGAGAATCGAAGTGTCAAGTTCCAGGGACACGGCCAGGGACAGGGACAGGGGCAGGGACAGAGGCATGGTAGCTTCATACCCCTCAGCCAGGAGTATCTGCCGCCTGCCATCGAGGAGCGCCCCAGCTATGAGAGTCCCAAGCCCAGGTAGGTATTGCCTCCATTCACGGCGAAGTGAATCTATGATCAATATTCTGTTCCTGCAGCGAGGAAGGCTATCCGGCCTACTACTATCCCCAACCGCCTGCCACGCCCAGTCTGCCGACCACCACTGCACAGCCCATCATCGTGCAGGATCCGGGCGAGGACATTGAGACCATCCACTCCCCTGGCTACGATTACCATGCCCCAGCCCAAAGACCCTCCACGCCCGCGCCGTTGTATCTGCCGCCCAGTGAGAGCAGTGCGGATCAGCAGCTCCGGCTGCGCCTCAAGGATATGCGATGCCTGCAGGCGGGCTTCTTTCGGGCGGTCCTCAAGCTGGACAGCTTCCTGGGCGCCGCCCCCACGGTGGACCACGACAGCGACGACGTCCAGGACAAGCGGTGCGAACTGAAGCTGGCGCGCAGCTTCCTGCTGCTGGACATTGCCGGTGCGGACTTTGAGCGCTGTGGCGTCCGCTCCTGTGGCCAGGATCTGTGCCTGCGTCTGCGATTCCCCACCATCAGGGGACTGCGAACCGGCGGGGACTCCATTCTAACGCTGCACTGCAAGTCCCAGGAGCGGGTGGCCGTCAAGACGCATGCCCTCAAAATGGGCGTGGCCAATGATGTGTGGGTAGATCCTCCGATGGAATGCCTTGGCGATCCTCCAACCTCTTGATCCTTCTCCTTTCAGGCAGGCGCGCAGCGTGGGAAACTATGCCCACGGGGGCAATCAGAACGCCTTCCGCACCCACGTGGAGCTGCTGCGGCGTGGCAGCAACGGCTACACCCGCCACCTGGAGAGCAACGGAGCCGTTCAGCTGGGCGAGGAGCTCCTGCTGCGGGCCCACGTCCTGGCAGGCGACGGTGCGTGAAGGTAGTAGAAACTTGAGGAGCCGCCGGCTAACTCTCAATCCCTTCACAGGCTGGAACTACACCAAGCTGAGTGACGTCCAGCTCCAGAGGATAGCCGCTGGTGGGGAAGTTCTCAACACCGTCCAGCTGGTCAGCTCCCGGGGATGCCTCAACCCCGCCATGCAGGCCATCTGCAGCCATTCGCCCGTCGTGGAGCCGCCTCTGGGCCAGCGTTTCCACTTCAAGGCCGTGATGTTCCCGGGTATGCGCAGTGGCGATGTCCTGGTTATTTCCATGCGCATCACGGGCTGTCTGGAGCGCGAGGACTGCCAGATCACGGCCCAGGACTGCCTGCCATCCGTGGGCCAGCGACGAAGACGGAATGCCGCCCTCGGCACAGCAGGAAATGGCACAGAGATTTCGGAACTGTCGCACTTGACCTTCCGTGTGGTTATGCCCGGCGCCGAGGAGGAAGTGCCGGCCGTGAAGGACTCGGCGGGGCATAACCTGGGCGTGGCTGAGGTGTCCAAGTCGCTGGCTCTATTTGGGAGTGTGGCATTTGTGGTGCTCCTGTTGGCCGTGGCCATTGTGGCGTTGTACAAATTCGGCAGATAGAGATTACGATGGAACATTTGATGTTACCTTTTCATTGGGTTTTTTTTAGATAAAAGCTGTACTTTCGAGTGAATTCCTTCTTTTCCAGTTCCTCTTCTTTGTTCCAATTCTTTGTTCCCCCATTCTGAGGAGAGACCCCATCCGTGCAATCCAACCGCCAATCGCGGTGGTGTCTATTGCCAAGAAAATTGACTTATCGCCTGTACGGCATCAGCAACGGGCAGCAATGTTTTGACCATATTGAGCATTAAACAGAAATTAGCACTTAATAAAATCTTATTTATGTTCATGTCGCTTGTAATTGGACAGGCCCGAGAATAAACTAAAACTAAAACCCATACTATTTCTATGCCGCCGACCAACTACTGGCCACTGGCTGTCCGACAGGCTGTCCGGCTGACTGATTTCCAAACTGCGCGCGCAATTCGCAAATTGTGATCTCTGATTTAGATTATGGCCAGAGCCAGAGCTAGAGCTAGAGCCAGAGCCAGAGCCTGAAACGAACTCAAATTTTATCACGTTTTCACGCTTCGAGTACAGTTAATGAAACCAAACACCACACCGCTCGCAGTCGACTGATTTTGGACTTTTGGCTTTGTTATTTGGTGCAATTTGTAGTCATTTTCGTATGTTAATCCATCGTCAGTCAGTTTACGCTTAATGGGCATGAAAATCGCAGCCAATTAGTGGTACGATTGTCATCGGTAATGCTATGTGGGGGGTAGGTATCTAATTATTGTCTGGGGTGCAACAAATATCTAAATGGGGAAGCACTTGCGAGTTGGAGCCTATAAATACCAGCAGAAGGTGGATCATTCAAATTGTGGAATTCCCATTATCCCTTCTGCTCAATCTTCTCAATCTGACCTGACCAAAAACGGAATATTCCCACAGGCCGGCCACAGATCATCAACAGCTCAGGTGCGCAGTTCCATCCATACCATTCCACCACTCCATCCACAGCGGGGGAATGCAGTGTGCTGGGGCTTGGAGCTAATTAATAATCCCGACACGTTCCAGGCCGAGTAAGTAACATCGCTGCGCAGGCGCAGGCGCAGGCGAAGGCGCAGGCTACTTTGTCTTTGTCGCTTAAATGGCAGGCAAAATGTTTGGGGCCCATAAATTAATGTCGTCCCCAACTGGCGCTTAAGTTCGTGTTTTGTGTTTGGAGACTCCAACATACATACACTCCACTCCATCCTTGACTACAGCTGCAGTTCCAGCTCCAGCTCCAGCTCCAGCTACAGCTCCAGGTCTGTCTGGGGTATTGGTCTTGGGTAAGCCGACAATTTACACTTTTCATTCAGCAGCCAAATCGGCCAAATGGCCAGTGCAGTGCCTGGCCTAAACAATTTTCATGTCGGCCTGGTCTGGTCTGGTCCGGTCTGCTTAAATTATCGACTACTTAGTGCCCAATTTAGCAATGCCTAATAAATATTTATGAACGCACTTCATTTTAGTCAGTTTTCAATGGACAAGAGCTATGCTATGCGGCGGACATTGTCGGTTCTATGAATGGACCGATCAACCACATACTTTGCTGATCATTAAGCGATAGTCGGGAGAGATTTGTATATGTATTGATTGAGGGAATTTCATAGAGAGTTGGAACAATTAAGAGGGTTTCTGAAGTACCTTAAAGATTGGATTGATTGAAGTCTTCAAAGGAGTTGGCTCCTTTAGAACCATCTTTCACTCGTAGAAGTCTTTATGACCGAGACTGCTCCACCTTTTAATCCCATGCCATCCCATTGGCTGGGTAGCCGCAAAAACAAAAAATCAACGTCTCGGACAACTCATTAGCAACTTTTATTAACCAAAAGAAAAGTGTCAAATGCTTTATCTCGGCGACTGCAACGATTGGCCCGATCCGACGCCGATCTCCGGCTGCCTTAAGTTGTTGACTTTTTTTTTGTATGTTTGTTTCTCATTTTATTGGTTGTTGGACTTGTTTTTTTGTTGGTCTGTTTCGTTTGCGACTCCTTTTCCACCTCTGTGGCTGTGTTGTGTGTGTTTCTCTGTGCGTTTTTAGCATTTCGGGCATGTTAACATTTGTGTTATTGATTTTTTACAACATTTGACAGTTACGCAGGCGCTGGGCAGCGCAACGCCGCCGCTTTTGATTGGAATTCGGAGTTTTTGCTCCAATTCGGAGTGCCATGACAAACGATTCGGAGCAATTTGACTTTCGTTTGCTTTGCTGATTGGTTAATCAAATCAGAGGTTCATTAAAGTGCCAATTCGTATCTAATTTCCCTCCCCACCACCTCCCCCTCCGCTACCACTCTAAAGAAATATAATATTATATCTTAAATGAAGCGAAATAAAATCCACAAAAATACTGCCAGCCGCAGTTTTGCGGTCTTGACAGATCAGCAACAAAAAAAAAGAAAAACAAAAAATAAATAATGGAAATGAAAATGAAAATGGGCAAATTAGTGGCTTACAACAGCGCTTCTGTTTCGACGTGTTGCTGCTGGCGTTGGCAATTTGAAATTTACACCGTCCCGTCTGTCGGGTAAGACATTACTCGTACAGATACAGATACAGA
The DNA here is from genome assembly GCF_009870125.1 of Drosophila pseudoobscura. Lineage (NCBI taxonomy): Eukaryota > Metazoa > Arthropoda > Insecta > Diptera > Drosophilidae > Drosophila > Drosophila pseudoobscura. Next base: position 20,586,370 of record NC_046680.1, on the reverse strand, counting down.
TACAGATACTCGTACAGGTGGCAAACATTGTTCAGATCATTACTTGTTGGCTTTGCACTTTTGCAGTTAGCCGATCTGCGTCATTCAAATCGAACGTGAACGGCGTGTACTATATTGTGTGGCTGGGGGCACGGGGCAGCATGGGGGGCAAGGTGGGCTGTGGCGTGGTGTGGTGCCAGTTAATTGCAATGTTCCAGACGGGGTGGGAGGCAGGAGGGACAAGGGAACAGGGCTACGTGCCGCCACTTCTGATCTAGTGAGCCACATTAATCACATGGCCTACAACCCAAAACACTTGTACTTTACGATCTTGAGATGAGTGCAAGTGAGGGAACAATTATAGAGCTTCGTTTCTGGGGGCTGGAAAAGCTGTTTGCTTATTGCTATTAGCTCGTTTCCATTTGAATCTCTTTAAATAACATTTAATAAGATAACTAAAAAAAGAAACAGCTTACAATTCTTATGGGAAAAAAGGGATAGTCTCCGGGAATTGTTGAATGAGCAAATAAATATATAAATAAATCAAAGTTTTCGCAGATAAAAGTTACTAATAAAAATCTTATAAAAAATTCAAAGTTCTATCAATAAACATTTGCTATTCCACTAATTGTCAGCAAATGGCGAGGCCCCAAAGATATAAAAAAAGTCTTAAATCATTTGTGGCAAAGTCGATTGCTCTATTGCCATCTCTGTCTGTCTGTGGTGTGGGTGGAGGCGGTGGCGGCTTACGTTGATTATCCCCACACACATACACGCACGCACCATACACAGACACAAAAAAACGAAATTTAATTAAATTACAAAAAAAAACCGCGCTGGCATGACCTCTTTCTGGCTCCCACAAAAGAGTGCGTTCAACCTGAGAGCACCAGCAACAACAACAATGCGACAACGACAATATTTAAGCAATAATTAGCTAATAAATAAATGACTGAACCGCACAGGCCACAGGCACCACTCCCTATGCCTCCTTCTGCGGCTTACTTATCGCTGGAAGTGGATCGCATTGATACGGATGTTTATCATTGACTGTCGGATGCGCAATTGGAGCTGATAATGGGTTTGCGGTACTGGTTTCGGGTTTCGGTTTTCTGCTTGCGATGAGCCATATTGTATTAAAGGAAGAACACTGTTCGATTCCGACAGGTTGGACACAGCTTCAGCATGGAAATTACTTGATTATTTATGCGTTACGCGTTTTTGAGGGGGGCAGCGGTGTGTGATATGTGTGAAACATTCACGGTCGCACAGTTTTGCCTGAAGGCTAGCAGTGGTGGAGGGAGGGGTATCAAACAATTATCGTCACCGATCACCGGAAACCGAAAGTATAGCCAAAAACGTCAGAGGCGTAGTTAATATGCTTATAGATGAACCACTAACCGATTTCAGTACTTCCGAAATGAAACAAAAAATCGTTTCGACAGCGGATGAACGCCAGCGGCCGAACACGTCGAAGGTTGAAAATGAATTGAGCCCCAAAACAAAACAAACTGCCCGCCAACGATAGTATCGATAGGAATCACCACCAAAACATCTGTTGCATTTGATGTCTATCGATAACGATTAGAAAAACATCGATGGGTGGTCAATCATCGATGAAGAGTACCGGCTGTTCTGCAGGCTGACCATTTATGGTATATTATTTATGGTTCGGTATATTTGGACGTCGAAATATATACTGTACACATTTCCCCTTCAGGTGTCGCTTTTAGTAATTACATACAAATGTATAAAGAAACTTGAGCTCGTCAGTATATTTGCGGTATATTTTTTAAATGAGACGGTATGTTTCGGTGCTGTTCTGAGGGTCGTACTGTAGAAATACTGGTTTTCGCCGCGCTCCCATGGTATTTTTGTCAATTTCATCAATCTATTAATTTAATTTTCAATGTTATATAGAAATCCAACAAAAGCAAGTATTTCGAATATGCCAATCATGTATAGAATTGATTCATCAAACGTATAAAACTGAGTGGGCATGGCTAAATGCTCCACATAGATAGTATTATTCAACGGAACAAAGAATTGGTCGTTTTTTGAATCGAATTTGAATTCGCCGCTTTGGAGAGCATGGGAAATATTCGGTATTTTCCGGTGGTATTTTAAAACATGAAAATTTCGTGGAAAAAAGAAGAAGAAGACGAATTCACAGCAAAATCACAGCAAAATCATAGCAAAATCATAGCAAAATCATAAAATAAAAGCAAGGACTTTGTGTAGAAAAATTTGAATTCGCCGCAATTCGCCGCAGTTCGCTTTAGCAACAATGAGTCTCATTCCATACACAAATGTTGCGCATTCCATACACAAAAGTTGCGGCAACATTTACTTGAAAACCGTTTTTTGGTCAAAATAAAATACATAAAGGTAATTAAAAGAAGCAATCTTGTAGAAAATGCACTTATCTATGGGATAAAGCCAAGTGGGCAAATCTATATAGCTTGAAATATGGGCAATACCCGATTCGCCGCAGTTTCGCCATTGCAACAATGAGTCCCATTCCATACACAAATGTTGCTAACTCCATGCACAAATGTTGCTAATTCCATGCACACATACCCTGTGGCAAATGGATGTTATAGAATTGTGAATACGTTTGTCTTCCAAGGCTCAGGATCGAGATAAATATATACAAGATACTAATAAGCCACATGAATAAGTTAAAAACATATCAATTTGAGAAAAGGTCTTTATAAATTACGTTTGATCTTCATATAAAATTAGCGAAATAGGGTGTACAAAGGGCTATACACGCATCACGTCTTCAAATACCAGCAACATTGCGATTCTTTTTTGGTTGGACTTTTTCGTTTAACCCTGATTACAATAAATACAATAAAAGCAAGGATTAAAAACTATACAATCTTGTAGAAAATTGATTCAGCAATCGTATAAAATTATGATTGAATGGCTAAATGTTCTATATAGCTAGTAATATTCGACGGAATATCAAAAACGAGGAATATGTAAAATGGAACTTGAGCTCGTCAGTATATTCACGGTATATTTTGGTATATTTCTGAGGGTCGTATTTTATCATCCTCGGTCCAAATCACAACAATAATATAATAATATAATTTTTAACCACGAATATTCGATGCAAAAACAATTTGTGAAGCTGGAAGCGGGTGATGGGATAGTCAGCGCCACTTCAGATGGAATCGTGCTCAACAAGATACCAGCGCTGATCCGTACCACGATGAAGAAAGCAGCGACATCGACCACATCAGCAGCAGCCTTTGGCACAAGTAAGTGAGCCTCAGACAAACTATGTATCAGAACTAGCATTAATCCTAGCGTACAAATCGACAGCTCCGCTGAAGAACCCCAAGTATGTGATTCAGGCTGGATCGGCGGCGGCTGGCATTTCGCCGTGGCACTCTGTGACGGCCATCAAAAGGGAATCCCTGGGAATAGCCATCAGCTCGCTGCCGCCCAACACCATCATCAAGAGAGCCACACCTGCTCCGAAAAGCAGCAAGAGCACACTGTCGAGTCTGCTGGGCAGCCAGCCTACGCCTGTGGCTGCGGTGGCACCCGCTACCCGCGTCTCATCTGCCGTGCACCAGGCTGTTTTCATCAAGCGCGAATTGCCGCAGCAGCGAAGCATGCGAGCCGTCACCTTGGGCCTGATGGAGAACGCGACCATGCTGCACCTGGGTCTGGCCAGCGAGCATCTTTCGATACTGAAGCGCCACATATGCCGAAGTGCCGCCGTGACCCACCTGGACTGCTGCATAGCGTTGAGGAAACTGCGCCAGAACGAGTCTTTTGCCCTGCTGGCCGAATGCTTCGAGCTGAGCGAGTCGGATGCGGAGGAAACGTTCAAGCGGACCATCATCAAGCTGGCTCGCTGCCTGCGACCCTTAATCTGCTGGCCGGACGCCAACCACTTCCTCAACAGGCTGAAGCACACGCCGCTGGACTACCGGTCCGATCTCATGCATCTGCGGTCCATGATTGAGTGCGTGGAAACGGACGTGAGTGAGGCATTGGACTTTAGCTGTCCAAGCTACAAGTTTATACTCTGTATCAACACGAATGGTAATAAAATGCGTTCCAATGTGATACCCATATGTAATTTGAGGATTTTCTGTGCCCTTAGGCATCATCAGCTACATCTCCAGCGCCTATCCTGGCCAGTGCGACGATCTGCAGCTGTTCGAGGCCAGCAACTTCAAGAACATCGTACCCGACTACCTCACTCTGTGCGCCGACCCCGGCAAGGCAGTGCCACGCTCCCGCCAGCCAGTGTCTGATTCCATCTACGAAGCAGACGAAGATGATGATTCCGCATCGCTGGACGAGCAGAGGCAGCCGGTCAGCAAATATGACGCTCAGCGGCTGTCGGGACAGTTGGCCAGCCAGGAGTCATTGTCCGTTGTGGATGGTGCCCTCGTCTCGAAGCGTGCCCCGTCAGTCCAGCTGCCGACGATGCGTCTCCAAGAGCCGGCCTGCCGTGCCCAGATGCGCGCCACAATCGACACCCTGCGAGAGTACAAAATGCTGCACCACAGCTCCATTCATCAGAAGTCGATGCTTGGGTACCTCAACGAGATGCTGATTGTGGCAGCCGCTCTCTGCAATCTGAAGCGGAAGGAGCTCTCCTCCTAGGACTATCAGGTTGTAGGATTAGTTGTATATGGGACAGGCCTGTTTTAAGGCCTTGTATCTTGTATTAAAATCTACTCGTACTCGTACTCGTACCAGTAGATAAATGGCGAATTTTTTCTTACGCTGTTTGAGGCTCTGCAATTGTTATTGAATTGAATATTTGTTGACCTCTAATTCCGGCGAGTTTCTAAGTAGGAATTTGTTTAGACAGCTGAATCAATTCTTATTCTTATTCAATTAACGAAAACAGTTGCTCGCTTGTACATAATTCTTTTTTTAATTTTGCTTTATTTACTGTGGAAAAAATACGCAAAACTAAATACATATTCAACGGAAAGTTGTTCAATGAACTACAATGCAAAATATTATAGCTTGAAAAGATGTCTATATCGTATATCGTGGATATATGTGTATATGGTACATATTCTCTTGGCTTTTCTACGTCAAAAGTGCCTTCTCTCTAGCGCTGTCCTTTATCGCGCCTGCTTAATGGATAGTAATTAAAAACTTGCTTAGTTAATAAGTGACTCGTACTAAATAGTTAAACATTATATATGTTCCTCCTGCAGCTGCTCCTCGTGACGAACCGTTTTCGGTTGTTTGCTTCGTGTAAATTTATAACAAGTACGGGTGGCTTTCGTGGACTCCGCTCAGAGCTTCTGGATGATCTCGAACTTCTTCTTGAGGTCGACGCTCTCGTTCTTCGGATCGTACTTCTTCTTGGAGGCAAGCTTGGCCCGCATCTCGGCCACCGTCAGTGGGAGGTTCAGGCTGCCCGCCCGGTTTCCTGCCGCTCCCGCAGCCGCCGTCATAGGAGCTGTTGTCTGGGGCGCTGTCATGGCTGTGGGAGTGGGCGAGGCTGTGGGCGAGGCCGTGCCATTTGTGTTGCCATTGGAACTGCTGTACACATTGCCATTGCTGTTCATGGAGGCCACCGCGGCCGATGGTGGCGGCGGCGTGCTCATCAGGGTGTTGTTGTTGATCGGCGACGGCGATGACGGTTTGCTACCATTCTGCTGGGGAGAAGCGGCGACGACAGCAGCCACCGGCGGAGGAATGCCCCTGTCCACCACATCCAGGTCGCTGGCATTCATGGTGCTGCCGCTCTGGATGCTGCTGGCATTTGAGGATCGCTTCATGCTCACCATGCTGATGCTGCTGATGTTGGCGCTGGCACCGGGCATCTCCTGCTTGGTTCCCTCATAGCCATTACCGTTCACATTCGGATTGCCATTGCCATTGCCATTGCCATTCGTTGGTTCGCTGCAATTGGAAAGGGCCGATGGCGAGGGCGGCGACACATCTATGGGCTTGCCATCCACATCGATCAGCAGGAGGCGCACCTCGTTGGCAATCGCCTTGATCCGGGCCACCACCTGCTTGTGTGTCTCGCTGCCAATGGAGACACCGTTCACCTCCAGTATGCGATCGCCCTCCTTGAGGCCAGCAGACTCTGCCGGCGACTTGGCGTCCACCTTTCCGATAAACTGTCCCGGCTTCACCTTCTCCGAGTGCAGGTTGAAGCCATAGCCATCGAAATCGGGTCGCTTCACTATGTGACAGGTCTTGGTCACACCCGGCGGCAATGTGGGTGGTGTGGGTGTCTTCGGGGATGTTGGTGTCGACATTATGGCTGTGGTACAGAGACAGAGAGTTGGAGAAAAACTTAGTTTGGTTCTCAGGCATGGAATAGTGTATTTATGGATTCTCTAGTTACTTGCGCCTCACTGTATTGGCGATAGCGAAATGAGTTGTGTTTTGTTTTCTTCAAAGTAATGCAAGGAATACCCTGCAAAGCAAGCCACCTAGGGGTATACCCTAAGCACTCACAGAAAGACCCATTCATTTGAAATATACTATAAAGGAAAGATGGAGAAGCCCATAGTAAATGGACAAAGAATACTATTTCCAGGGTAACGTAACCTTCAGCCGAATACTTTCATTTGAATTTCGTCTCGAGAAGTAAAACATTTGCTGATAAAAGGCAAGATTTCGTAATGAGCTTTTTGTCGAGAGGCTAGGAATTCAGTCGTACAGTCAGGCTTCCATTAGAGGGGCCACAAAGCATGGATACATATCTTTATGGCAATCAGCGGCACTGACTGGCGACTGATAACGAATTGTTTCATTCATTCAGGTTTTTGGGCAGGCAGGCCTTATCGCCTTATCGGGTGCCCGTGCACCCGCCCTATGACCGACTTGGTAACATTGACAATATGCTGACCCACATGGGGCCGCGACCCTGCTCGATGGCAGTGCCAAACCCTCCCCACTCTGATCGTATGCTACGTGTTTATGGCTACATGGGGCCGTTCGTATCTGGAGGGGGACAAGTGCCTGCCATAATTACGGCTGCTTACCAAATAACTTTATGGCCCGTGCTCAGGTTGGGGTTTTGTGTGTGTGTGTGAGTGTGTGTCGATCCAGTTAGAAATTCCACCTGCATGCGCTCATGGGTCAAAATTGATTTTTCACGCCCGCTTAACGAAGGGCAACGTGATTTTTCGCCAGAAACTTGGAAAAGCCAGCCATTGCTGACATTCCCCATGACTTCCCATCGATAAATGTGCCCAAATGGATTTCCCCCCCATAATTGAAATCTCCGCTCCATTATTAATTACCCGTAATTTTCAAAGATCCAAAGCCACTCAACGGATACGATGTCGATGCGACCCTGAACTTATGAAAAAAAAAAATAAATAAATATATATACTTCAGGCATTGCAAATTACAAAGGAATGATTTTTGTTCCGCCTTTGCTTGAACATTTGTTTGCTTTTTATTTATTTATTTTTTATTTTTTGTCGGTTTAAAGTTGAATCATCGCTTTGGGGAGAGAGAGAGAAAGAGCCCGCAAGATTTACGAGTGTTGGCATTAGCCCCTTGATGAGTGCGCGACTTAATTTATTGGAGGGGCACATAAGAAGAGGATGCGGCTCGTGTTTGGGCCTGGGCTTGGGGGGATGACCTTGACTTTCCCGCCACTCGAACTTCCATTGTAAGCGATTTTTAATTCAAACACAAAGGTAAACAATGAGCCGCAAAAAAAACAATATTCAACAATGAGAGCGTTCACGTGGGGTCCCCCAGGGCGGGGAAGGGTAGAAGATGCTCTCAATGGGGCAATGTCGGAGGGAAATAATAATAATAATAATAATTGCTGGACACAGTCGCATGTCTGAAAACGTTTTTGTTGATTTCGATTTCTATTTGGAGGCGGGGCGGGCGCAACAGAAAACGTCACAAAAAAATCAACAAGCTAATCGTTAAATTGAATGGAACATCCACTATATACTCGTTTTGTTAATGAAACCAAAAAAAAAAAGATGAGCATTAATAAAAATCATAAATCAAAGGATTACTTTTAAGTTTTAATTAAATTATTTTACTCAAAATTAAATCATTTTCAAGGCATAAATTCTGTTTAATATCTAAAAATATTTTTTTCTAAGGGAAGTAATTTTTTTATTTTTTTTTTATAAATATTGTGTTATGTAAGCTTTATAAGGTTCTTCAAAATGTTTTACTCTTGCGAAACTGTTCATATTTCCGTTTGTTTTGGCCCTTCTGCTCGGTCGGATTCTATAATTGATAATATTTGGTACATTCATAATTCGGTTTTCTGCTTCGTTCCGTCAAGCGATTTCCCGTTGTCCCTCCACTCTGATCTGTCGCTCTACCGTTTCTGGCCATTGGCCGAGCAGCAGGGAGCTCGCCGAGAATGGGGCAAACTTTAATTGAATTTGCAATCAAGCATGAAGTACACACGCACGCACACACAGGTATAAATATTTGTACATAGATACAATGGAGAATAAGGCATCTCCTTCAGGCCCCCCTTGTACGTTTTGGTGGGGAGACGAGACAGACAGCGATGGAGGCTCCATTGTGACAGCAGCAGCGGCAGCAGCAGCTTGTTTGTTGACTTAAGCGGTTTCTCATCATTAAAGCAAATTAGCCGTTAGGCACTTACAGGTAGATGATTTCGATTGTTGATTGTGTCGCCCCCTCCGCCACCCCCACCCTGGGGGATGATCCCCACCTCCAGAAATACAGGCAAAAATACGTGGCGGTAACTTTTCCCAGTGCGGCATATTTCCAAGTAAATTCTAATTAAATTTTGTTTTATTTGGAAATTTCGCACCGAATTTAATTATAGTTTCTAGGCAAATATGGTAGGTCTTATCTAAGCAGAGGAAATGATACAAAACAAACAGCGGAATTAATGAGATAAAGATACTTTTTCTAGCAGGTTCCGATGGGGTTTAGCTACAGGCTATAAGGTTCGCAATGAATTAAGAATGAGTCAGTTGTGGGTGAATTAATATGGCCATAAAAGATAGCGCTTCATGGGAACTGATTTGTAATAAGATATTCTCGAGTCGGACGAGTCATCTGTTAGCGATTACCTCTCAAAAAGGCCCCAAGAAGTGCTGTGATTAGAAAGCCCATCTGAAGAGAGGCACCCGCCTAGTGGTGTCCGTTCGCTTATGGGAAATTTGCACTGAAAAAAGATCGTACATTCGTGGAACAGGGGAAAGCTCTCACCTTTGGTTGCCTCTCTTCAAAATCGGAACCCCCTTGATCCACAGGGAATAACCTATCGTCGATCCCAGCGAGAGAGAGTTGATTCCCCACCCTGTTGTCTAACTATGCAATTAGCTGTCATAAATAGCGAGAGAGACAATGCCGAGCTCGATTCGTTTTGGAGTATTATGTAAGCCCTTCACATTTCACGAAATGATGCATCACGAGCCACACTTAAAGGCAGTCCAAAAGTAATGAAAAATATCAACTTATGGCAATAATAACTCAGTCCCAAAACAGCTAAAGAATTTCAAAGATAATTGCCACTGTTTGTTATAAAATTAACGGAATTTGGAAGAAGAAGTCTACGTAATAATTTAAACAAAAGCTGACGACATTCCTGTGTGTGCTGAGATTTCTTATACAATCGAGAAGGCAAAGTCAAAGTCGAAGAAAAGGCGAATAGCTTTCACTATCTGGGGCCGATCGAAGATCAGGAAGCCGCGAGATACTCCTACTCGTTGTATATATGGGAACTGACATTATCTTAAGAACATAATACACATTTTAATTTCTGTGTTTGACTTTATCAAATATTTTTGTTGCCTGCCAAATACATTCCCATTCTCAGGGGCTTATCTTATCTTTTCTTGATTTTAATTAAGAATTTCTGTTACCTTGTCTCCGCCATATTCATGAGTAATTATGCGCGTAATGCTCGTAACTGGTATTTTTTCAGTATTTTGGTTTTTTTCTGGGTTAGATGACGTCAAAAAGAAGGTTTTTTTGGGGTTCATTTAGCACCTCCAGAGATGGGACGCAGAAACGGATGTGGTGACAGTTTAGAGCCCTGTTTCTGTTCATGAATCACTTGGGCACTGAGAGAAAACTCATTAGCAGCGGCGGCAGCAGCAGCAGCCTCCTCCTCCCCAGATCTCGGGGCAGAGACGATGCGTGCGCGCCTCATGAGTGACTGCCGGTTGTTGTCGCCCCCCCCCTGCTCGGGCGCTTGGGAATTGTTAGCAAATGCCTTTTTGTACAGCTGGGAAAACTCTTTGCGAAACTGGTTATGGATTTATTATTTATTCTTTGCATAGCGAGAGTGCCCCACAGTGCACACGGGCAGGTGGGGGTATATTAGGCAGAAGGCTGCTGAGGAAACTACAAAAAGATCTCCTGTAGAAGCGAAAGCCATCGAGTGCTAACCTTTTTTCTTTGGTCAAAAGTCTCCCTCTGTTTGCCTTTTTCCCAGGGTACTTTGGAAGTCGATCAGCCATTCGCTGGCTCACAATTTTTCTATTATCCAATGACAATGGCAAAACGCTGTAAATGTGAATGACGCCGACTCTGACTCTGACTCTGACTGTGACCCCTCCGTGGCCCCCAGTCTCGGAGAGAAACACCTGCATGGAGAAGACACTTGAATGCTTGGTCATAAGCATTCATCAGGCCCCGCCAATGTCAAACGGGCCAAGTAAATATTTGTGTTAGTTTCTCGTGTATAAAATGCATAAAATATCACATTACATGGCGGATAGTTTGCACAAGTTTATGACATTCTCTCAAGGAAATGCTGTACTCCAGCCGATAGATGGCAAAGAGCTGGCTACATATGAGATTCCTTCAAGGAAAGAAATGATACTCTTTCGCCGAACAAAGTGAAAAAGTGAATCTGGCCATTACCCTTCCCGTTTCATTTCATTAATGAGAAAAAAGAGAAAACCCGTACCTGGAACGCCCAGAGGCAATCTTATATCATTGTTCCCGGGTTTCACAGGTCTTCTCGGATAACGGATACACGAGTACGTATAGGTATACGGCTGTACTTCTGGGCGGTGTCCGCGACAATCAATCAAAACATTAATAAGCAAATAAACAACGGAGAGAATTACGAGTTCTTGTAAAATTCAATGAAAAACTGCAAGAAATGAAACCACTGCAATTTGGTAAGACATATTTCTTGATGTTCTTTCGTTGAATGCTAGGCAAAATGTATCTGACAGTACGCGTACACACACAGAAAAGCCCTCAACGATACACACCGATACAGGCACTAACGACAGATACAGATACTTTTGAGAGCCCACCAGCAAAAAGGAAAAATAATAATAATAATAAAAGACGTATAAAGATCGTCCAAGACAGAGAGAAGCCGAGAGATGGCTTGAGAGAGAGACAGAGAGAGAGAGAGAGAGCCACTTGGATGCTGTCGTCTCTCTGGGCCCGGTCCTAACCAAAATCATTTTGAGCTGCCTCAAATATTCTTCGTGCGTTCCAGCCGGCGAATATTTCAGTTAAGAGGACACCCTTTCGCAGGGGGTCTCTCACATGGTAGATATCTCTTCTGTAACTCCCGAAATATGGGAATACCCAAGGAAGGATTCCTTGAATAGAAAAAAAACAGATTTTTAAATTTGATCTTTCATCTTTTTGGAACATTTTTCTAGGGCATTTACAAGTCGGTTTTGTAGAAGAACAAAATTCAGCTTCCTTTCTTGTTTCGTCTGGGATTTCGTTTCATTCTTTTTTTTTTGGCCGAGAGCTTGAGAAAATAAAAATTGATTCTAGAACCTGTTTTTTTGGCTCTGCCGCGGCGTATGTTCGTCTCTTCTGGTTGTGGCTCTTTGTGCTGGCCTTTTGAAATATCTTTGGGCTTTGTACTTGTTTTTGTGGCAGCAGCCGCTGTTTTTAGGCGTTTCTTGAGTTTGTTGTTGGGATCTTGTTTGGGTTTGGGTTTGGGTTTTGCGTTTGGTTCGGGGTCTGGTCTGCGTCCAATCAACAGAGAAAAAAACAAAAAATGACGGAAGAGAAATACTTAAGCGGGCGATCTCTGGAGCGGACTATTTGGGGGCTTTCGTTTTCGTTTGTCTGGGATAGCCATTTAATAACGTACATATTTTTATATAATTTATACCATTTTGGTCTTCTATTTTTCGAAAGTTTATCACACAAAAAAAAGGCGAATCGAAAAGGTACGATTTCGTATAAATTATCGCATTGGATTTTTGGTAGAGTCGTTTCGTTGCATCTACTGCGTCGTCCGTCAATGGTTTTCTCAGACCTTGAGAATATTATAAATTAACAATTGGGAAAAAATTATGATGATTGCCAGCTTAAATAGAAATAATAGTACACAAACAAAACAATGCCCCGACCAAGTGTGCAAATTGTTAGCCAAACACAAAAACAAACTTTGAAAAGTACATATATAATACAATCTTTATATATGTATGTGGAAACATGGTGCATGGAGATCTCTGCTGCAATTGTGGGGATTTTCGCATGCCACTGAATGGATGTGGGAACGACTGTACACCTGTCTGCCTAAATATGATAAATAGACACAGGGGTGTGCAAATTCCTGGGAAAAGATCTATCAAAAGATCGTTTGAGATGTTTTTGGCATGGATTTTCAAGGCTACGAAAGCTGGGGTTCGATGATCACTCTTTGGGCTGTTTAAGCGGAATTCGTAGATGGTATTTCTTCTAGGAAAAGACTTAACATTTAGGTGTGGTCTCGACCAAAGATATTCTATGCTCTCCTCAAGAACAGGTTGATTTTTCGCCTGCACAACGTCTGGGGGAACGTGCCAAAAAGAGTCGATCTGTAACTGTGTTAAATGCAAAACTTGATCAAAGCAGGAGTCATTAATCGAATTAGCATAGCATTGGTGGTCAGAAGAAGCCGAGAAGATCGTCAGAGGAAAAAAAACCCCCAGCTCCACTAGGAAAACCGTGGAAAAAGAGCGAAGGCCTGGGGGAAAACCAGAAAAACACGCGACAAAAATGCACAACCAGCGATCAGGTGAAGTAAACCGGTGAATTGATAGCCCCAATCCCCCCCCACCCCCCACCCAACGACTCAAACTAAAATAAAGACAAAATCTAAAACCAAAGCCAACCAAAAACATAAAAAAAAAACCATCAAAGAAACCTGCTCTGTGACGGGGGGACATTGCTGGAATACCAGAGTTGACGCAGCCGCCGAAAGGGGAAGATGAAGAAGAAGGAGGAGGTGGTGGTGGAGGAGGAGGTGGACGAGTAGAAGAAAAAACCCGCAAAGTTGAAAGCGAATTATGAATAGCAAAGCAAAAGCAAAAGCAAAGCCAAAGCCAAAGCACAGAGAAAGAGACAACAACAAAAAAGAAAAAAAATGGCATGCATGTCGCATTTGAAAACGGCCTTATGCAATTTGCCAGAGCGGGAGAGACAGAGAGGGCAATAAATCAAAACAATTATTATGTAAGGCTTGTGGCAGTGGCGGCGGCGGCGAGTGCAGTGCGAAAACAGTTAACGCAGGGCCACACTTTTTCGAGCTGTGCCACAAATAGAAATGAATTTTAATTTGAATTTCGTTTATTTATTTATGGCGTTTAAAAGGCAGTCCAGAGATTCCCGCCTCCCTTTCTCCCTGGCCTCTTCTCTCTTTCTGCCTGCGCTTCCTCTTTGGCTTGCGTGTGCGAATTGTTTATTTAATTTTAGTTATTGAAAATGCAATTTGGTTTGCTTTCAATTTGGCCAGTGTTCAAGCTAAATGGGTTTTTATTAACAGCATTAAGTCGTTAACAAGTATTTTGTGGATGGGATATACGGTTATACGACATCATAAATAAGCCTAATGACGTAATTTTATATGTATTCTGGCGCATTCTAGGCTTAAAAACCATCGGTAGAAAATGTTTCATTGAAACTCATTGAAACTCAATGTCCCTCCAACTGTCTCAAGATCGTGCCTGCTGGCCAATGCTTCTACAACTGTATCAAGGCTGACCACGACCACACAAGAGTGCAAATTTCATCACAACTTACCGTTTGTTCAGGCAAATAGATTCCCTTTCAGTGTACGCTTGTTTTTGCTGCTCTTCTTTCGCCTCCTCTTCTTCTGCTGCTGCTGCTGGCTGCTGGCTGCTCTGCTTGAAGCTGCTGTTGCTGTTGCTTTTCGTATGCAAACGCTGTCACACAGCCACGACACACACGCGTTGTTGTTGCTTTTTAAGCCTTGCTTATCTTTTAATGAAGGAGCTGCTGGCAGCGACGCGACCGAGAGAAGCGAAGCACACGAAACACACACTCTCGGCGGTGTAGTAAAAATAACTGTTGATGTTCCACGACCCGAGAGAGCTCCGCACGCGAGAGACAGAGAGAGGGAGAGTGAGTGGAGTGGAGTGGAGTGGTTGGTTGTGGTTGTTGCGCGCTCGATCCGTTGGGAACTTGTTAACGCTTTCGCGGGCGATTCGTAACTGATTTCGGCCTCAGAGACCTCCGCAGGTGAGACCCGACCCTCTTCGGAAACCCAGGTGAGCGCTGGCGCTGAGCTGTAGATCGTTTCAACATTTGTGTAGCATACTTTTAGCTGGCTTTCAGATTTTACCTTTGTTTTTTCTACCCATGTTTTACCTTCGATTCCCTTGGTTCAATGCTTTGGGGCCCTTCACTCCATTCCCCCAACCGTATTAACTCCCATTGTCTGTCCCCCCGTAGCTGGGGGCGAGGCAGGAGGCACCTTATCAGCGGTAGCCAATGTGGTTTCCAACTGAACGCGTTACCTGTATGGAAATCAATTTGGGCAATGGCTGGTAGGCACAGCCTCTCTCTCACCAGCCATATGCGGAAAATCCTTTTTTCCCCCAAAACATACGAAATCGGATTTCGTAGAACAATAAGCGAAGCCTCTTCTTACGTTACTGAGCCTGCAGAAAGTGATACAGTGGCACAGAGTTGCCTTGAAAAAGTAATCAAAACATGCCGAAATAATGAAATCCATCTGATAGATGGCAATGCTGGAAATGTGTGGGTGTGCGGCGGTCAACTGTACTTGTGTCATAGGTTCGACAGCTGACAACTGTCATTTTCGGGTGGGTGTTGGTTTCCACCTGCACATGGAATTTATTTAATTTCCGCATGACCATTGAAGTAAATTGACTTCCAGCCCCCGCATCGCATCCTTGCACATGTGGCAGTGGAACGGGATGGGATGGGATGGGATGGGGCGGCAAACAAAGGCGAATGGTAGTATGCACTGTGCACAGTGGCAATGCCAATGCAAATTTAACCATATCTTCCAGATAAACATCGAAGCGAAATAGTCAAAGTTCCGTTCTGTTGGTGCTTTTTTCGGGGGCTCTTTGGCGACATTTCGACGCTCTGCTTCGTTGCTCTTATCGTTTTAATTAGTTTTTGAAAAAGTTGCGACCGATGGAGGAGCACACCATTCAAGCTCTGCCGCTGCCCCAGCCCCTGCCCCTGCCCCGGGCACATGTGGCAGACAGGGATGGAGAGAGCACAGGCAATTATGAGATTGCTAATAAGTTGCCACTTAGGAGTCCGATTGCATTTAAGGAGCGACTCCTTTTACATTTAATTAAGGCCAGTGAAGGGCGCCACCTGCTCTGTTTTCCTGTTTATCTTTCGTGGGGCCTTCTGTGCGGGGGGTGGTGTGGTGTGGTGTGCGCTTAGCCCTTTTCCAATTTGCATGAATATTTATAGGAAATGGCGCGGAATTAAATGCAACTCCCCAAGAAACGTCGCCGGATTAGGCAGAATACCTCTGGCAGCCAACAAATTTATATGCAAAACAATAAAAACAAAATGCAGAACAAAAATAAGTAAGAAGCGAAAATGCAATGGCGGCTGGGGCGAGGCTGTCGAGAGATTTGGCAAAAGTTTCGTGCACCTGCAATAAAAAAGTTTCTTTTAATCCTCCCGGGGATTTCGTAATAAATGATTTAAATTGCATTCCATTCGCACCCAATGAAAGAGAACGAACACCCCGAACATCCCAGATATCGAAGAGAAGTGATGTGGAAAACATATGGGGAATCCCTTGAATTTACATTTACAAGCGGCAACGCCCTTTCGGCTCTTTTCAGATCTTAAGTGGAACGAAAACTTGAACGGGCAAACTCAAATGAACTTTTTGTGCTCAAACCGTGCAAAAATCGTTCAATCTTTTTAAGTAAAGTACCAGGCGCACAGCGTCGAGCAGCCGTCGAGCGGAACCTATTCGAATCCGCTGGCCAATCGCATAGCTGTCTATCTCTGTCTCGCTCTGTTCTTTGTCGTGCTCTCGCCCAGCAGCGCTGGCCATCCCTTTCTCGCGCGTGGCATTTGAAATTTTACGTTTCGTTTGTACTTTGAAACGATCATGCGGGTCCGGGAGAGTGGGAGAGAGCTCTGTTTCTCTCTCCTGCGCCCCTGGTGTACACATGGATCACTTTATCGATTTTACGAAGAAGCGAAAATATGCGATCGATTGTGATCTCAAAATCGGAATATTTTTCGTGGCGAAAACGTCGTCCAACGAGCATCAAGAAAATACATTAAAATAGAGAATAAAGAGACAAAAAATGTACTTGGAGATGCCGGGGATTGAACCCGGGGCCTCTCACATGCAAAGCGAGCGCTCTACCACTGAGCTACATCCCCCGATGGACATCGACGGGCTAAATGCAAACACAAGACACGCGGCCGACAAGTGGCGAGGCGCAGACAGATTGTCTCTCAGGTGGGGAATAAAACATAAACAAAATCACCTTATTTCGTTTATTTCAGTTGTTTCCAGTATATAATTATTAGATATACAAAATTCTTGTGCACCCCTCCCACCTTTAGCACTGCCATTCACAACACCTTGTAGACTTTGGACCGCGAAACGCTCAACGGGGATGTAGCTCAGTGGTAGAGCGCTCGCTTTGCATGTGAGAGGCCCCGGGTTCAATCCCCGGCATCTCCAAGTACATTTTTTTGAGTTTTCTTCTCTTTTTAGGAACTTTAAATATGTTTAGAGCCGGAACGCGCATCAAAGAGGGAGTTGTGAGGCCTTTGTGTGTGGCTGTGTGGCTGCTCTGGAAGAGTCGGGCCAGGGCCAAAACGACTTGATTTATGCGCATCGAGGCGGCAATAATGAATTATTTATACCGATTTACGGCTGCCAGGCAGGTCTGCATGTCAATTGGCAAAAACACACTACGGCTGCCAGACCAGGAAGGCGGACAGGGAGAGAGAGAGAGAGAGGGAGAGGGGAAGGGCATATCCAAAACTTGTACGATTCCCTTGGCCTGTGTTTGACTTCTGGCCGGCATTTAAGCCAAAGCCACAATGCAGTCAAGTGGTTAAAATGTGTATACCGTAACGTAACTCGTACCCCCGCATCCAGCCAGGCTGCCATGGGCGTTGGGGCATGTCTAGGCGCTGCGCTGGTGGTGCTGGTTGAGGCTGCAAAGGAAATTGCCTTGTTCTCACTTTTGCAACATTTGCTCAGTGGAAATTAAAATTAAATTTTGCATGAGCCGCAAGTTGACTTGAGCTGTCCTTCCTGTGTACGAGTATGTATATCGTAGGCCGCCTGCTGGGCCATACAGCCATGCCTGAAATGGATATGGCCAAAAATTGTGTGTGTGCCACAGAGCCGGGCTCCTCGACAGGCAATTGATTTTGTTGCGGTTGCCTGGCTGTGCTACACATGTCTTTGATTTCCTTATTGGTGTTCTGGTGGTGACCCTTTTTCTTGGGGCTCCCTCCATTATCAATTAGCAAGAAGTCCAAAATCCAAAATCTTAAATCAGAAATGCGAAATCCCAATGCCCAGACAGACTGGGAGACAGGCTCTCGCATAAATAAGATTTGCCATGTCTCATGTTGCATTGCATTGAAATTAATTACCATAACGACGTCTGTTCGTGTCAGTGTGTGGTATTTATTTGCTTGCAATAAATATTTTATGGCACGGAGAGACCCTGATGGACTTGAAAGGCTTCAAGCTAGCTTTTGAATAAAATAAAATCGAAATCGAAATTGTCACACAGAATTTATGTAATTGGATAAACACCGCAAGGACTCCAGGACGCAGTACCAAAGCGAGGCAGAGAGAGATTGTCCTGTCTGGACAGGCCTCGTTTCGGTCTGGGGCCTGGGCCCTGCTAAATAATTGAGGCAACAAACTAAACAAATGACATGGCCTCAATTCTGTGACGGGGCGTGTCAAGAAGCCGGGGGCGCCGCTCGGGGGCGCCGCTCGGGGGGGCCGGTCAGCAGTTATGGCACGGTCTGGTGGCCAAGTTATTGATTTCATTCAGTTGCAGCTCACTTTACAATGCAATCAATGGAAATTCCAGCTAGAACAATTTGAGGAATGATTGCAAAACAGTGCCACCCCACAGGTATCCCTGGCATTGGGGCATGCCCCATGATAATACGGTAATGCGCTCAATCATATCATAGCTTAACCGATGCTCTCTCTCACTGTGGCTTATCGTAATCGCCTGAATCGCCGACCCCGCTCTAATTACCCAACCACAAATGGAAGTTAAGATAAGAAAAGGACATTGAGGGGCTTAGACGCACACACATTTGGGCGCCTTAAGACCCAGATATTAATGACATTAAATGGACATTCAAAATTCTCTTTCTGCTATCAACATCGTCATCATCATCATCATCATGGATACTCGTGTCTGTGCGAGTGGTTTGGGGGCGAAAGTGAAAAATGGGGGGCAGCCCCTGTGTGGGAAATTAATAATGCATTCGATATCGTAGCCACTTTGCATTCAAATTCAATTGTGCTTGTGCGTGCAAATTCAATTCCCCAAAGCCCCCCAACAGCATCAAAGTAAATTATATTGCTGCAAAATTTAAATGCGAAACTATTTACGGATCGGTGCAGGGAGAAGGCCGGTAGGAATGACAATTGCAAGTGTCAAAAAAGGAAGCGCAGATGCCTAAGCCTCGAAATAGTCCCCCCCCTAAACCCGGACCACCGTCAACACAATCACGTTTCAATTAACACACACACCAGGCCTGGTCCTGCTCTGAGTCCTGGCTACTGGCCACTGGCTACTGGGTCCCTGTATCCTGGCCATATTCATATGTAAAACACGCACGCAACGGCTGCTCATTGGGCTGGGTTTAATGGGCTAAGGAGGCCCGGCACAGACACACATGCCGTTGTCCCCTGGACCATGGGGTGGGGGGGGGTCCATGGCCGCATGGACATCATAATTCTGGCCACAACTCCCAAACACCGCAAACGCCCAGCATGAGGGTTGCACTGGTATGTGTTGCACATAGCAGGTCCCTCGCCCCCCCACCCCCTAGGTCAGCCGGTTCTATGGAGCGCATGAACTAATTACGTTAATATGCGACAACGTTTTCATAGCCGAAAAATGCTGCATGCCCCTGTGGCAGGGAGCAGGGGTGGAGGGGGCAAAATGCAATTGGATAACCGTCATTGGATTGCTGCAAAACGAGGTAGGGTCATGGCAGATCTCACTTGCTTGACACTTGCTAAAGTTAGTGAAAATGTAAGGCCTACCCTTTGCCTCCTACTGTACTTCAGACATGCTCGATTGGTTACTGTTCTGTTCTACGTCTGTTATTCCCCGAAAAACTCGTTTCGATGCTCGGACAGGAGCATTACCACGCTGACGGGGCTGCATGCCACCGCTGGAGTAAGTTAGAGTGCAACTGTTTGGCTATTAAGAATGCCAACACACACCCCGGGGGGGCACGGAGATGAGCGGACGTGCACTCTGAAAGCGTACGTGTTGAACGTCGGTTATCATACCAGGTGTAGTACAGAGTAAGCCCATCAGACCCCCCCCAGCCCCCCCCCCCCCTCCGCGTTGCTTTTGCATTCATAAATAAGACATGCAACGGGGGAGACCCTGCCCCAACCAGCCGCACAGGTTATCCTGTCCATTTGCCCAACAGGAGGCCCACGCACACACGCACGCCATTCGATCATTCCCTCAAAGCCCATCCAAACCGGAGCCCAACTCCCGTGCAGGGGGATGACGCCTGGGGGTTGATGCCGGTGCGTATGCGTTTGCAGAGTCCTGCCGTTGACAGCCACTGCTGTCATTCATTCATTAATGCATTTTCCTGATTTTCACTCATTTAACTCTATAGATTTTTCATTTTGCCTATTACGTGGCAGGGGTGCGGTCCGGTCCTGCCGTTTGGGTCAGCTTTGATGGGCCGCCCCTGGCATGTCCTGGCAGCTGGGAGCCAGGACCCAGGAGCCATGCTTCATTTACTTTGTTGTCGGTGGCCATTAGTTTGGACGCACTTTGGCCTGGTCCCGTCAGTATGAGCCACCAGCACCAGGTGAACGTCTCTCTCTCTCTCTCTATGTCTCTCTCTATCTCTGTCTCTTGGGGAATGTTTCATTGCCGTTGGCTGACTTTGCGTTTCACATTGTCTGGGGTTAAGTGGTACATCGGTAAATGGGCGCCAGGGGGTGCACTGTGTGTGTGTGTGTGTGTGGGGGGCAGTTTCAAGCAAAAACTTTCAAATGCATCAATATAAATCAACTATCGATCACGAAAGTCGTTTCAAAGCGGTCTCGATAGCCATTGAACTAGTTTTCCTATGAAAAGAAAAATATTTCCCTTTGCTTACGGCCAGTTATCGATAAGTTATCGATCTTATATCGATAGGCTACTTTTAAACGTGTACCAATAATCGCTAAACTATCGTTTTAAAAGAAAGAAATCGCCTGCACTTCTCCTCCTCCACGTTCATCGGTTCTCCAGGGTATACTTTCATCGAATTATCGATCAACAATCAATGCAATTAACATGTTATCAATCCAACAGTATTGTGTCTTCAGCAGCAATCAAATCAAGTGCAACGCTGCACTCCACTCCACTCCACTCCACTGCCCTGCCCCACGAGTATCTACGAGTTTGTCCGTGATTCTAGCACCTGACTCAAGTGGCGCTTGCTACTTGTTTCCCTGCGCAAACACAGACGACACTTCTTCGGCTGCACAGCTGCGTTTTATCTAGGACTCGATTTTCCAAGCGCTTAAGCAACAACAAAAACAAGCGAAAGGACACGCTGCTCGGATAAACAAAAGTCGGAGTCCGAGTCGGAGTCCGAGTCGGGGTCGGAGTCGGAGTCGGGGGAGTGGCAGTGACAGCTCCCCACTAAATGACGCTCGAGGGCAACGACAAGGACCTCGGCGTAGACGCTAGCAGCGTCAAAAGTCAAAAGGCTATAAGGACGTCGACGTCGACTTGGTCTAAACTGAGTTTTTGGCTTTTCAGGTATAATTAATCTTGTTTAGCTCTTGTTGTTGCCTCGCTCTCTCTCTCGCTCTCTCTCTCTCTCTCTGTCTGGGCTCCTGTTTGTTTGTCTTTTCGGAGGCCAGCAGCAGTTCCTTGGATTGCCCTCTCGTCCCTGCCTTATCCGTAATGTATTTAGAACGAGTTTAATTTGCTCGCCAGCACATTTTTCTCTCTTCAGTGGGGGGGCCTGAGGCCAGGTTAACTATTAATTTTCGGCCCCTGAGCAAGATTAACGAGTGCATGATTGCCTCAAATGGTCTGAGGGGCCCCGTGGGTGGTGGGTGGTGGGTGGTGGCTTAATGCCAAAATTCATGGCGTACTTCAAGGCGCTGGCGCCATTGCAATTTTGTCGCCATTTTGAAGTTGGGGTTTTACTTTGTTTTCCGCTTGAGTTGACTTCCCGTGAAAGGATGGTTACGCCGTCCTGCCGGTCCTGCCTTCGCCTTGAAGCCTTCCAGAAAATAGCCATACAACACCATTATCATATCCCCATCCGTTATCTTTCATCAATCTGCAATCCTTTCAGCTTTTCGCATCGAAATTTTTGGAGAACAAACCGCATTGATTTTCCTAATGGCACAAATACTCGGGGAAAATTCCTTGCCTGGCCTGGCCCCGGCCCGGCCTTTCCCCTCCCCTCCCCTTCGTCTCGTTTCATTTCCATTGTTTTGTGTCCAAAAAATGTTGCTCGTTTTCCCCAAAAACGTCTGCCGTTCTGCTGTTAAGTAAAATGTTTTCGTTGTATCTGAAATGCTGCCAAGCGTCAGCGGGTGGGGGTGGGGTTGGGGGGCAGGGCAGGGCAGGGAAAATGGGGCCAAGGATTGGTTATTTCTGTGTTGTTTGTTATTGCAGCAAAGCTGAATGTGTTTTTGCAGTTGACACCTGAAATGCAAACACATTTGCCACAGCCGCTGAACAGGATCAGCTTTTGGCATCAGCAGCAGGAAGAGGACGGGGGGACCAGGACCAGGACCAGGAATAGATGTAGGACCTGAAACCCAGCAGCAGAATGCAGTTGCACCAGATGCATCGTCTGTGTTGCACATGAAACCGTTCGAAAGGCAAGAGTTCTTGTTTTCATTTTGACTCTTGACTCTTGACCTGCTACCTGCCTATCCCTGCCATCTCCCCTGTCCTGTCCGGAGGTCAGTTGGACTGTTGACCCACAGCAGAAATCAAAGCAGAAAACCAAGACCAAGGATATCCAATATCAGTGCAAAGATACGAATTCAATTTGGTCCCTCCTTCCTTATATTTCTTTAATTAAGTCTTAAACAAATTCGAACTTGGATCAAAGGGCACTTGACATGGAATCGCCATATTTTATGCTAAGTATCTAAGTCTCCCCCCAACATGGATCTTTGGACTTTGGCATTGCATCTGTTTTGGCCGTGGCGTCAATCAAAGTCCTTTGATTTCCATTTCGAAACTTTAAGAATAGTTGGATGGCTTTTCGCGCTTTGATTAGCTGCTATTTTCCGGTTTTTCCAAGCATTGTTCAGTGTTGCCGAAAGGCCACTGCCATTTTTTCTGTGCGGCTGCCTAATGCAGCGTTGCATAATTCCAGCATCAAATATTTAAACGCGAATCTTTTGTGCAGCTACCAGACGGTTTTCCTTTTTCCCTTTCTTTTTTTGTTCGCTTACTTCCAGCGAAAAGCAGCCAAGCAAACGTCTGAAGGGCAAACAAACTTTTTGCCAGCGCCAGTTAATTTAGTCAATTCAGCTCCACCGCTGGCCCCACCGCCAGTGGGGTGGAGGGGGAAGGGGGGGCTACTGGGAGTGCATTCCGTGAGCATTACGTTTCATTTGATTCAGATGCTGAAATTTGTATGAGCTGCATTTTAGCGGATTCGCCGTGCGAATAGTTTCACAAAATCAAAAGTAAATTTGACTCAACTTTTTGGAGGGGGGCGGAGGCGGGTTCGGGATCTCTGATTAAAGTTTAATGCGGGAGGCTGGGTCTCACACACACACACACACACACACACACAGACACAGATAATTGGTGTGGAGTTACAATTTTGGGGGACGTAGTCCTTGGCTTTGGTCCTTGGATAGTGGGGGGGGATATGTGATATGTGGCCAGCCAGATCCTTTAGCTTGAAGTTTCGGCAATTAGCCGGATATCCGGTGGCCCAAGCAACGGTATCATCGGCTGGGTACCGCTGGTTGGGTGGGTTGGTTGGTTTTTTTTTGGGGGGCGCTCGGTGGTTGCCGGAAATAAATGGGCTGGCAAATTTCGGGCACTAAATCAGTGCAATTTTCATATCGCACAACATTATTCACAGGTTTACGGGGTGGGGGCCCCTCTCTGGCCCTTCGTTTGTTTATTTTCAATGCAATTTTGTTGCACACACACACACACACACACATACATATATCTCCAGCTATATGCAAAATATACAATACGACTATGTACTCCGGCCACGTTCAGGGCTGTGCAATTTTGCTAAGCTAACTTTATGTCCACTTGTACATTTTCCGCATTTTCCAGACCCCTCCCACCCCACCGCCTCGTGCTCGAAGTGGCCATATTTCTACTTTTCCTCGACAAAAAGACGGGGAGGGGGGCGGGAAAAACGATCCAAAAGGGAAGAAGAATGCAAATTTATGGTCAGACAAAGTTGTGTAGACGTCGCAAAAGGTGGCAGCAATTATATATTGCAGAGCGTGCCACCAGGGATAGGGCGAGGTGACCCGAGGGGCTAGGTGGCATCCTGGCATCATGGCAAAAGTAAAAGTGCCCCAAGGTGTAGCATGAAAATGATTAAATTTATTTGCTGCAAGAATCTGCAAGGCGGAATGGTAATGCAGACGTCGGTTCTTCTTTATCAGAGTTTTTGCGGGGCGCCTAACAGGACGAGTATTCAAGGAAATTGATTGAGGATTTCGCTTCGTAAAAGCCTTCAAGAGGCTCATCGCTAGGCCATTTATGTACTTATTCCACTTGGGAAAACTTAATAGGTGAAGGAAAACTGTGGGCCTGCAGCAGGGGGAGGCTGGGCAACATTTCAATTAAGCGCACATTTTTGTGCTGATCAATTGGGAAAAAGTTTCAGCCACAGAACAATGACAACGTAAAAGTTACAAAAACAGCAGGAAAAGAATCTAATCTGTACCTATACATATACATATTTGATCAGCATCAAAGAAAATAAAAGTATCCATGGTAATGAACAACATAATATCTTCCGTCTGATGAAGAGAGTCGCCGTGCTACGACAAAACCGCACCGAAACCGCCAGCGAAACGCACAAAATGATTTCCAATAATAGCACAAATTAGAGCCATTACTTTATTAATATAAGGTGAGGCACAAGAGGGCGGAAGTTCGTGGGGACACACGTACCAAGAGAGAGTCAGATCAGCACTATCGCGAATTCCTCACCCTATTATGAACTTCACTTGGAGCGAGAGCACGCATTCCTTTTCGATTCTCTTCTTCACTGCACTATTCCATCCTGGAGTGGGAAAGGGACAAAACTTGACGAATTTTCAAGCAAGCACCAACACACACACAAACGAAAAAAAAGCGAGCCAACGAAAAAATTACCTATTTTAAATATCAACACATGAAAAAAAGAAATTATGCCAAATAATATGTTCTTCTACACATATTTGTATCAAATATATAAAACAAATATAAATCTATCACACATTGATGCAGTTTTCCTTCGACGAGCTGCTTTTCTGCCTTTTCTGCGCCCCCTCCCTTTATTAAGCGCATTATTTTGCCTTAAACGCACATTTTCTTCCACTAAAACACTGTTTTTGTACACAAAAGTTCACTATACACATGCGGGACATTTTCCCTGTTGGATTTTCCACCATTTTCCGCATTTTCACAGATTCAAACGCGGAGCTAACTTGCAAACGCACGCTTGGCGCGGGTGAAAAAATTTGAGTGAGAGCGATGCAAATGAGTACATTTTTTGATCTCCTACTCCTCTTTCTATTTGCTCTCCCTCCCACGCTCTCTGGAGTTCTTTTGTTTATGCTCATCTCTACTCCTTGTCTTCATTCTCTGCTAATGCAAAGCGAGATCAATTAATTAAATAATATTATTTAAGTAATTTTACAGAGAGATCAATTACTTAAAATAAATTGAGTAATTTCGCCAAGCCCTGCACCTACACCGCGCACTGCAATTCACCTACCAGTCTCTCGATCTCCATCTCACTCCCACAACCACACGGTTTTGGTCTCTCTTTTCAGTAGCCGAGGAAGTAGACAAGAAGCACGATGAAGTTCCGAAGCGAGCGTGGGAGAGAGAGAAAATAGAAAGAGGAGCAGGCGATCAAAGAACGCACTTGAGCCACTCTCACTCAAATTTTTTCACCCGGTCGAAGCAGGCGTTCGCAAGTCGGCTCCGCGTTTCAATCGGTGAAAATTCGGAAAATGGCGGAAAATCCATCGGGAAAATTGTCGCACAGGTCTGTGAAGTGAAGTTTAGTGTAGTGATCTAGTGAATATGTACAAAAAATTGTGTTTTAGTGCAATAAAGTGTAAAGGCGGGAGCGCAAAAGCGGAAAAATGGCGGCATGCAGCTCGACGAAGGAAAAGTGCGGCAATTTGTAATAAATGTACATATGTATGTATATGTGTTTCATATATTTTATATACATACATATGTGTAGAAAAGCATATTATTTTTGCATCATTTCTTTTTTTTATGTGGCAAAATCTAAAATGTGTAATTTTTTCGTTCCCCCGTTTTTTTTCGTTTGTGTGTGTGTTGGTGCTTGCTTGAAAATTCGTCAAGTTTTGTCCCTTTCCCACTCCACGATGGGATAAAGCAGTGAAGGAGAGAATCGAAAAGGAATGAGTGCTCTCGCTCCAAGTGAAGTTCATAATCGGGTGAGGCATTCGCAGTAGCTGATCTGACTCTCTCTTGGTGCGTGTGTCCCCACGAACTTCCGCCCTCTTGTGCCTCACCTCATTTGAATAAATTAATGGCTACAATTTGTGCTATTATTGGAAATCATTTTGTGCGTTTCTCTGGCGGTTTCGGTGCGATTTTGTCGTAACTTCGTAACGTGAACATCTCCATCAGAATCGTACGAATCGGAGAAGGAATTTGGGTAAGTGGGAAAAGAGAATACATATATTTTTTGAATGCAACAACAATTTCTTGTTTTGACAAATTATCGAATGTCGGGTATAAATGAAGAGTCGCCGCCGTAGCTGCGTTTCTTACTAGATTTATGGTCAGGGTCAGGCCGGACCCACTGCTGAACCCTAATGTCCCACTTCTCAACCTTTTTGTGGGATTACAAACATCCTTAGGACATTTATTGACACGCAAATTGAGCAACAACAACCCCAATTCCAGGCGTTGTATCCCTTCTTCTTGGCCAGGTCGGGAATGGTAAAGGGATGGCCGCCCATGCCCCCAGGTGTGGCATGTCGGCGTGCTGTGTAAATATTTGGCTTTACACTATTTAAGTTAACCAAAACAATTCTCCTTTGACCTCGCTACCCCCCAGTGAGTGGGTGTGGGTGTATTTTTAATTAATGTGATTAAAATAATTTAATTACCATTCACCCTCTCACACCGTTCTCTGCCGCACTTTGCTTCGAGGGGTTTTTTTTAAAATTACCTTTAAGTGACAATTAAATTTTAATTTTTCCGTGCGCCAAAAGGGACAACGGCAGCGACAACGAGACGTAAACATAAACGCCACGTTACGTGTTATGTACAACGGGAAATGATTCTTACGATGCCACAGCAACAGCCGTACCACATGTCTCATCAACGTCAATGTCCCTCTCTCTCGCTCTCTCTCTCCGCACGACACTCGCCAGCGAAAGAGACAGAGTGACTGCAGAAAGAGAAGGGTGGAGGTATCATTAACAGCATCATGGGGAAAGTGACTGTCCCTACATATCGTGCTACGAGTATCCGTATACTTTGTCAATTTCTGTCTGACATCCGTGGGGGGGGGGGTATGAAGGGGATATGTAATAAAGCAATTTCAGTGTTAATTTTTAATGCCCTGACCGTGCAACCCCCCAGTGGCTGCTCTCACTACGCTTTATAGTGCGGCCAATTAATGTCAGGGATATGAGGGATAACCGCTGAAGGGTTAAGGATTAAGTAAAACTGTCCCTCCCATATGCCACATAAAGATTATCCATGGTTGGTGCATTGTTCCCGTCCCATTACTCAATAGATCTATTTTTTGCGACCACTGGGACTGCTGTGGCAACTAATTGCAACAGTTACGATGGACTGCGTGCTGCAATATGGCGCCCGGAGTCCGAAGATGGAGACCGAAACGGAGACAGCACGCGTTGGTGTGTGAAATAGACAACTTACGTGCCACTCTATGTATATGTATGTGTGTGTGTGTGTGGGTGGGGTGGAGTGGAGTGGGGATAGAACGAAAGAGTTTCGTTTCGACTCGTTTTTTGCACATTTTTCACTGCCACATGGCAGGTTCATGTCTCTGGCGTTCACTATTTCAGGGGGTTTTTTTCCAGCTTGCAGGTTTTTCAACACTGGCACTTGGGGAATTTTACGTGTGGCATTCACCTCTTTCCCCCCTGCCCTGGAGGGCGTGTGCTCCCTTTGTCGGACTTTCTTTGCAGTTTGCGGTCCCTGCGGTGAGGTCGGACATTATGCATGTGGGGCGGGTCCGGCCGGGCCGGGTCGTACGTCCTACAATTTGCATTCCCAAGCATTTCCGCCCAGCTGCTGGTGATGACAATCCTCCATATAGCCTCCTCCTCCTTTCGAATAAAAAATACACTTTTCTTTTTTTTTTGTAATTTATTTGTTGTGTTTTATTGTATTTCATTGTTTTTTGTTTGTTGATGTTGTTCATTGATGTTTGTTGTTGTTGTTGTTGGGTTTTTTGTTCATGGTTTTCATTTCATTTTACTGCTAAATAACTTTAAATGTTGTATTTTGTTTCATTATCATTATCATTATCAATATCAATATAATTTCATTCATATACCAGTTTTGTAGTTGTTCTTTTTGAACCAAAACTTTCGCTTGCCTGCACTTCACTCTTCTACTCTATCGTCCCCCTTCTAAGTCGTTGTTGTTGTTGCAGTTGCAGTTGCAAGACCTCGCTTTACTTTGCCTTTCTTTACATGTATAATAACTAAATTTGTTCTTTTATAATAATAAATATAATAATCATAATAATAATAATCATAATAATAATAGTTAATAATGATTTTGTTTATTAAATATTTTTAAAAAATGTTCGTTTTTTTTGTTGTTGTTTGTGATTTTGTTTTTTTTTTTATTTTTGTAGGAGTATAAGTATCATCGCTATCTTTATCAATATCCTCGACCACAATCTGGCCCGCACTTTCTTTATTCTTGATTTTCCTTACTTTTTTTTTGTTTGTTCGCTTAAATATCTATTATTTCAATTCATCTTTATTTTTTTGTTTTTTTTTTTTGTAGTTGTATATGTGTATAGGTAATTGTATATACTAGTTCATTAATGTATAATATAATATAATATAATATATTTGTTTAATACAATGTATATATATACTATATATTTATATATATGTAGTATATAAAAAAAGTAAAACAAAACTACAAAAATATATTTTATGAACACAAAAACTAAACAACAAACAATGTTCTTCTGCTCCTTTCTCCTCCTCTTTTCGCGAATATCACAAAACAAAACAAAGAACGACAAAGGACTTGAAAATCATACACCGATAAAAACTTGACTAAATTATAAAAAACAAAACATGAGGGAGTTGGGGGTTACGGGAGGGGGGTAGGGGGCACGTATACCCCTGCCAAGAACATAGCGAAAATTCGTTGATATCACCTGACAAAAATGAAAGAGAACTACTTTACAGGACACACAGTATACGGCGTATACACGGCCCGTGCTTTATCCATTTAGTGTAATCTTAAATTACGGTTTTACTCTACACCGAACCAGAACCAGAACCAGAGCGGAGGCGGAACCGGAACCGGAGCTGCCATTTCGCTCTGGATCCACGTAGTAGCAATCAATTTTCATGTTTTCATTATGTTGCAACATTTAGTTTTGTTTTTTGTTTTTTTTTTGTTTTTGTATTTTTCGTATTGTAGTTTCAGTTTTTGTTTTTACTTTTCAATAAACACATCACATCATATTCACAATTAATAATCATAATGATCTAATATAGTATAAACTAAAGTTAACAATAATAACTATGACTTACAGTGAGAGGAGAGACTCTGCACATCCTGTAACTACGTTCAATATTTTCGACCTTCCCTCTCTAGAGAGCGGGAGAGATAGTCAGATATATATTCTATACGAGACTGCGCCATGTACAAGCCATGTCAAGTGTGTGTGTGTGTCATGTAGTGTTTTGCAGTGTCACGTAGTGTTGTGTAGTGTTGTGTAGTGCTTTGTAGTGTTGTGTAATATGATTCGATTAAGGCAAATAAAAGTTTCGTTTCTAGTTTACAAACTCGTGCTATGCTACCTGCCACGCGATCTACTCGTACACCCGTTAAGTACTCGGTTCTTAGACCTCGCAAGAAGTCCCTTATGGTACAATGATCGATCCTATAGGTGTCTGTATGCATGTTTATCTTAGTAACTACGATTTCCATTTTTCGTTTATTCTTATATTTATTTTTTTTTTCTTTTCTCAGTTTATTTTCATATTTAAGAACATTTTTTGTTTGTTTTTGGTTTGCCATTTTGCAGCTTATTGTTTTCTTCATTTGTTTGTTATTACAATAAATGTTAGTAACTGTTTAAAATGTCGACAAGTTTTCTTTTAGTTGTTGAAAATCTACTAATATATATATATATATATGTGTGTGTGTGTGTGTTTTAGTTTATTTAATTTTATTTTTGTGTTATTTTTGTTATTTTTTATTTGTTTACAACTCCTCCACTTGCTGTTGCTGTTGGGTTTGGTTGTTGTTGGGTGTTGCACATAGATTTAAGGTCTGCTTATAATGGACGGAAACTTATTAGGCATTTTTTTGTTCATTAGTAGGAAAGTACGAGGAAAGATCAGCAGGAAAGGATCGTTCCATTAACTATAGGCTTAGGCTTCGAAGAGAGAGAGCGAGAGAGCTGAAAGTGGACTACGTAGCTACGAGTGAGAGTCGGAGAGAGACAGAGAGATGGAGAAAGTCATGGTTTGGTATGGGAATGGATGAGAGAAAACAAATTTCCGTATATTATAACCAGCCCTTAAACGTACATGTACATAAATCTTGTTATTGTTGAACAATCCTTAGCTAAATGTCGATTATTATATTATGTGTCTTCCAAGCATGGAATTGCAATTAAAAATTATCTTTTATCTTTCATCTTTTATCTATGCAACGCCTGCTGGTCTGTGCATTTATCTGTGTGTTCTGTGTTTCGGTTCTTTATTTGATTTCCCATTTTCTTGCAATTATTATTATTATTATTAATATTATTATTCTCTCCTTTTGTTTCTTTAAAAGATCACATTTCATGTTTTAGTTGCCATTAGTAAATATATATATATATGTATGTATCAATCAATATATTCTTGATTCATAAATATATGCAAATATATGTACTATGTGTATATGCATGCATGTATGTATGTTTGGTTTTTTTTTTTCTTGTATATGTATAATAAGTAGTTTCCATTCTGCAATTTATTGTAACTCGAGAAAACTCCCACAGAAACATACAAACGAAGATCCAAACGGGATCAAACAGGCGTGATCCAAAATTCTGAAATAAAATCTATAGATACAGATAGTTCCACATAGGAGGATATATATGTATATTTGCAGAGTAGGTTTCTGGGGAATCTGTTTATAATTTTCTAGAGATTTTCAGCTAAACTTTTCCAAAAGAAAACAAAGAAAAAAAAAACACAAAAATTTGCTTTGCAGAAATGCCTATCGTTGCAGATTTGATTAAATTTTCCCATTTTGTTGTATATAAAAAATATGAGTTCTCTTTTGCTGTTTGTTATTACAAAATGTAAAAAAAGGATTATGGTTTTTTTTTTGCTTTTTTTCTGTTTATCTGTTTATCTGGTTTCTGGCTTCTAATACACACACATCTCTGGATCGTTTGCCTCTCGTTTTGTTGTTGTTGTTGTTGTAGTAAATCGTTGTTGCAAAAATAGGACGTGACTGTACTTTATTTCCATCGCAATCGTTATGGTAATCGTTATGATTATTGGTATATATATATATTAGTTATCCATGGCCTATTCGTATTCTGTTGTTGTTTTGTTTTTTTGATTAATTTTGACTATTTTTCCCCCCCTCTGAAGTGTCTGTCAGGCTTAACGTTAGGCTAATATTAACACTCCTCTAGCATTCTTCCTCTTGATTATAGACTTTCGATTACTATTTTGTTGTTTTTTTTTTTTTTGTTTTTGTTTGCCTTGAAATATGGAACACTAGAGTTTTAAAATAGTTTGTAACTAATTTTATTTCAACTGCGTTTCAATCTTCGCTTCGGTTTTTATTTACTTTTTATTTTTATTTAAATTTTTAATTGCTAATCTTTTTTTTGTTTTTGTTTTTTGTTTTTCATTTAACAACACTAAACACTCTCTGTTTTTTTTATATATTTTGTTTTTGTTTAATTTTTGTTTTAATTTAATTTTTTAGAGTCTTCACTCAATATTTTCCCCATTTGATGCATGCCACACACACACACACACACACACACACGGTAGAGTCTTTGCTTGAAGTAAGAAAAAGATCTTTTGGATTTGTAAATAGTTTCACTTTTCAACCTTTGTGTGTGTGTGTGTGTGCGAGTGTGTGGGTGTGTGTGTGTGTGGAGACTGTAATTCCAAAGTTTTGGTTTTGATTCGTTTTCAATGATTGTGTGGCATGTGGCATGTGGA
Organism: Drosophila pseudoobscura; assembly: GCF_009870125.1. Lineage (NCBI taxonomy): Eukaryota > Metazoa > Arthropoda > Insecta > Diptera > Drosophilidae > Drosophila > Drosophila pseudoobscura. Next base: position 20,554,317 of record NC_046680.1, on the reverse strand, counting down.
ATATTCTAGAAAAGTATCTATAACTGTGATGTGATGTGTGGAGACTTTTGTATTCAACGGATTCGAAAGGAATTAATTACGTGAGAGATTGGTACAATACAAAAAGGCCCCCACCCCCACCCCCAGCCGCTGCTCTGGCGCTGCTCTGCCGCCTGCCAGTTAGATGCATGTCGATGGCGCCACGACCGTGGGTCCTGCTGCTGCCGGCGCCACACTGATCGTGGTGGCCGGCATGGCCGTCACTGTGGTGGCCACCACTGTCCCCAACTGGGGCTGATAGTGATGGTGCCCCACGTAGGTGGCGTGCGGCTGCTGGGCGGTGTACTTCAGCAGGTGGTGCTGCTGGGGGGCCGCCTGCAGCGAGATGAACGGCGCCGCCTGGATGGGGATGCAGTTCGAGTTGTAGTCGCTGCTCAGCACCAGAGTGGGCGTGGCATCGGTGTAGTAGGCCGGGGCCGCCTTCAAGTAGGTGGCCGTTGCGGGGGCGGCGGCATACTGCTGCTGGGGCGTCGGCATGGTGGCTGTCGATGTGGTGGACAGAGTCGTGGCCGACGAGAGGGTGGGCGAGGTGGCTATCGAGCAGGAGGACGACGACGAAGCCGACGAGGGGGAGTACGGCGAGCTGCAGTGGTAGGTGATGTGTGGATGTGGATGTGGCTGTTGCTGCTGCTGTTGCTGTTGTTGCTGCTGCTGCTGCTGCGGCTGATAGATGCTTTTGTTCTGGTAGTAGTTGCCGTTGCTGTGGTAGCTGTACTGCTGCTGTAGCGGCTGCTGCTGCTGCTGTTGTTGTTGTTGTTGCTGCTGCTGTTGCTGCTGCTGTGGCTGTTGTTGCGGCTCAATGATGATCAAATTTCCAGCGCCATTAAAGCCAGAATTGGGACCGACAGCAGCTGCAGCTGCAGCAGCAGTGGCCTGCTGTTGCTGCTCGTTTGGATTTGTGATCATGGCAGCCATGATGTTGGCCGGCGGCAGGACAATGGGTATGTGATAGTATTTACACTGCTTGCGGCGGCACTGGCTGTTGGCATGATCGCGGCAGACAGCAACACGTTGATCAATCACCTCGACCTTGTCATCTGCGCGGCGTGCGTGGAAAGAGAACGGGACACAAATTAGTAAGGCACACACCACACATACAGAGTAAAGGCGGTTTGGATTGACTAGAAAACGGTGAAAGGTCTTTCAAAAAATATCGTTTCATGGCCGTATGAGAGCATGAGGGGACGAGGAGTGGTACACGGAGACATACTATCGTAACAAAACCCTTGTGAAAGTCATCCGATCTTCGATCTCTACATTGTTTTTTTTTTTTATCATTTTCTCTGGTGTATTTCTTTGTGTGTGTTTGTAATAGATATATCTTCGATTAAGCCAAAACGAAAATCGAAATAAAACCAAAAAAATAACAGGAAACAGAAATTTATTTTCCCAAAAATTCAATAAAAAAAAAAACGTCGGCCAATTGCAGCGGTAAAAAAAATGAATGTTCGTGTTTTCCTAACTACAAATCAGAATAATAGTCGGAAGTCGGAAAGGTCTTCTCAACAAATCTCTAGAATAAGAAAGCACTAAAAGCATATATGTATGTGAGTATAAAAGAAGGGAAAGTAAGGAGAAAGTGGATACAGGGGGTACAGAAGGTACAGAACATAAGGCACATGCACTTACCTTCAGTTAAATGAACGAATCTACAATTTAACCGACTGCACATAGATCTATTAAAATCTTGGCACACCGGGAGGGTGTCCAGTAACTAGATTATCGATTTTTGAGGACATGAGGTTGGTTTTTGTTTCGTGTCGGGGGGATATGTATGGCAGGATGCAAACGGTAACCGAATTGAGAGGAAAATCATAAAGGTTTTTTTTTTTTTTTGTTTTCAAACATAATTTTTTGTGTTGTTTTTGTTGGTTTTTGGTTTGGGGTTTTCGGGGAATAGGTTTTTTTTTTTGATATATCATCGGTTTTTTCAGTTTCGAAAAAAAGAGAAGAGCAGAAAAAAGAAAAGAAAAAGAGCACAAATTAGTTATATTGTTATAATATTTGAAAATGGTTAATGGTTTTTTTTTTTTTTTTTATAATAAATACTTTTTTTTTTTTGGTTTTTTGGGTTTACAATTGCTTTGATGGTTTTTGGGTTGGTGGATGTTCCGGATGTTAGTCGTTGTTAAATATCACTAACTAACTATTTATGGTACTATATAATAACTGTAACTGGTTCGTTTTTTTCGGTTTTCGGTTTTCGGTTTTCGGTTTTCACATGGGTATTTATTTAATGTTAATCTAGTTTTCTGTTCGACTTAAATACTGTAGAAATTGTAGTTCTCTAGGAGGAAATGCGTAAGGTAGAAATAAATCATAAAAATGGCATCGCAAATGAATCGAAAATAAATGTCTCTGGACGGGTTTTGTGATTCCGCCGTAAGGGGCGCTTGATGTGGGGCGATGAGGGGGTGTTTGTGTGTGTTTGTGGATCTTAAAGAAAACTTAAACGCAGAGCTTAGAAATAAAGTTTGCCACGAAATAAAACACATTCGGGGAAGCAGCAAGTATTTTTTTTTTAATTTTTTTTATGTATGTAAAACTGAGCCAAGAAAAGCCGGACAAAGCTGGAAAAAGCCCATAAAAAGCCTATAAGAAACCTCGTTTTTTTGTTGTTGTTGTTGTTGTTTTTTGTTATATTCTGTTCTGCTCACTCACTCGGTAATGGAGGGGGGAAATACAAGAAATGTGATCTGAATCTTAGGTTCTACTTGGGGGGCGATACTAGAAGGCTGTAACAATTACATATCCTAATAGGCGGCACTAGAAATATAAGAGAAAAGAGAGAGAAAGGAGAAAAAAAAGAAAGAGAGAGAACGTATTACATACGTTGGGTTAATTTTTCTTTACCATCATTATGTCAGGGCTGCGAGTGCGACAGAGACAGAGACAGAGAGGAAACAAAAACCAAAGCTGCCGAAAGCCAAAAAGAAATTTCAAGCCTCACAAAGAGAGAGAGAGAGAGGGAAAACAATAACGAAAGCAGCCGAAAGCCGAAAAACTGCAAGTCGAGAATTCGAAATTCGAAAGTCGAAAGTCGAACTTCGCTTGGAAGGCAGAGCAAAAGGGTTTGCGAGAGAGAGAGAGAGAGAGGAGCAGGCAAAAATCAAAATCGAAGAGAGGACGATCGATGCACACGAAAAGCTAAAGCTAAAGCTTAAAAGCTTGCGCCAAGCCGAAGCCGAAACAGCACGCACAGAGACGAGCAGAAGGAGTGGGCGGTGGGGGAGGGGAGTGTTTGGGTTCGGACTCGACCTCTTTCATACCTAATTATGTAAAAGGTGCCGTTCATTAGCATCGGACTCTGAGTGTACAAGACGCCCCGTTCCGGTTGGGCTATGGAGAGAATACACAGATACATATACATACAATACATATATACATATACAGTAAAGGAGTAGAGCTCTGTCGATGACGAGTGTGTGTGTCAGCGTGTGTGTGTGTCAGGTGTGTGTTTGTTTGTGTGTTTGTTTAACAACTGCGCTAACAGCTATGACACAGAGGTGTGCCTCCTGACATCATCCTCAACGTCCAACGTCCAACGTCACTGGGCAACGCCTTTGGCAGTGGCTTCTGCCGCCGGCAGAGGGAGCGGCCGCCGAGCTTTTAATTTGATTAACACGAAGGATGGACATACAGCTACACTTTCTTGGCTTCTACTTGCTGCTGCTCCCAGTTTGTGTTTTATTTCCTTGACGGTGGGGGGGGGCGTGGTTCTTAAGATTAACAATCGGCAGGCGGGAATGTGGGGGCGGGGGGGCGGGCTAGGCCTGTACCTGTCCACTGGCATCCGTGTAGATGACACAGGAGGCGTTGAGGGGTATTTTCTGATTTGCTATTCAGCCATGATTGTATTATTGTATCATAAAGCCGAAAAACATGCCGCAAAACGCAATGATAAATATTTATATATGGTATATGGCAGCACACACACAAACACAAAATATGCGTATGTGTGTGTGTGTGTGTGTGTGTGTGTGTGAATGTGGTGCAAGAGAACAAAACACATAATCGGTTTTAAATTTGGGGTTTTTATTTTTTTGGTTTTTGTTTTTAGTTTCGTTTTGGTTTTCCATGCAGCATTTCAATCCAAAATTCCGTGCGTGATTGCAGTTATTGATAAATTAAATATATGTCAATATTTTGTTTCATGCAAAAAAATGTGAGAGAATTGTTTATATTTGTTTATATTTTTGGCGCATGTGTGTGTTAGCATGTAAAAAAGAGGTAGAAAAATGATTGAAAAATGAATATTCTGTGTGTATAAAATCCATTGAAGAAATGAAAATAAATTAGTTGTTTTTTCTTTTCTTAAATATTTGCATTATTTAAAGTCTTAAAATTAGGCTGGCGAAACAACAAGCCACACACACGACTGGGGGCAAGAACAAATAGTATCCTGGGGTGCGCAGAAGGACACGAATTAATAAATGTTAACATGCCATCCTTGGCCTGTACGTAATTAACTGTTTGCCTTCGGTTCGTGCGGCTTGTTGTTTGTTGTTGCAACAAAGGCGGCAGGTGGCACTTAAAACTATCGAGGATTATGGACAGTCCGCGGAGTGGGCAAAGCAGCAGGCAAATTATAAAACAGTAGCATACTCTTTGGCGGGGGCGGGGTCGGGGGCGGGGAGGGGTGGCAATAGCAGGAAATATGTATGTAAAAGCCAGGTTAGCGGCAGAGTTAGATTCACGCTGCAAATAAAAAGGTAATTAGAGAAAAGAAAAACAAGTACAAACAACGAAAATGAAGCAGGAGACTAAAGCCGGTTGCAAGCAGCAAAACTGAAAAAAAAAAACACTCTGAAATAAAAACAAGGCATTAAAAGTATTTAAATAAATATATATGTATATGCGCCAGCAGCAATTCGAAGCGCATTTCAAACTGTAGCCAAAAGCACTGTAAATGAGCCAAAAGGGGGCGTGGCAGGGAGCAGGGACATCACACACAGAGAATAATAATGCAAATACTTACTAAATACAATACAAACAAGCCTGCAAAAGTCAATAAAATCTCATAGATAGATAGATAGATATACGATATTGAAAAGAGAAAACTTGGATAAACTTTCTTCGGTGGAGGGAGGTTTACCACTTTGCCTGTCTGTGTGTCTGTGTGTGTGTGTGTGAGTGTGAGTATTATGGGACTATATATATATATGTATTTGTTCTTGATCTTCCAGCACGGGCAAAAGTTGAAGCAGTTGTACGATACGATACGATACGATATATATTAGATGTTGTCGTTCTCAAGCATTTCTCGCACGTGTGTCGCTTCCACAAAGCAAAACTTCAACCTAGAAAGCACTTTTTGCCACTACAAAAATTATCTAAATATGTGTGTTTTATGTGTGTATGTGTGTGTGTGTGTGTGTGTTACATTTTTCTCACATCCTGCTGTGGCGAAAAAAAGAAAGAAAAAGTCAGTTAAAAAATACAAAACAACACAAAAAAAAAAATAGGACACATGTTAATAACATATTTCTTATGTGTGTGTATGTATGTGTGTGTGTGTGTTTGTTTGTTTGTGTGTGTTTTTGGGCTAGGAAAATCGTACATCAATCTCCGATCGAAGCTGTTAAACGACAAACGAGAATCTACGAAAAACAAAATGTTATTAGACATACTTAGCATCTATGTATGTATATATGATTGCACTCTATATATGTATATATACTATATATAGCGGGAATCAGGGTGTAGGGGGGCGGGGGGCGGGGGGCAGGTGCACCAGCTTACCTTAGGAGTGCGCTTACCATACCACATGCCACTTGAGCAGAAGCCATACTCGAGAGTTATATACTTATGTGTGTGAGCAAAACGGAATGTATGTATTACATATATACTTATGTATGTAGATATATCGTTCTCCCTCGCGTGGGTGAGAGCGAGGCAGAGAGCGAGTACGAGAGCGAGAGCGAGCGATACAGAGAGAGAAAGATGCGTATATATAGAGGATGGAAAGATACAGCCACTGGTTTCAATACACATCATACTCATGTTCAAATCGGTAGAATACTTGCTACAAAAAAGTTCTGGTTTTTTTTTCATTGAGCACATGCTGAAAAATTACACAACAAACGAATCAAGAAAATCGAATCGAAACTCATTAAAAAATCAAAATAAATACTTCTCGCCGCAAAAACATCATCCAGCGATCGACAGCAGAGAGAGAGAGAGAGAGAGAGACAGAGCTACTACTGTACTTGATTTTTGCAATGAGGCCAAAGAAAAGGCTTCGAGGGAAACTTGGATCATTGGGTATATTTTGAGACCTTTGGAGGTCCTGAAAAGGGGCCCAAATCTGGGCGGAGAGCACTTTAAACTCTTGCCGTGACTATTGGACATTCCACTTCTGTTATTGTGGGAAATCCAGTGAAAAGAGAGAGGAAGAACTACTTGTTCTTAAAGTTTTAAAGGCAGAACCGAATAGGCTAGAGGCTAAGGCTTATTCCCTCCTCTTTGAACATGGAAAATGTTCCGAACTTTGTTCGTAAAAATGCCAAACTCCAACTATTCCATAAGATCTATTTTCCTGAGTATTTTCGGGGCCTTGAAACCAAAATCAGAGTATTTAATAGGCACGCGGAAATGATACATAAATTATTCGAAGCATTTTCTTTGAAAACATTACAAAAAGCGCTTAACTCTAGAGAGTATCTTCGGGTTTATTAAGCCATACAGTAATATTTCTCTGGCAAAAAGTGTGTTTCTACCAAAAGGATAAAAGAGGTGGCTAAAGTGGTGTGTGTGTGTGGATATATGGTCGAGCAGAGCAGAGAGCACACATTGAGAGCTGAGGATTGTTAAATGTAAAAGAAGCGTAAGAAAAGTACAAGTATTTTTGGCGGCCTCGCACGTGAGCAAAATGAGTAATACCAACTTAGGAATAAATAATAAACTATATATTAAACAGTTAGAGAGAGAGAGAGAGAGAGAGAGACAACACACGGCAAAACAGTTGTTTTTTTAATGGATTAGTAGTGGGTGAGACACAGAGAGAGAGAGAGAGAGAAACGGAGAATGTTAGTTTCGGTTGTTTTTTTTTTTTCGATCACTTTCCAAGGTTCAAGGTTCGAGGTTCAAGGTTCGATGTTCAAGTAAAAGAAGCCAACAAGTTGTTTTTTACGGTTTTTACAATAAAACGTATATAATATAATTTCAATATAATTTGTTTTTTTTTTGTTTTGTTTGTTTTCCTTTTATAATCGTACGACTAATGTTAGCACATACATATAACATATATTCATAGGTGTGTGTGTGTGTGTTTGTGTGTGGTTGTGTGTCTGTGTGTGTGTTTATTGCTTGTTTATAGGCGTGTGTATACATTATATATGTATGCATGTCTGGTTAAATATGTCATGAATTCAATTTGTTCGATAAACATCGTTTTGTTCTTCTTCTTCTTCTTCTTATGCAACATGCATTTTTATATCTGCCATATATATATGTTTTTTCTCTTGTTTTTTCTCACATTTGTGGTCGATGATGAAAGCAGAAATTACTCTAAATCGTTTAGTGTTTCTCTCAGTGTATGTGTGCTACAAATAAATAAAAATAAATGGAGAGAGAGAGAGAGTGCGCCAATAAACTACGTTTTGCTACGTTTTGGACGGTACTGTACTTTTGTCTATCGAGAGAAAACAAGATCTAAAAAAAAAGAAGAAGCCTCTAAATGTGGTTTCTGTAATTCAGCAAAAAGTCCTCGCTTATCCCTAGTCTTTGTATTTGTATTCTTCTCGTTTTAACGGTACTTCTATATTGTATTTTGTAATTGAAGCAGTTCTTGTGTGTGTGTGTGTGTGTGTGGGGGGCTCTATTTTTGGGTGCTTAAGCGGAGTAAAATATGTCTTAGATTCTGGAATGCATGTCATTTGTTATCTGTATTATCTTTGCGCCATGCAGTGGAGATTGTGTTCTTGCTGTTAGTTTTCTGTTGGGTACAACACACATACATATGTATATGTATATATATATATAGTATGTATAGTAAATGTTAGGCAAGACATACATATAGAGGATATAAGACATACATAGATATAGGAGTACAGTCTCGCTGCATGTTTAAGCATCGTTCTTATCGAGTATAGTTTGAATAAGCCAAGCAATTAGCTGGCCCACATAGGCATACATTCAGATACAGATAAATATGGTACGATATATATTGCTCAGAGGTTTACAACTATTATATATGTAGATATATATGTAGATATATAGATCTCTCTACCGTTAGCGTACTCATTTTGCTTGCCATTGCCATTATACTAAGAGCTAAAACATATACAGATGTAAGAAGATGATGAAAAAGGTTCAGGAGGGGTGGGGGGAAAGCTCTAGGGGGCGTGGGGCGTGTATACGAGTGCTGCTCTGCCGTTAAGCGCAAGTGTGTGTGTGTGTGTGTCTCTGTATGTGTGTGCTTGTGGAGGGGGTGGTTTTTCTTGGTTTTATTCCGGATATATCGTAGTACTTAAAGGGTTGGAATGAATGAGAAAAGCGGCACAACGGAAAAACTAAATCAAATCGAATAAAGTCGAATACCAACACACAGAATAGGATATATATTTGTTGTTGTTGTTGTTTGATAGATAAAAACACGATATATATTTCAAATAAAACATTAATAAAAACTATCGAAACTATAAATTAGAATTAGAATTAGGATAAGAATTAGTGGCAAAAACACATTAAAAATCTGTTTAGAATTACTTCAATTAAGAACAATTTTACAGAGAGAGAGAGAGAGAGACAGAGATTATAGTATTTATCATAACATAATGTAAGGATGTTTCTTTTTTTTTTTTGTGGGCTGTGGGGTGCTGGTGGGGCGTGTGTGTCTAAGACTTAGGTGAGTGCGCGCAAGTCAGTGGCAAAAAATTTATTTTCTATTTTTTGTTTTTTGTTTTTCTTAATAAATTATTTATGTAATAACTACATTAAAAACTGGTTTCTTTTACATAAAATATATATAAATAAAACATAAAAATTACATATGTAAAGAAGAGAGATAGAGAGCGAGGGAGAGAAACTGATAAACTGATAATCACACGAGAGATCTAACTTAAAAAAACTTAATTCTGTTTGCCAATGATTTTATTCTTTTTAACATTTGATTACAGAAAGAACAAACATTTACAAATACATTGAAAGATAGCGATAAGGTGTGTGTGTGTGTGTGGGTGTGTGTGAACGAAAATGAAAAAGAAAAGTTTTACATACTTCTTTTTTTGGGTTTAAATTTTTGAAAAACATAATGTTGATTAATGAATTAATTAATTTTGAAGGGTGGCTTAAGAGTGTGCGTGGTGTGTGTGTGTGTGTGTGTGTGTTAGAGAGTGATATCTGTGGTTTAGTGAGGCTTTAAATATACGATTACAGATCGTTCTTTCTTCTCTTACAGAGTCTGTATGGGTGTATGGGTGTATGAGCGGATGAGCGTGTGTGTGTGTGTGTGTGTTAGAAGAGTACAGAGTGTGTGGGGTGTGGGGTGTGGGGTGTGGGCTGTGGGCTGTGGGGGTGTGTATAAATATAGTAGATAGTAGCAGCATACAGCACGTACAGCTATGATGTATGTATATCGTATAAGTAGTAGTATTTCTATATAACTAGACAATATTCCGTTACGTTATGCACAATTCTCTCGTTGCTCAACAATTTAATTAAAACAATTACAACAGCATTCACGATATTTATGGCCGCTATCTATGTAAACATTTAAGGAGAGACAGCGATAGCGAGAGCGCGCTCAAGAGATGACGGGGTGAAGAGCAATAGAGGAACGGTTACTGCATTTATGCGGGTGCGACTGCAACAGCAACAGCAGCAGCAGCAGCAGGCGGATCTGTATAGAGCTTTCGGAGAGCCAGCTCATCGAGAGCGCTCATTCTGGCGTGAGTGAGTGCGACTGCAACAGCAACAGCAGATCAGCAGCAGCAGCAGCTGGGATTGATTTTTTCGCCTTTGTTTGGTGTGCTGGCGGGGGGGAGGGGGGGGTGCTATCACATTGCCTTTCGCCGATCTCCCTATTCTTATCTTCTTTTGTTTCTGTTTAGCGTTTGACTAATTTCTAACCAGAGAAGGAACTTAAGTAAATCTATCATCATCTTCGTCTTCTTCTTCTTCCTGTCGTGTGTCTCTGCTCTCTGAAAGCTTTTCGAAAGCTTCTCTTCTTCGTTGTCTTACAAGTCCACAGTGAGGTTTGTGTTTCCTTTCGTTAATAACTTAATGGCAAAAGAGTTTTCGTTCGTTGCAAGCTGCGCGGCATTTGTGTTAGTACGAGGGGGGCGGTGGCCAGGGGGCAGGGCAGCATGCGCGCTTGTGTTAGTGGGGAGGGGTGGGAGAGCTTTTTCAAAGCCTTCTTGTGCGCGATCGTGTGTGATGAGGGGCGTGGGGGGCGTGGGGGGGTCTAAAAACTAAAGTCTAATCGTTCTACTTCTGAGGCACATATTTCTCACGTCTCCGATGTGTGACGGGAGAGCTTTTAAGTACAGTTGTGTCTTGTGTGGGGGGGGCGGGGGGCGTGGGGGTCCCTTTTTAGGACGTCTTCATCTTCTTGTAGGGATTCAGACCTGGGGCTCCCCCCTGGGCGGCCGCAGCGGCGGCAGCTGCTGCTGCTGCTGCAGCATACTGCTGCGCCGCTGCCGCCTGACTCGAGGGCATGGCATAGGCCGCGGCATATCCGGCGGCGGCTGCGGCCGGAGCGGACATTACGCCCGGATAGAAGTAGCCCTGGGCTCCGGCATACTGCATGGGCGAGGGGGCACGCAGCAGGGCGCCAGAGGCGGCCGCAGGCCCCGACAAGTACTGCGGCGCCTGGCCACCGCCAGCGCTGGCCGAGCGGAGGGGCGTGCCAGGCGCCAGGGGCGTGGACATGCCCGAATTGGGCAAGGATCCCATCTGCCGCATCTGGGCCTGGGCATGGGCCTGGGCCTGGGCCTGGGCCTGCGCCTGAGCCTGCATCTGCAGCAGGGTGGCCATGGAGACGGCCTGCGGCTGTGGCGCCTGGACGGGCTGCGGGGCAGCTGCAGCGGCCACGAATCCCTTGTTGAGGGTCATGCCTGTGTAGGCGGCCGCCGAGTGGGATCCCGACTTGCCCGCCGCCGCCGATGCGGCACTGGCCACCTTGAGGGCGTAGTTCTTTTGGGCCACCTCCTTGGCCAGGGCAGCGGGATCGGCATAGTAGCCGCCAGCGGCTGCCGTGGGCTGTGTGTGCGTGAGTCCTGCAGCGGCCGCATATGCGGCATAAGCCTGCTGAGCATAGGCCGCTTGTGCCTGAGCCTGGGCCTGGGCCTGGGCCTGCGCTTGGGCCTGCTGCTGCTGCTGGTGCTGCTGGTGTTGCTGCTGCTGCTGCTGCATCTGGGCCTGGACATAGGAGGGCGTGTTGCCGGCGATGCTCACGATGGAGGAGGTGCCGCTGTTGTAGGGCGAGTACAAATTGGCATAGCTGTAGGCGGGCATGGCATAGTTGATGCGCTGCATACTGGCCTGTGCCTGGGCCTGAGCCTGGGCCTGGGCCTGTGCCTGTGCCTGGGACTGATACGTCACTGTGGGCGCGGTGCTGGTGGGCGTGGGCAGTATCCCAGTGCTGTGGCCATTCATGGAGTACGCGGCATTGCTGGCCCTCTGGTAGGCATCGCCGTTATATTTGCTATAGCCACGGGGAGTCGAGGTCAGGGAGGCCCCACCTGCTGCTGGGGCCTGGTCTGCCTCGTCGTTGAGCGGCTCTTCGGGCGGACTGGCGGACTTGATCCGTTGGCCATTGGTTAAATTGTTATTGATATAGGACAGGTAATTGTTATTGTCCCCATTGGGCGGCTGGGGCACCGGCAGGGGCAGCAGGCTGCTGTCAGTGGGTGGGCTTGGACAGGGGGCGGGAGAGCTGCCACTGGATGAGGTGGCCACTGCTGCTGCTGTCTGTGTCTCCTGTGCGTCTGGGTCTGAGTCTGTGGCAGCTGCAGCTGCTGCTGCTGCTGTTGCAATTGTCTGTGTTGTATTACAATCGATGGGGGGACTTGGGTTTGGCTTCGATGTTTCATTGTGCTCGTCAGTGTCTTTTGGAATATCATTCTCTTTTTCGTCAGCAGCACCGTCGTCAGCTTTATCGTTATCGGTATCGTTATCGTGACTATCGTCACTGGGTTTGTTAGTGGGATCTGCTGCAGCAGCTGATTGATCGTTTGATGCGGTTGTGATTGATGGATTGATGGCAGTAGCAATTACAGCATTTACGTGAATGGCGTTATTGTTATTATTGCTGTTGTTGTTGTTGTTGTTGTTATTATTATTAATATTATTACTGGCTGTTGTTGTTGCTGTTGTAGTTGTTGTTGTTATGGCGCTACTTAACGCTAATTGTTGTTGTTGTTGTTGTAGTAGTACTTGTTGTTGTTGTTGTTGTGGTTGTTGTTGATGTTGTTGTTGTAGTTGTTGTTGTTGTTGTTGTTGTTGTTGGGGATACTCACATGAGACTGGAACATAGGGCTGCATTAGCTGCTGATACGTAGTCGCACCGGGTTGATACACTGGAATGCCAGACTTCTCTCCAGCTGGACGTTTGAACGGCACCATTCCAGAGAATTGCTAAAGAGAGAGAGAGAGAGAGAGAGAGCACAATACAGAGAGACATTAGTTTTCTCTTTGGGCCTTCTTTTAGTTTTTTCTACATTCGTTTATATATATGTGTATTGATACTTTAACAACAAATTGCTTAAAAACGAGCTTGATTTTGAATTTTCTTGCTTTCTACTACAATTCATCTCTTTTCTATGGCCGAGAGAGGGAGAGACATAAGAAATAAACGCTATTTATATATAAAAAAACAAAACGAAAAAATAATGAATGAAAGCGAATTCGAAGCAAAATTTCCATGCGAAAGGTAGCGAAAGGGCGCAAAAAGCTGTGAAGGAAAAGCCTTTCTCCGTTCAGCTTTTTTTTCTCCAATTTTTTGTCAGGCTCTTTTTTGCATTCAAAAGTTGCGTATTTTATGCAGGATATACATATTTTATGGAGTTTTTTTTTTGCTTTGGTTGTTGTAATTTGTTGTTGTTGCTGTTGTTGTTTGTTGGAGTACTTACGAAGTTTTCATAGTAAAATGAACCAACCGTTTTAACATCCATCTTTTTGTGGCATTTATCGGATTGGTTTTTGGTTTTTTTGGTTTTGGTTGATTATTCAGTTAGTGAATGATATAATTTTTTTTGATTTGTTGTTGTTGTTGTTGTTGTAGTTGTAGTTGTTGGGGTTATAACGGAATTTGTTGATTGGTTGATTGATGATCAGAGGGTTAGGCGCACACACACATTGATTGCAGATTGATTGAGCGAGAGAGAGAGAGTGGAAGAGAGAGAGAGAGAGAGAGAATAATCGAACGGAAGAGTGTGTTGTTGTGTGGAAGAGCAAAAATGAAGAGGAACGGAGGGAGAGAGAGAGAGAGAGAGAAGAACACAAATGAAATTAGTGGATATATCCTTCGCACAGTTCAATCAATTATATTCATAGGTATAGGTATATATATATACTTAGTCCTAAATAGTGTGCGTGAGTGTGGTGGGTGGGTGGCTGGGTGTGTGTGTGTGTGTAGAGGCGATGATGGCGAAAGGATAATCAAGGATATATGCATGTTGCAACTAATTAACCAGCAAAAGCACTTAAACAATTAAGCAACAGCCAACGGCAGCGACTGAGCGACTGAGCGACTGAAAGCGATAGCTGTGGCAGTTGCAGCTGGCAAGAGGCAAGAGGCAGATGGAAAGGCCCAAAAGAAAGAAGACACGCCCCAGCCTTGGCGCATTTATCGGTTAAATCATTTTAATTAACACTTTTGTGCCACGTGAATGGAATGAATCGAGTGCTTGTGCTTGTGCTTGTGATTGATATCATGCCCCTCATGCCCCTCATGCCCCACGCTGTGGAATGCCTGTGTGTATGTATGCTGATTAGTGTGAGTGTGTGGCGGGTTGGGGGGCGGGGGTATGCTGATAATCAAAGTTAATTGAGGGCCCTTTGATGTGCAGTTAAGTGACTGAATAAATGACTAAATGAATGACTGAATGTGGAGTGGGGTTTCGTCGGTTCGAAAGCATTCCAACGGATGTCAAACGGAAGGTTCAACAACAAAAAAACCAAACCCGTATTGTTGGGGGGCGGGCAGGTGGGGGGGGGGGGTGGCTAACAGATCGTTAGCTTAAGTGAAATATATTCTTCACCCGCCTAAAAGCATGCAACGTAAATGGAAAACTATTTTCAACAATCAACAAACAAAAAAAAGGAAGCATTAAAATCAGAGAATATCAAATGAAAGGCAAAAATCAACCACAAAATGTAAAAAAACGGAAATCAAACGAAACAAAAAACGGAAAACAGAAAACACAAAGTGAAAAAAAAGGATAAGAAAAAACAAACAAAAAAAATACCAGTGGAAACAGATCTGTGTCCGCTGCCCGCTTCTTGCCCACTTCCAGTGCTGCTGTATGGTGATGGCCCATGACGGCGGCGGCGGCGGCGGCAGCGGCGGCGGCAGCGGCAGCGGCGGCGGCAGCGTTGTTTGTGGTTGTTGTTGTTGTTGATGTGGTTGCGCCACTGCAGTGGTTGTTGTTGTTGTTGTTGTTGTTGATGTTGTTCAGCTGTTGTTGCAACTGTTGTTGCTGTTGTTGTTGTTGTTGTTGCTGTTGTAGTTGTTGCTGGTGGTGATGGTGGTGTGGGTGGTGGTGTGCCGTAACAGGTGAGGTCTGTGTGTGTGTGCGTGTTCGTGTGTGTGTGATTTTTTGTGCATTAAGAGAGAGTTTTCCAAATTCCATTATGAATTATAAATGGTTCCATAATATCGAGTGTCGTCACAATTTAATTGTTTTTTTTTTTTTCATATTTTTTCCATTTCCCATCAATTATTTAATTTTGTGTCCAATTTTCGAATTTTTTTCAGTTTTTTTCAGTTTTTTGTTTTTTGTTTTTGTGTGCCATCCATCGTTGAAGCGTTTACAGTATGTGTGTGTGTGTGTGTGTGCGTGGTCGTGGGTGTGTGTGCGTTTTTGTTTTGTGCAAACAGATGAAAAATACATAATAGTAGAAGAGTACGGAAAAGTGTTTTGATATTCGGATAAGTAAAATAATAGAAACAAATCAAATTGTTTAGATATATGTATGTATATTCGTACAATAATATGGCCATATTATTTATTGATAAATCAAGCAGAAATCAACAACAAAATTGAACTGATTTCCGCTTGAATATCGTTGGACCTTAAATAAAACTAAATATTTTTGGCCTGCAAATGTCATGGAAATTAATCTCGTGGAAAGCGTAACTCAAAGCCAGTGTTGTTAGAAATATATTTCAAATATAATTAAGCCTTGCAAAGCCGGCCAAAGAACGCATTAGATAGATAGATAGAGAGTGAGTGAGAGTGAGAGAGGGCGAGAGATAGAGATAGAGAGCATTCTGTCTGTCTTAAACTCTAGATCTTAGCTTAGAACTAACTTAGTTGTTTGCAATAAAAACCAACAATCGATTTGACTTTTGACACACACTCGTAGTGTAGGGGGGTGGTGGTGGTGGGGGGGCGCTACCGATGCAGCGTTGCTGGAATAAGATTTGACCTGATTTTCCTCCACCCTGTAAGCCAGGGCCATATATTTGTGGTGTAGAGCCCAAGCTAATGCGTTTGACACCGCAATTGGGTACCTCTCTGTATGTGTGTGTGTGTGTCTAATAACTAAAACCCAAAACGAAACAGAAATAAAAACGAAAGGGCAAAAAACCTTAGCATACATTTGGGGGCACTGCACAAAATTTGCATTTAAATGAACTCGCACGTAGAGAGAGGCAGAAAGGGATAGAGAGAGTGAGAGAGAGAGAGAGAGAGAGACATGAGGCTTCTTTTTTTCTGTTTTTGGGCCGCTGCTGCTGCTGCTTGTCCTGTCTCTGGCAATGAATGCTACAAATGGATTAATTCGCTTGGGCGCGACAACTTCGGTGGGCCACGGGTGTATCTGTGTATCTGTGTGTGTGTGTGTGTGTGTGTGTGTATATTGGGGTCGAGTCTATAAAGAAAAAACAACAGCCGACAGGCCGGCAGGCCGCCTCTGGCTCGGCATCAGACCTCTTTCTCTCTGCTGGACAATTCATTGGCATGGAAATCTCTGCTTTTAGTTAATTTTCCGGTTCAAACGTTATCCTGCCAGACTAATCCATGTCGTTCGTGTCCATGTCCTGTGTCCTCTGTCCTCTGTCCTGTGTGAATGGGGGCCACAGTACAGGTTGACATTTACATTTTTGGGGCAAAAAAGAAGAACAGCAGGCGGCTGTTTCCGCAGTTTTTTGCTCGGCAGGTGGGCCCATCGATTGACATATGGGGCAAAACAAAGAAAACTTTTGGAGGGGTGTTGGGTGGTGGGTGAGGGCTGAGGGGGGGTTGTAAATCATAAATACGGAATACAGTTTCGTGTGTGTCGGGGTCTGTTTTCTGTTGTTGTTGTTGTTGTTGTTGGGATATCTATAGATATTTACATGGTTATATAGGCTGGATGAGTGGATAACAACATTGAATAGTTTTTGGGTACAATAAATATAGACTTTTGCCATGCAAGGGAATACCCCAAATGAGAAATTACAAACTATTCAAGAGTGTACAATGAAACAGCAACGCTGCATCGATCCTTAAGGCTCTAAGACCCGTCTAAACCTGCCCCAAACTATAACCATTACCATCTCTAATCTCTAATCTCTAATCACTTAAGATACACGTTTTGTGGGGTTTTCATGATGGGAAAAGCTAGAGTACTAGAGTGGGGTTATCAACAAGCTACGGTAAAGCATGAAGGGGGGAGGCTGGGGGGTGTTAACCATTTTACAAAATAAAATACAAACGTGGAGAGAGGTGGGAGGTGGGAGGGAGGTGGTGGGGAGGTAAGCGTTTAATTTCTTTCATTTTTCAGGGCCATAATCGCATTAAACGACGACGACCCATAAATACAATTATGCTCGTGTGTGTGTGTGTGTGTGTGTGTCAAAGGACAATTTTCATACAATATACACGTAGGGGGGAGGGGAGGGGGGAGGATGGGCTTCCTTCCGGAAAAGCCTCGATTGAATTACGCCTAAAACGCTGCAACAATTTTTCACTTTATACGATATTATGCTGCAATTATGTGTGCCATCTACCTGCCCTCCCCTCCCCCCCTCTGCCCCCCCCCTGCTGCCGTGCAACAACGTTGTTGCGTCAAATAAATTTCCAGCAGAAAGCAATTAAGTCGCGAATTAAGTACAACGGCATTGGCAGCCAGGACACGGACAGGGACACGTACACGTACACGTACACTGATACGGATACCAGCCAGGACCTGGCTCCGGCACACACGTGGCAATCACGTACGTGTGCTTGTGCCTCTCTCTCTTTCACTCTCTCTCTCTCTTCGCCGGCTGGCTGCGTGCTCAAAGTTTTAACGCGTTATAATAAATGTTAATTTTGGCCCGAACGAAAATCAACATTTATGGCGTGTTTTATGCGAGCCTCAACATATTTTCCCACTCCCCCCCTGCCACTCCACATTGGGGATTATATACCGCTTGCCACCTTTTATATTTTGTTGCCCAAAAATTATAATTTATCAGCATTTAATTATTTATTACTAGACAAACAAAAAAGGAATATCTAAATGCGTACTTGTATTCCGCGATTGTGGAATGATGATTTGGCCATTAGCCCGAAATAGGGATTAATAGCAACGTATGTAGGCTTAATATTTATAGTCTTTAGACTCCCCTCAGTCCCCCTTTAGAGCCCTGGAGGAGCCTACATATAGCCGTATATACCCAAAGGCACTTGGCACTAGAGTGGTGTAGCTGGCAGGCAGAGGAGAGCCCCCTGATAGCCCCCTAAATGCCCCATAAACTATGATATTTGTCTGAATATTTCCAAGAGATTTTTCTACAAATATTTCCTCTACTAAAACCTAAATATCTTCTCTAGAAAACTATATGCGAATGCCCCTAATGGAAGATAAATCTAGCCTAAATTTGTAGCTGGCAGGCAGAGGAGAGCCCCTAATAGCACCATTATAACCCCATAATAGCCCATATTTCTAGGAGATTTTTTTACAAATATTTCCTCTGCTAAAACCTTAATCTATTCTCTATAGGAATATATATTCTACAGCATTATATCTATCTAGATATAGATAGAATTGTGTGGAATTTTTGTGTACGCGAATGCCTCCTAATGGAAGATAAATCTGGCATAAATCTGCATCTGACAGGCAGAGGAGAGCCCCCTAATAGCACCATTATAACCCCAAAAACTATGATATTTGTCTGAATATTTCTAGGAGATTTTTCTAAAATAATTTCTGCCCAGGATGTGCCCCAAAACACTCTGATATTTCCTCTTTTAGAGCCTGAATATCTTCTCTAAAAGACCCCAGCATTATATCGAACAGAATTGTGTGGATTTTTTTGTGTACGCGAATGCCCCTAATGGAAGATAAATCTGGCATAAATCTGTATCTGGCAGGCAGAGGAGAGCCCCATAATAGCACCATTATAACCCCAAAAACTATGATATTTATCTGCATATTTCTAGGAGAATTTTCTAAAATAATTTCCGCCCAGGATGTGCCCCAAAACACTCTGATATTTCCTCTCTTAGAACCTAAATATCTTCTCTATAAGAATATATATTCCCCCGCATTATATCGAACAGAATTGTGTGGATTTTTTTGTGTACGCGAATGCCCTTAACGGAAGATAAATCTGGCGTAAATCTGTAGCTGGCAGGCAGAGGAGAGCCCCATAATAGCCCATATTTCTAGGAGATTTTTCTACAAATATTTCCTCTACTAAAACCTGAATGTTTTCTCTATAAGAATATATATCCCCCCCGCATTATATCGAACAGAATTGTGTGGAGAATAATCTCTATTTTCTACTACTACTTGTATTTTATTTATAACTATTTTTGGTCGATGGAGACAGATTTAATATGTGTGTGGTTTGTGTTAAAGTTAATGAAATTGTTGGGCATGCAGCGTGGAGCTAGTAATTAAATTTGCTTTAAATTACAAAGGGGGTCAAAGGGGGTCAAAGGGCGTCGGACAGTGGAAGTTAAAGCAAATTCAATCAACTATTTTCGAACTAGAGGACGGCCTAAGGCGAGTCCTTAAACAACAAACAACATACTATAGAGAGGGGTAGAGTTTTCTGGGGGGTGTGTATCTATGTATCTATGTATCTATGGCATACTTGGTGGCTTGTGTGTTAGTGCAGGAGTAAAGTTGTGTGTGTGTGTGTGTGTGTTGTTGTTGTTGTTGTTGTATATCTCTGTTTGAAGTTAAAAGATAAACGAAAACAGCGCTAGTGAAAGGCAGCAAACATTGGAATGGAAAAAACAAAACAAACGTTAGGCGGCTTAAACAAAAAAGGGCCAAAGGGGGGGGTAACACAAAAAGGTGTGTGGGGGGTGGGGGTGGGGGCTGGGGGGGGTTAAAGTATTGAGAAAATATATAGTATATAGCCATACCGCAGCTGCAGCAGCGACAGCGGTGGCGCGTGTTTGGGCCGCTTTTAATTGTGCCTGTAGGTGCAGGGGGGGATGAAAGTAGCGGCAGGGTTCACGGGCGCACCGTCCCTTAACGGCGTCCATGCATACCGTTATCGAGCCATCGTCGTGGCGGGCGACACTCTCCTGCGGGTGTGCGAACCGGCATTCGGATTCGGCCCGCTTGCAGGCGCCGCGCAGGAACTCGCGACACACCTGAATCGTGATCGTGATCGTGATCGTGGTGGGGGCGAGGGGGGGTTGGGGGGCCACACACACACCCACGCACACCCACACGCACACACATTATCATTGTTGTTGTTGTTGATGGTTGTTGGTTGGTTGTTGTTGATTGTTGTTGGTTGTTGAAATTCGCCGTTGATTGCAGATTGGTTGGTTGGTTGGTTGGTTGGTTGCGGGCGTTGGCAGCGGATAGCAAAAGTGGCAGCAGTTGTGGTTTCGGTTGTTGTTGGTGGTTGTTGGTTGTTGGTGGTTGTTGGTGGTGGTTGGTGGTTGGTGGTGGTTGGTGGTGGTTGGTGTGTTGGTGTGTTGTGGTGTGTTTTTAGGCGGAGAAGGTGTGTGTGTGTGTTTTTTTGTTGTTGTTGTTGTTTTGGAAATAATGGAAGGATATTCAGTAACAAGTTCATTTCTTTTTGGTTTTATATAAATATAGATTTTATTTTTATTTTTTTTTTTGTTGTTGATTTTGCAGGCAAGTGTTTTCTTTTTAGTTGCTGTTGCTTTTGTTGTGGTTAGAGCCAATATTTGGTTTGATTTTTGTTTAGTTTTTGCTTCATGCCGATTAGTTTTGTCAAATTTTTCAAAATTTTCGGTGGCACAAAGATAGATAGAGAACAACGAGAATGCAAGGATTAAGGGAAATCAAAAACACTAACAAAACATCAAACAAAAGACCATAACGAGCTCGGTGGGGAGAGGGGGGGACTGTTTTTTGTAGAGAGAAAGAGAGGGAGAGAGAGGGAGAGAGGGAGTGTCTGCTGGGGATCTGCCTGTTAGATCTAGCCCTCAATTAGAATTTAGCAAAATGGATACCAAATTGAGAATTCTGGGGGGGTGGTGGGGGCAAAACAGATCCCTAGATCCAAAAGAAAAAGAGAGACAGAGACAGAGACAGAGACGAGCTTAAAAAATAAAAAAAAACCAAAAAAAAATCGGAAAAAACGAATTGTTAGAGAAACAAACATCAAGATTGGGTTGCTTCAAAAATTTGGCGTACTTTTTTTTTTTGGTTTGTTAGACGCGTATCTGTGTATGTGTGTGCGTGTGTGTGTGTCAATTGTCAAATCAATTCTGGGTTATAGAACGAAGTCAGATTTAGTTTTTGTGCGAATTAGAACTCAAAACTCTGTACAATATCATTGTTTTAGCTCGCAATTTGTTCTTTTGTATAGCACATATTTTTTGTTGTTTTTTTTTTAAATATTAATACTAATTATAATTAAAATACACAAAAAAAAAACAAACAAAACACAAAACGAAACGAAATGGTAAGACATTTGGGCATTCATTGGCATTTCGTAAGTAAAATTGTAATTAAAACGTAAAACGTAAAACGTAACGTAACGTAACGTAAGCGTAACGTAAAGGCAGCGGCGGCGGCGGCGGCAAACAAAACTCACCTCTAGCCTGTCGGAACGTGGTATTTTCTGTTGTTGCACCTGCACCGCCTGCGGCACCACCGGCCCCAGCTGGGCGGACACGGCCGACGGATCGGGCCCCAGCAAGGTGGGCACCAGATGTCCAGTTGTGTAGTACGGACTGTACGAATTGGCCGGTATCCCGGACAAGTATGGATTTGTGGCCTGCAAAAAGGACAGCATTAAAGGGGGACCCTCTGGGTCTGTGGGGGCGGGGGGGAGGAGGGGGACACTCACCACGGCTGGCACTTGGCCGGATATGACCGGCTGGCCGGGGGCAATGCCCATCTGTTGCATCAGTGCATTCTTGAGGGCCAAATGATTGCGTCCATTTATCAATAGCTGATCCTTCAGATGCTGTGGTGGATGAAAGTATTTGCACGGCGGTTTCTCACGATTACAGCGGCCCTGCAAAGGAAAAACACAAACACAAAAATTGTTAGCAAAACAGAGGGAAAAAAGAGGCCAAAGACAGACTTCGATTTCGAGGGGGGGAAACGCCTTTGTGGCACTAAATAAATTAAACACGCAACTAATTTATGTTCATATTTAGACCGGATGTTGATTGACGCAAATTGTGGCGCTTAACCTTAATTCCTGTGGCGATGCCACCATCAGGGGCAGTTTTATTTGATTTTATTAGAAATATATTAAAGGGCAGTCGCTGGCCCCTCAGTGCCCCCCCCTTCCTCCCCTCAACTGTGACCCTTCGACAGGTGACTCATGGGGCATGCAACCAATTA